>NC_067401.1:182276029-182592815 GCF_016432865.1 Antechinus flavipes
TGGGTGCCTTTCCAGTTCTACTCTACGCAGTGCCGCAAGATGTATAACCGCCCCCATCGAGCTCCCATTACCAAGCAGAACGAGCAAGAGGCTGTATGCACCGACTCACACACAGATATGCGCCCGCTGTCCGGTGGTCTGATTGCCTTCAGCACTCTGGACGGGCGGCCCTCTGCGCACGATTTTGATAACTCTCCCGTCTTGCAGGACTGGGTGACGGCCACAGACATCCGCGTGACCTTCAATCGGCTACACACCTTTGGCGATGAGAACGAAGATGACTCAGAGTTGGCGCGAGACTCTTACTTCTACGCTGTTTCTGACCTGCAGGTGGGCGGCCGCTGCAAGTGCAACGGCCATGCGGCCCGCTGTGTTCGTGACCGCGACGACAGCTTGGTGTGTGACTGCAAGCACAATACGGCTGGACCAGAGTGCGACCGCTGTAAGCCATTTCATTACGACCGACCCTGGCAGCGGGCCACTGCCCGGGAAGCCAACGAGTGCGTGGGTGAGTTGTGCGCCCCGCTGCTGTCGGGAACTTCGGGGCTCTGGGCCTGGGTTGGGGATGGGAGAGAAACGAAAGTGGAGGGGCGGCGTCAGGTAACCTAGGATGCAAAAATCAACTGAGGCATGAAAGGAACATCTAGAGTCTGAGGAGCTGAAGAGCGGGTGCAGAGGGTAGGAACAGTGCTGCGCTCTCCACCTTGTCTGGAGCAGGGAATTATCTTCTATGGAGTGAACTGCGCGCTTGGCATTAGAGCCGAGAGGACTTCGACTAGGTCCCAGGTTTCTGGTGCCTGAGACCGGTTCCCGCTCCCACCCGGTGGCATCCTTCCACCACATGAGCTGTGAAGCGCTAGGTGAGGTAGAACGTAGTTTAGGGAGAAAAAAAAGAAAAAGTCTTGATCAGATGCCTGCAGGCTAAAGTGTACTTCAAACTAGAGCCCTCAGGACATAAGAGGAACTGGACAGAATTCACTGATGTTTACTTGACACGTGTGTGTGCCCGCCAAATTTTGAGCCTGCCAAAAACCCTCAGAAAAGCCATGAAGGGGAAAAAATAATCACTGTCAGGCAAGAGTTCCCTTCTAGGAATTATTCGGTAATTCCCGATTTTACCGTCCCAGAGTTTACCCCAATGAAAATGCTTGTATTACTTTTATATCTGTTTGGCTTTAAAGGTCTGATATTAGAACACATCAATATTTTCTAGTGCCGACCTCCATTTGAATAATGAGTTGACTACCCTCTCTGATGGGAGGATAAAAGGAATTCTAGGCCTCACTAGTTTGCTTTGATTCCATTTCCCACATGAGAAATCTGAGGTAGATTGAAAATCCTATAAACAATATACAAGACGATTTTTAGTTTAAGTTTGGGTCTATACGTAGCATAGATGACCTTTTAATTCATTGTTGGTTGGTCTTTTTCTTTTTAAAAACGAAATTTGTTTTGTTTGCAGTATGTTTCTACTAATTGAAGAAACATGATGAAATTCAGATTAATTATTCTCTACATAGGCAAAGTTTAGTGGAAGAAAGTTCAGGAATTTTGAAAATGTAAAAATTTAACCGGATCCCCCCCAAAATAATAACTCCCTTTTCCAACCAAACCAAAATAAATAGGGTTCCGGGAAGTTACTTAGGTCTGACATAATCAAGGCCTAAACTTCTCACTTACTATTAAAACTCAAAGTTTCAACTGTGAGAAGAGAAATCTGGCAAATCTGACTGAAAATTTTGAGGCTAAAGATTGAAGCCAAAACAAAGGCTTTTTCTAACGTCAGATACTCACATTAACATACTGATTTCTACAGGTATACACAATCTTTGTTCATTGCAGACATCCATGCCTCAATTTTCAAATCCTGTAAAATAGTAATATTTAAGAAATATTTTAAGTTTTCTCTACCTCATAGTTAGTGGATGTACTCTTTTAGAAATTGCTGATAAAAATTAGAGTTAGGATTAAAAGTTACAACAAACTGCGTATCTACAGTTTTGGGGGTTTGTTTTGTTTTTTTGTTTTTTTGGTATTTCCTTTTTTGAGTTTCTAGTCTCCCATTATGTCTGCATTCTCTCAAACACATTACAGATTCTTCAGTCACCATGAACACACATTTGGGGTCTGGTTTTGATTAATTGTGTCATGTTATTGTTGAATAGTTTGTGTTTTATTACTTGTAGACACAGTCATTTGAACAATTTCCTGAAAAAAAAAAACCCAACAAAACCTGGAACATTCAGTTCAAGAACTGGGGTAGGTGGTTTTGGGGAAACTGTGCCTTCCTTAGATCGCTAATCATCTATTTTTGCACAGAATACACAACGCTTTTGTAGTCTTGGGTATTCATTCTCTCTCTTCCTTTGGCAGACAAAACTAGAAAAGATATGAAGTTCTTTGGGCATATTCTGTGTAGAGATATATCCAAATATGTCTTAGAATATTCTTCGAATTGCTTCTCCTTGAGTTTTAGTCCTTCGGAAATGTGCATTTTCTTCTTCCTCTGTCTCTTTCTTTCTTGGTGTTGGTGATGGAGATATTGATGGTCTTTATAAATTATAAATTCCATAGTTCTACATTGTACATGTTTGTGGAAGATCATTTTGCCATATAAAAGACACAAGACCAAAAAAAGACACAAAGTGAAATGCATAATTTAGATAAGCTAGGCTGAACATTGGGATAAAGTTTTGATTGGCTTGAATCCTCCATCCTTCTCTATTATCACTACTGATGAGATTTGCCAGAGAATTTAACAAGCTTTTTTATCTTTAGAGAAATAATCTGTCTGAATGATGAGAATAGTACTTTAAATAAATTCAGTAGTTAAAGGTTTTTTTTTTTTCTTTCTTCTCACTCTAAAAACAATACCTTCTTTCACACGGACTGGATTGAACATTCTGACAAAATTGATCAGTCAGTTAATTAAGTTAGCAACAAATGAACCAAAAAAAAAAAAAAAAGGCTAAGCTAAATAATTGATTATTTTTATCCACATCACACCCCAAATCAGCTTGACTTTCTCTTTTTAATTTGTATTTGATAAATAGATGCAGGTTGAAATATTCATTGTGGCTATTCTAATACATAGCTCTCCTATTAAAGCTATTTAATTTCTCTCCAATTAAATAGCTAAAATAACTTCATATCTTTAAAATTATTTGCCTTCCAGATAATGCAACAATATCAATGCAATGTACATTCCTTTCAGTCAGTTTTCTGGTGTTCTATAGATTAAAATCTAATATTGAAGAGACTATAAATTATTAATAGTGAAAATAACCTAGAATCTGAGTGATTGTTCTATCATCTTACAAAAATAAAACTAGTGCAATATTTTTCAAGGAATTTACAATTAAAGGTTGAACTTTTTACAGAAATGAAAAACCCCTAAACAGCAAAACCTGCAGTGGTTCTGTGAATGTATGTGACAGGTGACTTATTGAGAGGAAAGAGGAAGTATTATCAAATCTTTACAATACTGATTTTGTGCTATATATCCTAGGTTTCTGTTTTCATCATAATTCTGTCTTGTGAAACTAATTCATACTTTTGAAGTAATTTATCCAGGATTTTCATGTTCTGAGCAAAAGAACTAGTGAGAAATAGAATTGCTGGAACCCACAGGATAATGAAACTTAAATATCCAGAAAGCTGTCATAGAACAGATTAACCCTGATTTCTACATAGTTCATCTTTCCCTTACAAAAAAAAAATCAAACATGATTTTTAAAAGATTAAACATTTTTATCTTCTTTGTGGAGCAGAACAAAAATGACATATATTTTCAAGATTTTAAAATGTGATACATCTTTTGAAATAGGACCACAGTATTTTCATATTATTATAACATATATGTTAGTTGCCTCTTTTTCTATATATTTTCAAGGTAGAAATCTCTGTGGTATAAACATGTCCTTTTGGAAAGGCAAGTTTATTTTAAATTCAATATAGAATTTCTTCCTAGAAATAATTCAAAACAATGCAAAAGACAAGACTATGTATATATAATGTTACAATTCTGACAGTTCTCAGTGGAATAATTAAATACTCTCTTTCGCTCATATGTATTAGTATGTTCTCATGCTTTTATACATGTGTGCATTTGCATTCATCCATGCATGGTGGAAATGTACATCCAAAGGGAAATGCATGAGCAGTTTTTCACCACCTGGGTTTCTGGATTTTCCCCTCTTTCTTCTTCTAAGCATCTGAAGAACATATTGTGTTTCATAAATTATTGACATCACTTTTAATCAGCATTCCCATTGATGTTGGAGGACCTGTGTTAATATTTAGTGCCTGATGAAGCATAGTGCTTAATCTTACTATAGGGATATCAGCATGAGACCTTTCCAGTTTGTTACAGGACAAGCTTATGAAACTTGTTCTGCCACTTATTCTAAGGCTTTGCATCACCTCAACTGTAATTTAAAACTTATATAAAGATAGCTTTGCAAGGTGAGCTCCTTGCTGAGCCAGGGCTGGACTCCTATGGTAGTGAGTGCAAACCTGCAATTTGATGCTCACAGCAGTTTCAATACAACTTAGAATGAATCAGTTCCCTTTACAAATGACTGATCTCCCCAGGAGTTCCCATATTCTTCTCATTTATCTTCCTGGGAATGATACAGTTGACATATAAAGAAAAAGTCAGCAAAAATTTCTGCAAGAGTGAAAAGGGGAAAAAATTGGTTTATGGCAGTTATTGTTACATTTATAATTTGATACTTTATCAAAAGTGGAAGGAACCTTAGAGGTCATCAATCTGGGCTATTTTTGAACCTGGCATCTGTGAACTTTTAAAAAATATATTTTTAAACAACTGTATTTCAATATTATTGGTGTCCTTGGTGATCCTGTGCATTTTATTTTATTCATTTAAAATAATTTTTCTAAGAAGGGTTCCATAGGCTTCATCAGATTGCCCAAAAGGTTCATGACACTAAAAATTTAAGAACCTCTGAAATCCAGTGTTCTTATTTTAATGAGGGAGAATGGAGGATCAGAGAGACTGAGTAATTTAGGCCCTAGACTATAGTTTAGTGGAATGCTCTTTCTTTGTCAGAAGAGAGTAAGGAGAACTTGTGGCTCTATCAAAAATTGGAGTTGGTTCCACAACTGATAACTTATCATAAGATAAGATATTATATATTAGGTTTTAAGCTTTATCTTAGCTGTCAGTCTAAGCAAAATAAAGCCCCGAGGTTAGCAATGAAAGTGAGAGATTTGAGTATTTACCTGTGCATACTTATTACTCAGAATTATTGTTAATGGATAAGAGATTTATTAGCTTTACCATTTTACTCCTGCTTAGTTTTCTATAAAATTTCTTTCCTTCAAAGGAGATGAAACAGAGCTACAAATCAGAAAGCCCCAGCTGTTTTTCCCTTTTGGCCTAGTGATATGATTGCCTCCAGCATCTTAGGGTTTCCAGGAAAACCAAAATAAATGAACAAATTAAAGGAGGCTAGGAAGGAGTTAAGAAGTGTGATGTAGTTAAAGAGAAGGGTTTGGTGGGAAATGGCATTTCTGAGTCCCTGGTGTGAAGCTAGTAAGTGCTGTTTAAATGTGTAAACAGTGTGGGTAGGTCATTTATCTCTGTAAGCCAGAGCAGCTGGAGCAAGCACCTCTGCTGGCATTCTCATTAGCACCTGGTGGGCAGGAACCTCCCAGCACTACCCAAATAACGTGGAAACATTAGCTCAAACAATGCATCAGGCTGCCAAAAGACCAAATGAGGCTGCTTCCGACTTTACCCAATAAGTGAAAAGTTTGTCAGAGTAACCCTACTGGGGCTAGACTCTGCTTTTCAAGTATCAGCTAAGCTCTCTGTTTGCCCTGCCCAGACTTCTCCCTGACCTTTTGTAGAAAAATGAGATCCTCAGAAAAGTATTTGAAATTCATGTCCAGAGTAAATATTGGAAAGCAACATTTTGAAATTCAGATGTTCCCTGGAAGGAATCCCCTCCTTGCAACTCACAGCTGGTATCGATATTCTTTCCTTGGGGTGAATTGTGCTTTTCATTAAGCGAATTTTTTGTCTTGGGATTAAACCAGCGTTGTAAACTTTTATGTTTACACTTCAAAAGTCCATTGGGTTGTTATCCCTGTTATCTTGATGGCTTCTACAGTGTCTGTTGTATACAATGGCTTTACTGTAATAAATTGCTCTCTGGGGACCTCAATTATAAAAGTCTTAGTTGGAGATACACAAGTACAAATTCTTTGTGAGCAGTTCTTTTTCCTTTCCTTTCCTAAGCAGTAATCATACCTCGATTTTCTGCACAATATTCCATTGTGGAATCTGAGAGTTCTGAGTCAGAGACTATCATTAATTAAGTTGAATATTCTCTTTCTCTTTTTTAAGTCAAAGTCAAAATGGTCCATTTTGCAAGATATTTGGCTTGGTAAAAATACATATTCAGACTTTCACCAAGGCTTAAGGTTTTGTGAGAAAAGAACCTAAAATTTCATTTAGGCCAGTTTATAGAAAAGGAAGCCAAGATCCAAAGACAAGAACTGTGATCCACGCAGGGTAACACATCAAACATGTGGCAAAGCCTGGATTAGACCGAGGATTCTTGCCTCACTGTTCAGTGTTCTTTGTATATTATGTTGCTAAATGGCTAGAAAACTTGTAAAGGGACCTTTGGGATTAGAGTCCAGTATTCAGAGATGGAGTGATGATATATTTGGTGCAGAGCTAGTAGTAAAGAGTGCAAATTGTAAAGAAAAGAGGCTGCAAGTCATATGGAATGTATAGCACTACAAGTTGCAAAAATGAGTTTTAATGTGGTAGTATAAAAATAGCTGTCAATTTCATTAATCATGGAAAAGTCTATTGATCACCTATCAATCCATTCAGCTACCTTTGTGATAGCCCTAGAGCAAAAGCCATAAACTTTGGACTTCTTGAAAATGTTTAACTGTTTAGGTCAAGCCCTAGTTTGGAAAATCCCAGTATTCTGAGACATACACTACTGTTTTGAATATAACTTGAAATAAATGGTCTGATGCTTAGAAATCCTAATCATAATGAGAGATATATTGTAAGAATATTTATTTTCAGAGGGTTAGACTAATGTAGTGCCATATAACCTCTAGGAACCCAGTATTTAAATTGCATTGAATAGGAGGCCCACAGGATCCTTGTAACAGTTCTGTAGTCTTAATACAAAAAGTGTCCAAACTGTGGACTCCAAAATAATAGACTCTAATTTGCATCTGTTTAGCATGTAATTTACACGTTGTTCAGTCAGTGCCAGGTCCCATGGAAATCCTCCCAGCCAGTAGTACTTTGCTTTTAGTGATATTTCTCCTTTGTCTCTTCCAATTCCCAATCAAGTATTTACCCAGGTGAACTGTGCTACTCCTAGTAGACCCCCTTTACTGAGAAAGAATTAATGCCCTGCCAGTGGTGTATAACAAGTGAGTCGTTGACCCAGGCTGATCATGTTGTTCAACCCCTTCCTTCTACAGATGATCTCAGAATTTCCAGTCTTGTGATCCAAGGTTGTACGGTTTGGCTCCAGACCCTTTCCTTTCATTTCCAGATATTAGGCAACACTATATTTTCACTTAAGATGGACATTTTCCTCAGAAGTGTTTTGTAAATCACCTGTGAAATAGGTGATAATCTGTACTTCACTTTACAAATTTTAAAGTGTAATATTATTTCTAGGGGAGAGTTTGGGGCACATGGGTTAGCATGGTATAGTAGATAGGAAGTCTGGAAAACTTGATTGGAAGTCTGAATTAAAATTAAGCTCCAAATGCCATCTGTGTGACCCTGGGCAAATTTTTCAAATTTGCTGTGACTTGGTTTTCTCATCTATATGATGAAGAAATGGGACTAGATAACATCAGAGGCTCTCTTTAGCTCTAAATCTCTATGATCTACCTATTAGTGTCTACCCCCTTCAAAATTTCCTTGTATTTATATATGTTTCTTTTCCCTCCTCCCCCCATATAAGCTCTTTGAGAGCAAGAGCTATTTAATTTTTGTTTGGCCTAGTATATAGTAGATGTTTAATAAATGCTCTTTGGTAAATTGTTGTTCCAAGTTACCTTTGAATTAACCTTATTTATAATATTTCTGTTAAAAATTCTTGCATTTTATATACACACACACACACATATATATATATATCATAATTTTCTTAGCAATTCCCCAATTTTTTAAAAATTAATTTAGCAATCATCACAAGCACAAACATTTCAATATACAAAGAGGATCATAACAATAATTGTGAATTTCTGTTAAATATAGCTTTTAAAATATATAGCAAACTTAAATCCAGTAAGTTAATAACTATTATTTTAGTTATTATGAGTCATTTTTATCATATTTTGTTCTGTGCTTGGAAAAAAGTTTTTGATAGTTTTGTCTATCTTTGATTTTCTTGAATCAAATGCCTAGTAGTCTGTCTTTTTGCTTGTATTTATATCCTCAATGCTTAGCATATGATAAGTAAATGATTAATAAATGCTTGTTCGGTGATTTGTATTACTACGTCAGAGGGCATGTGTACAATATTTGTACAATTTAATGACCTGTCTATCATAACCCCAAATTGTTTTCCAGAATAGTTACCAACAATGATGAATGTGAGATGAAACTTCAGAGTTGTTTTATTTGCATTTTTTCATTATTAATGACTTGTATTTTTTCATGTGATTATTGACAGTTTGTATTTATTTCTTTGAAAATAGCCTATTAGGTAGAGCCAAAATGGTGGTGTAGCAGGAAGCTGAACTAGAACTAGCTGAACTCCCATGCACAGAACTCCTTCAAATAGACCTAGAAAACAGATCAGTCCAAATCCTGCTGAGGAAATCTAGGAGAAAAAATGTCATAGTAAGATTTTTGTTCAGCCTAAGTTTTTATAAGGAGACAGACTTAGGTCTACAGAGGTTAGAGAACTAGAGAACTAATTTTAAGATTAGTTTAGGAGCATGATGCCAGAGTAGTCTAATGCCCAGGACAAAAAGAGGACCCAGATCCCTATCCCAAAACCAACTGATCCATCCTGGTGGATCTCAGTGGTTGAACCTACAGTTTTGGTATCAGCTACCTGATCTCACTTTATATATCTGAGGTAGACTGAGAAGGTGACCTGTCCATTTTCAGAGTAAGAGAGATTCTCTAGTCGTGAAGCTCTCAATGGTATTCCAAGAAAGGAACTGTTTTCAAAAGCAAGAAAGAGTGCTTTAACTCAAACTCAAAACTCTGCTCAGGTGCAGAGCAGAACTTTCCGTCATTTATCTTAGTCAGCAGGAATCTCAATATCATTCTGAATTAACAAAACTTTTCAATTGGCTAATAGGGACTGAATCTGGCAGCAGTCTACTCTTATACAGGCCCAAACCCTTGTCAGAAACTTGTAGGGTTCAGACCAAGGAGGAAGTAACCAGACTGTCCTGGATGAGACCACTTTGGAAGTAGATCCCCATCTTGTCCTTGAGATTCTGCAATAACACTACATTCATTACCAGAAGAAAGCAACAATATGATCAGCCCAGACTGTCCCTCCACAAGTGTAGTAGAGCCCAGCCTAATGTAGTCTGGACGGATGGGGAAGGGAAGAGGAAAGAATCATACCATAAAGATCTATTATATTGCCAGGGACAATCAAAACCCAAATGTATAAGAAAATATCTATAAGCATTGTTTCAGAGGAAAAAAACACAGCTTTGGGGTACAAATTCAACCAGCATACTTGAAAGAGATGAAACAAAGATTTTAAAACTACTTTTAATGCTTTTTTGAACAAATAAAATGATAGCAATTGATGAAAAAATGGAAAATAAATGAGGGTTATGGAAGAAAGAATTGGAAAGGGAATTAACAGCTTGGCACAAGAAGTATAAAACCTTGTCCAAGCAGCATACTTCCCAAAAATTCAAATGGATCAAATCCAAGCCAATTTCTCCATGAGACAACAAGAAATATTAAAACAAAGTCAGAAGGCAGGAAAAAAGAAAGAATATGTGAGATGTCTCCTGGCAAAAACAAATAAAACAAAACAAAATATAACAACTGACTTAGGAAACAGAGAAGAAAAAAATTAATTGCACTATTTAAAAACCATTCTTAAAAATCAAGTTTAAACATTATATTTCTTTTTTTTAACTAAAGCATTTGTTGGGGGTCATGGCCCCAACTCCCGAGTGGAACAGGCCTTATGTGACCAGCACTGCCTGCCCACTTGAACTGGTGGAGACATGAGCAGTGAGGAGTGAATACAGGACAACTACAGGAGTGAAGAGAAACATAAAAAGTGAAAACAGATGAACAAGGATAAAGGATTGAACAAGAATAAAAGACTAAACAAAGATAAACTACTTACATTCAAATATGAGGCAATGATAAATGTCACTTTTGAGCCTAAATCTTGATGATTTTAAGGGAAGAATGGAAAGAAAAAAAGGAGAGTACGGGAAAGGAAGATTAAGGAAAAATTCAGTACACAAATCAGATAGATAGATAGATAATAAACAGAGGGTAGGGGGAGCAGATGACATTTCAACTTCCCTCTCTTCTGAACTATTTAAAGAAGAAAAAATATACTTATACAGTTGGACACAAATATATTTCACTCAAAAAGGAAATGAAGGAAAGGGCAGAAAGGAAGAAGCAATTAGAGAAAGGGTAAATTAAGGGAGGAATTGCTCCTAAGCAAAATAAATTCTAAAATTGTTAAAAAAACAAAACAAAACAAAACAAAAAACTTATAACTCTTTGAGTTTGGCAAAGATGGGAATATCAGGGGTCCCCATAAACTGAGGAATAGATAAATAAATTATTGCATAGAAATGTGACAGAATACCACTGTTCTGTAAGAAATGATGAAAGCAATGTTTTCAGAGAAACCTAGAAAGACTTGTAATCTAAAGTTGTACATTCATTAGGAGTACAATTCATACAATGATAGTAAGATATAGTAAATGGAGAAATCTTTGAAAAAATTTGAAACTCCTATCAGTGTAATGATCATGCATGATTCAAAAGAACTAATGTTGAATCCTGCTATTCACTTCCTGGTTAGAGAGACGAAGGACTAATAGTACAGACTCTTTAAAGAAAATGATCTATGTAGAAATTTGTAGGAATTGATTTGTAATAGAGTTTGTTTTTCTTTAGTTCTCGAGTTGAGAGGATGAGAATATAGATTTTTACTGATTGAAAAAAAATCAGTGTTTATTGTGTACTGTTATCTTAGTGCTTGTTTTGTTCTTTGAATTAAAAAAAAAAGAAAAATATATAAAAAGAAAAAAAGAAAATAGTCCGTTAATATTTTTCTCCTATTTCAGTACTCTTGTTCTTTTTCATTTTTATCAGTTACTGAATATCAGACTCTTACTACAAAAATTTACTACAAATTGTTTTTTTTCCCCCCTTAATTAACTGCTTCTTTTACTACATCAATTGATTTCATTCATGTAAAACCTTTTTAATTTTGTGATTGAAATAGTATATTTTATCTTTCAGGATAACTTCTATTTCCTGTTTATTTTTAAACTCTTCTAACCAATGTTGTATAGTGTACCATAGTCTATTCTCTTAATTCAAAAAACTCATGCAATCTTTTATATCTATATGTACATTTAGACCTTACTTGGCATTTGGTGTCAGGTGCTTGTATAAACCTCATTTCTGTCAAATTGCTTTTCAGTGGGTTTTTTGCCCCCAGAATATTTTGTTAAAATAGAAATTTCTTATCTCAAGTTATTCTTGGGTTTGTGAAATAAATTACTTTCTAAATCTTGCTTAAGTAGTCTGTTCTACTTTTTTATTAAGTTAATAGCAACAAGTTTGTAATGTAATTTGAAATTTGGTAAAGCCAGACTTATTTATTCCTATTTTTTTCATTATTAACCTCAAAATTCTTTATATTTTGTTACTATTGTGTTGTCTAATTCTGTGAAGTTACCTCATAGTAGTGTGATTACTGTACACTCAATCTGGAAATTAATTTAGATAGTATCATTTTTTATCATAATTGGATGGTCCAGCCATGAAGAATAAATATCTATCCCTTCACTAAGTTTTCCTTTTTTCTTCTATCTCCTCCTGTGGGGTATTGTTAGTAATATACAGAAAGACTAATACTGTGTTTGTTATAGATCTTCATGTCTTAGTAAAGCTACTAAAATTATACTTTTTAGAATAAATTTCTTTATTGCATCTTTAAGATTCTCCAAGTAAACTAATATAGGTACTAAAAAATCGATACTTTTAACTCTTTACTTATCCTTTGCTTCTCTATTTCTTTTTCTTGTCTTATTGCTGTATTCAGTATATTAAGTTGTATCAAATGACAGAAATGACAATGGGAATCCTTGTTTTATTCCTGATTTTGTTGGAAAGGCTTCTAGTATTTCTATTTCAAATGATGCTTTGTTATTGCTATTGTTCAATAATTTTAGTCACGTCTAACTCTTTGTGATCCCATTTGGAAATTTCCTGGCAAAGATAATAAAGTAGTTTGCCTTCCTTCTTCCTTCTTCAATTTATTTTATAGATAAGGCATCTTAGGCAAACAAGGTTAAATGAGTTGCTCTGAGGCAAAATTTGAATTTAGGAATATGAGTCTTCTTGAGTCCAGGCCCTCCACTTTAGCTACTGTACCACCTACTTGTACTAATTATCAGTCCCTGGAATAAATCCAACTTGATCATAGTGAACAATGTTTTTTTCCCTGTACATTAATATATCTTCTTGGTAAAATTTGTTTTTGAAATTGTTTACCTCAATATTTATTGATATTGATGTCTAGATTTCTTTCTAAGCATTATCTCTCCTGAGTTTGAGTTTCAGATCGTTTTTGTCTCATAGAAGGAAATTGGTAAAATGCTTCCTATCTCGGTTTTTGTAATTAATTTATGTTATATGCTTTAATTGTTCTTTTAATGTTTGATAAAATTTGTAATGTGTTATGGGTGTAGATTTTTTTCTTTTAGGAGTCCATTTTCGGCTTATTCTATTTCTGCTTCTGTGATTAGGTCATTTTAAATTCTCTATTTCTTCTTTTCATCTGGGAATTTTATATTTTTGTAAATATTGACTTAGTGAATTTACATTGTCAGTTTTTGTTGGCATTCAGTAGTT
The DNA here is from genome assembly GCF_016432865.1 of Antechinus flavipes. Taxonomy (NCBI): domain Eukaryota; kingdom Metazoa; phylum Chordata; class Mammalia; order Dasyuromorphia; family Dasyuridae; genus Antechinus; species Antechinus flavipes. Next base: position 182,289,147 of record NC_067401.1, read on the forward strand.
TTCTTTTTCATCTGTTGTAAATTCCATTTTTAATAATTTAATTTTCCTTTCTCTTTTCAAAAGAACCAAATTAACGAACAACTTATTTTTAAAATGAGCAGTTTTATTAAGTTCGTCAATAATAGATTGTTTTAAATTTGTTTACATATGTTTTATTTTCAGTTTCAGTTTTTGTGTTTATTGATTGTTTTTAAATGTATTTATTTTCCCAATATTTTTAGTTGCATTAATTTATTTTATCATTATATTATTTTGTCTCTATCTGAATACTCTTCTTAAATTGCTATTGTTGATTATAATTATAATTTTATTGTGTTTTGGTCTAAAAATTAATTTAATATTTCTGTATTTCTGCATAAATGACATAAATATATGGCTTTGGGGTGTTTTTTTGGTAAAGGAAATATTTAACACTGAAAAGTACATATAGTTTATAATATTTCCATTCAGAAATTTCCAAAATTTTATATGTATTTTAATTAAAATTTTATTCAGATATTTAGTTTATTCCTTGGTTTTTTTTTTCTTCTTTAGGCCTGAAATGAATATGTTGGAGTCTCCAATAGTTTTTGTTGAGTTCTTACTGTAGTTTGATTAGATTTTCTCTGCACAACATAGTTTCCCTTTTTTCTCTTTTCAACTGTCAATTTTTTTTTCTGTTGACTAGCCTCTCATTATTATCATTCCTTACCTTTCCTCCTCATTTCAATTCAGTAAATCTTAATTTTATATGTTTTTCTTGTATTTTTTGGCTTCTTATGGATGAGTTTATTCCATTCACATTTATGTTTACAATTGTTAGGTTTATTCTCCTCCCAACCATACCGGTATAATATTTCTTCTTTTTCCTCCTTTTCACAAGGAAATATATGCCATATTTTTAAAAGGGGAATGAAAGTAATGCTAAAAATTATACCTGGAATCCTCTGATCCCAATATTCTTTCTTCCTCTTCTGCACTCAGCTTAAGTCTATTTACCTTCTTTTTTTCCTTTTACCTTTGGACTCCTCCCACAATCTTAGACAATCAAATTAAAATGAGCTAGGGACTGAGATCATCTGTATGGAGAGGCTGAGAAATGGAAAAGAAAAATCTCTGGTCTTTTGAAGCTTCCCCCTCCAAAATTTTTGAATAAGGAATATCAAGGCCCTTTCAGAACTGCTTCAGCTTTCATATACCTAATTCATGTATAAGCATTTAAGGTGCCAGGAGCATACAAAGTATAGAACGATTTTTATTTCATCCTACAGAAAATGCATAAAATTCAAATAACTCATTGGAACTCAAAAACAGATATATTAGATAATCAGCACATGATCTTCTCCTAGAAAGGAACAATTTGTGATAGTTCTCAGGGCAATATTTGATAAATCTGGTGTCTCTTTCCTACAGAATGCTAAATAATCTTTATAAGCCTCATGGTGCTACTCTGTGGTTTGAACTTCCCCTTAAAGGAGGGAGTTCTTAAACAAACAATTTCTTTCATGCACCTGCATTGTTTGAGTAAGATGCTGTGCAAGGACTATGAAAACTTTTCTCTTCTTTTTTCTCTAGCAGAAAGACCAGTTCCCCAAAATATCAAACTTGGAAGCTTTCAAACTTGGAATCACCCATAATATATAACTCCCAAATAAATACAAAAAAAATTTTTTTTGCCCTCACCCTCCAAATTTACTTTCTCTTGCTTGTCATTATACCTATGGAAATCACCAACACACACACACACACACACACACACACACACACACACACATCCCCACCCCTTTTCAACAGAGTAATTTTAATAAATAGTATCCATGAGCTCTCTTTCTGGGTCACATGCAAGTTGCCATCTACTTCTCCATGGAGGAAAAAACTGCTTAACTACGGGTTTTTTTATTTTTCCCTATTAATCTTCTCTCCAGCCCCTGCCAAGCATGTGGGTTCTCTCAGTTACATATTGATCTATCTTCTCAGAATACAATATAGGAAAGGGGAAGTAGGAAAGAGCGTGATCACCTCACAACTAGATATATAGATCCAGAATGGTGTGACTATATCTCTCCCCATTTCCTAATTAGCCAATCCTCTTAAAGGCCTTTTTGCTTATAGCTTTCTATGTCTTCTGTACAGGGAACTAACAGGTATGCCCATCTCCATGTGAAGATTTGCTTCAGACACCTTCAAATTGTAGAAGAATAGCTTTTTAGTCATCTCTTTTTCATGACTGTCAGAGATATTAATGTATATGTACATATATATATTTACAAACATTGCTACTTGGAGAGAAATTCAAATGATAACATTACTCCTGATAATTTGCTGAAAATTCTCCCTTCCCTGACAAGGTCTACGTACATTTTATAATATTCTGAAACAAAGAAAAAATTTCAAGATTAGGTAAGGATTCCATTTTAGGCTAAATGTGTCTGATTTATCAAAAGTAACAAGAGTAATTGAAAATGTTGGCACACTCCAGAGAATTATCTCTGTAGTTCTTTTATATGAATTAATCAAGACCAGGTCTTGCTTTGTTTGATCACTACCTTAACTACCTTTGAGAAGAACCAAATTCCTTCCTGAACTTTGACTCAGTTTTTCCTGTAGAAATGGGTTCAATTTTTGAAAAGAATGTTAAAAAGATTCAAAAAAAGGACACTAAATACTAAGAAGGTTTCCTGTTCAAATAGGATGAACAATTTTAAAAAAAGATACTGAGAAATTCAGTTCTAATTATTTACCAAAGAGGGAATAGTAGTTTTAGCATAATTTTACATTTGATTTTTGTGTATCCTGCTTAAACCAATCTAAAGTATAATCTATGGTTATTATTTCCAAGATCTCATTTTTTTTAACCTACTCATCTTGTTAAGAATTCCCATAAACATTATCAAGATATTACTCTAATTTGTTCATTATAAATATGGAGTTCTCCATATACTTTGATATAGTGGACATAGCAAAACAACAGGCTTAAAAGAACTATTTCAGATATGTTAACAGTAGTGGCATGTTGGTTTGGGGAATTGGGTACAGAAAGCAATGCACTGGTGGAGTCAAAAACCTGGAGTTCAAACATAGAGTTTCCAGCCCTACAATCTCCAAAATAGCCATCAGAATGTAATGCAAGATTACTGAAGCTACCTGCAATCACAATGGTTCAGTTTAGAATATAGAAGTCAAAATATTCTGTTGGTTAGCTTTCCAGTAGATGGCCTAATCTCCTTAGCCATAACTATCATGAAATAGGTATTTTAAATCTTTGTGCTGATTTACAATGTACCCGTGGTGGTTCTGGTAATGTTTAACAAACTGACTCTAGTGAGGGTGGGAATTGCACATGTGAGATATTTTAAAGTTAAATGTGCATTATTAACATTTTCTTGATAACCTTCTTCAATCTTAAATCAAGTCTTTGGCATGTTGAAAATTTAGTCGGCTCCCTGTAGAAGCCAGATACAGCAAATTCTGAATATATCCATAACTTATCTTGAGAGTATACCGCCAGTTTTTTATTCAGTGCAACAAATATTATTTATTGAAACTATAACCTCATCTCTATTTTTTTTGAAGGGGTTCACACTAAAATTGGATGATTATAAAGGTCAAATACCTATTTCTTTATTTTCTAATTCCAGACACACTTCTGTATAGACAAGATTTTCTCAGGAGTTTGATCTCCCAGAAAATGGATTTCTATCCTCAATTCATCCTTTTCAAATTCTCTATATCTGGGTCTAGATTACCTCAAAGAAGCTATAGGTATGAAAGATGGATTGTGAGTGACTGTACTCCCAACCTGAGAATGTGCAGTAATAATTCATGATCATGTGTCAAAAAGGCTTATTGACTTTTTATTATGTAAATTTTTAGACATATAGTGATAAATAAGGCCTAGCCAATTACTCAAGAAATTCTGAATCTCATAACATGTTCTATTCTAGTCTCTCTTTAATAAAGAGAAGAGAGTTCTCATGTGGTTACCTAGCACAAAAATAATATGGAACGCTCCCAAACTCACCTGGAGTTGATTCACTTGGGCTTTTGTCCTATGACTTTTTCTAATTGTACCAACTAGTGATATCATTCTAGTTTTTTAATGTACCTTCCAAATTGCAACTGCAGTATTGTCTTTGTCCCATAAATATATAATTAAATTTCACATAACTTTTTTAGTAAGTAGTTTCTAGTCAGGACTCAAATTTGTTCTCATCAATAATTATCCTAAAAAGATGAGATTATTGGGAAACAATAGTTTGTTATAGAAAAGGTGATGTTTATAATTCCTAGCTTAGTATTTTCAATATCTATTTTCATTTCCAACTTTATATTTTATAGTAAGATAGCAATATAGTCTTCTCCAAACTATATCACTAGTTCTAGGAACCATATCTATTCTCTTACAAAATGCTGTTATATCAGTATAAAGAATAACATAGTTGTAAATGTCAACAATTTATATCCCAGTCTTTACAGTTACTGATTTAAGGTAGTAACAGTTAATAATCCCTAACAGTAAGGGTATTTGGCTGCTTCAAAGTTTAGGTAACATTAGGTCTCGCATTACTTGCTACTATCCCTTTCTCTGTTTTTCTTCAGAAAGACATTAATCAGGACTAGTGAAAAGGAATTAATGTATAACCTTTTTGTCCTACAAGTAGTTGAAATTACCAGAAGGTGTCTTTTTGATCTGGAGTGAAAAAATCCTGTAGTTTTAAATAGAAATGTTACTAGTACAATCATCCTGTCCTCTTGCTTAAAACTCCAAAGGTTTATCAGTACATGATTGAAAATCCCAGCTTTGATCAGCAGTTTTGGTACTTAACAAATATAGTTATTAAAAAATGTCTTTTTTGACTGTTAGAATACTAAATATGTACTAAGATAAGATCATATCCATGAATGAATATGTATACTATATACACACAGTACTTTGCTTTTTTATATTGTATGTATTCATATACATGTATATATTATTTGTATATATGTACATATATAGATAGATATATCTATCTCTAGGACTGATTTTAGAATGAATTGAACTTTTTTTTTCTTTTTTTTCTTTTTTCTTTTTTATTTAATGATTACTTTATAATGACAACATTATTCCTTGCACTCGTTTCTTTTCCGATTTTTTTCCCCCCTTCCTCCCTCCACCCCCTCCCCTAGATGGCAAGCAGTTGGATATGTTGCAGTATATCCTAGATACAATATATGTTTGCAGAACCGAACAGTTCTCTTGTTGCATAGGGAGAATTGGATTCAGAAGGTATAAATAACCCCCGGGAAGAAAAACTAAAATGCAGATAGTTCACATTTGTTTCCCAGTGTTCGTTCTTTGGGTGTGGCTGCTTATGTCCGTCATTTATCAATTGAAACTTAGTAGGTCTCTTTGTCAAAGAAATCCACTTCTATCAAAATATGTCCTCATACAATATCGTTGTCGAAGTGTATAATGATCTCCTGGTTCTGCTCATTTCACTTAGCATCAGTTCATGTAAGTCTCGCCAGTCCTCTCTGTATTCATCCTGCTGGTCATTTCTTACAGAACAATAATATTCCATAACATTCATATGCCACAATTTACCCAGCCATTCTCCAATTGATGGGCATCCATTGAATGAATTGAACTTTACCCTGCAAAGCATCCCCCAAAAAAACCTACTGGAAGATCATAGTTTGGAAATGACATTTAGTCATTTGAATAATGAATGGCTTTTTTAAAAAAATGCTCTGTCTTGATTTTTTATCCCCAAATTTTGTTTTTGGAAGATGGTACAGCAATATTGCTGAAAAGAAAATTTTAGTACTCACTGATCAATTGTGGACTATAGCAAATATTAATTCCTTTCTCTCCTCCTTGCTCATGTGTATTATACCAACCATGAGAACAAGGTTTTACTTTGTTTTTCTCTCAAATATTTGTTGGAGTTTTGCACAAATAAAGGTGCCAAAAAATCCATTGCAAAGATGCATGCACATATGTCTATACAATTCTTATAAGAGAAATGAAGATCATTTATTATTTTATTATATGAAAGATCACTTTAAGCAAAATCACTAATCTCATAGCACTCCACAGTGGATCACTTAAAGTGATCTTTAAGCAAAATCACTAATCTCATAGCACTGTGGAGTGATTTTGCTTAAAGTGATCTTTGCCTCTTTCTATGTGCCAAAATCTGTGCTAAGCTGGAGGTTCAAAGAAAGGAAAAAGGTCCTTTTTCTGAAGGAGCTTGCATTCTAATGGAGAGAAGGGAAGAGAAGATGCAAATAACTATGTATAGACAATATATTTTCAGGATTAATTGGATTACAGAGAATGTAAAGGGAAGTAAAATGTAAAAATATTGGAAATGGAGGCAGAAATCAAGTTATGACTTTAAAAGCCAAATAGAGGTTTTTATATTTGATCTTGACATTAACAGGGATCTACTAGAATTTGTGATGACAAATTTGTCAGTCACTTCCAACTAAGTGAAAGATGGACTTGAGTTGTAAAGATAGACACTTGAAACAAAGAGACCAACCATTAAGTTGTTGCAATAGCCTAGAAGTGAGTATCAAGATAATGATTTATCATGAGGATTCTCAGAGAGAGAAGAGAGAAGGAACAACTAAACATGTTGGGAAGATAGTGGGTGAAGGAAAGAGGGAGAAGTCCATCATGACACCTATGTTGCAAGGCTGGGTCACAGAAAGGATGGTGTTATACTCCAAAGTAATAGAACGAGGGAGAAGTTTTGGAGGAAAGAAAAGGAGTTTAGATTTGGACATGTTGAGTTTAAGATGTTTACAGGACATTCAGTTTGAGATGTTCAATAGACTGTTGAAAGTGTGAGACTGGAGATCAGGAAAAGTTAAAATTGGGTAAATCAATCTGAGTATCATTTGCATGGAGATGTTAATTGAATCTATGGGAGCTGATGAAATCACCAAGCAAAACAGTATAGAAGAAGAAGAGAGTCTAGGATAATAATAAATAAGTATCTGTTTTGACTATTAGAAACACACATAATAAATATATATTTATTATATAAATTATATATATATATACAAGATTATATTAATGAATCAGTATGTTTACTATATACATATAGCACTTTGTCTTTTAATATGTATGCATATTACATATATATATATTATTGTTGTATCCTTGGAGGGAATGGCATTCTTATAGTATCTGCTATGTGCCAGGTTCTATCCTAAGTATTTTACAAATATTAGCTCATTTGATCTTCCCAAAAATCATATGAGGTATGTACTGTTATTCCCATTTTATAGTTGAGGAAACTGAGGCAAATAGAAGTTAAGTGTGGCATTACTACATTGTATAGTAAATTGTCTAAATCAATTATTCCTAGTGTAATTATTTCATCTAGCTAATAATTTTCAAGTTTATTCTTTATTATAATTGTACATAAAAATTCAGGAGTTCCAAACCCACCAACCAGTAGGAACTTGATTGGAATCTCCTGAGGAAAAATGACTTGGGTCTTATTGAATAGCAAAAGTTTGATCTAAGCTTCAACTTGAGTGATAATTTTTCTGCTGCTTTGTCAATTCTATAGTGAGCCTACTGTATCAGCTTCTAAGCTATTCTATATATTTCTAAACACAGGGTCACAGGACCATTTGATTTAGAGCTAGAAAGGACCTTAGAAGTCACCAAATCTAATCTACTAATTTTACAGTTGAGGAACCCGAAGTCAAAGAAATAAAGTGACTTCATATTAAGTGTCTGAAGTAGGATACAAACCCAGGCTTCCTAACTCCAAAACCAGTGGTCTTACTACTACAACATGCTGTCTATTAAATCCACACATCCTAAACAAACTACCAACAGTGTTGGTGTTCTTATAGTATATGTTATGTGCCAAGTTCTGTCCTAAGTACTTTACAAATATTAGCTCATTTGATCTTCCCAAAAACCATGTGAGGTATGTACTGTTATTCCCATTTTACAGTTGAGGAAACTGAGGCAAACAGAAGTTAAGTGTGCTATTACCACGCTGTATAGTAAATTGTCTAAATCAATTATTCCTAGTGTAATTATTCCATCTGTCTAATAATTTTCAAGTTCTTTATTATAGTTGTCAGTTAGGAAACTCTGGATAGAGAATTACAAATTTTATGGGAATTCCCAAAAAGGGCTAGAAATAGAGCTCTTGCTCCCTAAATGGGCTCATTAATCCCATATTTGATTTCCGTCCTACACTAAAGAAAATGGCAATGAAAAATCCTTGCCATGAGGTCACAACATTTGAATAGTCTCCTTTACTTTTAGATCATGCTTGATTATTTCCCTCTGTAGATGGTGAACAATTCAGTATTGCTGAAATTGACTTGATCCCAGAATGGATAGATGACATAATATTGTAGGAAAGATTGACAGCTGTAACAAAGGACATCACATAAGGCAACTATGGTCATGCAGATGAATAGATTTGGCCTTTAAATGGTGAAATTCTGTGAGGTTGAATCAGGATTCAACATGACTGGGCAACTCTATCCTCTAAGAAGGCATCATATAAGGAAGGATTCAAGAAATCCCTCTATTTAGATGGCCATGGACATTTTTCAAAGTAGGGTAATCCAGAATCATGCTTGGGTCCTATTAGGCAATAGAAATTGTCCAAAGGTACCCAAAAAACCCAGTACCCATCCACTGTAATGTCCTCAGAATAATTGGTGAACTCATAAGGTTGATCAAGGATTCCTCAATCAAACTTTCTTTTATTAATCAATTAATTTGTCTATTTATTTTGGAGTAGGAATTTGATGATAACTAGCATATAGTCCTTACTATATGCCGGTCAATTTATAATTATTATTTCATTTGATCCTCACAACAATCCCAGGAGGTAGGTTTTGTTTTTAGCCTTGTTTTACAGTTGAAGAAACTCAGATAATCAGAAGTTAAATAATTTATCCATAGCCATTGTTAGTATTAAAGTGTAAACTTGAAGCTCAGTGTACAACTACAGTAATAGTATAGTACATGTCTGATTCCAGGCCCACTTTTCTATCCAGTGCACCACCTATCTGTTTCAGATCCCAGCACATCACTGAAAGAAGGCTTTGCAGGGCCATCTGTTTCTAGTGGCATTAAGACTTGTCTAGTTTCAGTGTAAGTTCACTGGACACTTAGGTTGATTTAGGGTATATCCTTATTAATTTCCTGCTCTTTGCAATCCTGGTTGTAACTCAGATTTTCCTGTATTACTGAATAAGTGATGAGAAGATAGTTTACTTTCTCTTCTTTTTCTGTTTCTTCCTTCCCTTTCCTTTTCTCAACTGTAGAATGTTGGGAGATGGGCTGGATTTGAGTGTGAGTTTTTAGGAATGGGAGTTGAGGGCCTTTTGTGGATTACTTACAGAGCTAATGTGAAGAAAACAATATGTGTATCTTAAAGCATCATATCATTGTGGCATGCTCTTGTTTTCCTTGGAGTTACACACTTTAAACCCAGCCCTTATAAATCTCTAAGTTTGAACCCTATTTCCCCTCTGGCTCAACATCAACTTTTCCAATCTTTGTTAAAGGTACCAGTCTTCAAATGGGGTCATGAAGAGTCAAACATGATTGAAAATGACTGAAAAACCAGACTCTTCTCAGAAATATTGTTGATGAAGATCAAAAATTTTGTCTTATGGACAAGCAACCATCTTACAGACTCACTGTCCTATTCCTTCCTCCTATTCCTTGCTTTTTGAATTCTTGTTTGTTGTAGTGCTGCTTCCTCTATGAAAATATTTATGTCCCCCAGATTATGAATCTTTTTTTTTTTTTACCTCTAGTTGGATTTTTCCAGCTAGATGTCCTGTAGGCATCTCAATCTCAACATGATCATAACAAAACTCATTATCTTCCCCACTAAAGAAAAACAAAACAAAAAAAACCTTCTACCAACAACCAGCAGTTCCACTGTGTTTTTTTTTTTTTAAGAGCCTTTCCCTTCTCCACTATCTTGTATTTATTTCTATACATCTCTCTTTCATAGAACGTAAACTCTTTGAGGGCAGGGATTGTTTCATTTTTGTCTTTGTATCCCAACACCTCCTGCTACGTGCTTGATACCTAGATGCTTGTTTGTTCATTTTTCTTCTCCTCTCCACCTTATTCCCCATATACACATAGGACTGTGGGGTTTTGTTTTGTTTTATTTTGTTTTGGTTTGTATCGCTTAAATCCACTTCTCAGATAATGTTGTATATTACAATTATCTACCTTTTGGTCTTATCTCCCTTATAGAGTGTAAACTCTTTAAATGCTAGGACCCTGTCTTCCTGTCTCTGACTCTTAGTACTATGTTCTGTATATGATAGGCTGTTAACAAATGTTTGTTGAATGAAGTCTGTCAACTAACATTTCCTAACCCCCTATTATGTGTAAGACACTGGGCTAAGCTCTAAAAATATAAAGGAAAGGTAAAACAGCCTTTGCTTTCAAGAAGCTCACTGTCTTCTAGGGAGAAAGAGGAAATGTGAAAACATGTACAAACAATTGTACAGAATAAATTGGGAGTAGTCTCAGGGGAAAGACACTAAGATTAGGGAGGATGTTCAGGGTTTTTGCAGTAGGTGGGAATTTAGCTGAGACTTGAAAGAATCAAGGAAAACGAGGAGGTAGAGATGAAGAGGGAGAGCATTCAGGAATGGGAGATAGCCAGTAAAAACCTTTGGAGTCAGGAAATGAAGTGTTGTGTGGAAGAACAGCAATGAGGACAGTATCACTATAAGAGAGTAAAATGTGAAAAAAAACCAAACCAAAAACAAACAAATAAACAAAAAAATCCAGAAGGATAGGAAGGGACTAAATTGTTTTGTTGTTGTTCAATCATTCAGTCGTGTCTGATTCCAAGTTCATGTTCATCATTAACATGATACTGTCCATCTCATTTTCTGCCATCTGCTTTTCCTCTTGTCTTTAGTTTTTTCCAATATCTGAGTCTTTTTTAATGAGTCCCATCTTCTCATTATATAGCCAAAGCTTTAGTTTCAGTATTTGAGCTTTCAATGAATACTCTGGATTAATTTCTTTAAGTATTGACTGACTTGATCTGCAATTTGAAAATGTCATTTTGGTGGTGTTTGGTTTTTCTTATACTCCAATTCTTATAATCATACATTGCTACTGGAAAAACCATAGCTTTGATTCTGTGATCTTTGTTAGCAAGGTTTTTGTATGCTGTCCAGATTTGCTATAGCATTCCTTCCAGTGAATAAGCATCTTTTAATTTCATGGCTATAGTTGCTATCTACAGTGATTTTTGAACCCAAGAATAGAAAATCTGACACTGTTTCCATTTATTCTCTCTCTATTTCCCAGGAAGTGATGGGACCAATTCAAGCCAGGTTTTATATTTTTATCTTAAACCCACATCAAGACGCTTCTTAATTCTTCTTTACTTTGTTATGAGTGCTATCATCTGCATATCTGAGATTGTTGACATTTCTCCTGGCAACCTTAATTCTGGCTTTTAATTCATCCAGATGGGCATTTTGCATGCTATACTCTGCATATAAATTAAATAAATAGCTTACATTGGTTTAATATTGGAAAAGAAGTATGACAATCAGTTGTTCCATGATCAGTTCTGACTGTTGCTTCTTAGCCTGCATACTGGTTCTTCAGGAGACAAGTAAAATGATCTGGTACTCCCATATCTTTAGTTACTTAATACATTTTGTTGTGATCTATACAGTCAAAGACTTTATATGTAGTCAGTGAAGCAGAAGATTTTCTTCTAGAACTCCCTTGCTTTCTCCATAATTCAGTGAATGTTTGTAATTTGGGCTCTTATTTTTCTGTCTCTTCAAAAGCCAGCCTAATGTTCTGATAATTCTCTATTCACATATTGGGGAAGCATAGCTTATAGAATTTAATCATCACCTTGGTGGCTATGAAATGAGTGCAGCTGTTTAGTAATTTGACTATTACTTAGCATTGCCTTTCTTTAGAATTGGGATAACTGATCTTTTTCAATCCAGTGGCCACTATTAAGTTTTTCCAAATTTTCTGACATATTGAATGCAGTACTTTAACAACATTATTTTTAGGGATTTTAAATAGGATAGCTGAAATTTCATCACTTCTTTAGCCTTATTGTTAGCAGTACTTCCTATAGTCCTCTTGATTTCTTCATCCAAGCTGTGTGGGTTTAGATTAGTAACCACACCATTGTTATCAGTGATGTTAAGATTTTTCTTGTATAGTTCTTTTGTGTATTCTTACCAGATTTTTTTTTTTTAACCACGTCTGCTTCTCTTATATCCCTCCCATTTTTCTCTTTTATCATGCCCATTTTTGCATGAAATGTTCCTTGGTAGCTCTAATTTTCTTGAAGAGATCTATTGTCTTTACCATTCTATTGTTTTCTACTATTTCTTTACATTAGTCTTTTAAGAAAATCTTATCTTTCCTTGCTCTCCCCTTGAATTCTGCATTTAGTTGGGTATCTTTCCCTTTCCCCTTTATCCTTCACTTTCATTCTCTCCTCCTTTGCTATTTGCAAAGCCTCACCACACAACCAGTTTGTTTTCTTGCTTGCTCTTCTTTTTTCTTTGAAATTTGTTATTGTCACTACTTATTGTGGCTGCTGCCTCCCAGACAATGCTGTGAATTTCTGTTCATAGTTCTTCAGATCTAACCTCATAAATCTATTGGTCATCTTTACTTCATATTTATAAGGGATGTTATTGGTATGTCATATTTATATAGTCTGATGGATTTCCCTATTTTCTTCAATTAAAGTCTGAATTTTGCAATATGAAGCTTATGCTCTGAGCTATAGTTACTTTCAGGTCTTCTTTTAATTTACTTTATAGCGTTTCTCCACTTTTGGCTATAAAGTAGATAATCTGATTTTTATATTGACTATCTGGTAATGTCCATGTTGAGCAGCTAGGTGGCAGAGTGAATAGGACACTGGACCTGGAATCAGAAAGACCCAAGTTCAAATGTAGTCTCAGGCTCTAGTTGCGAGACCCTTGGCAAGTCACTTAATTCTGTTTGCCCTATCTGTAAAGTAAGCTAGCTTTGGAAAGGAAACCCCAGATGGGATTATAAAGAGCATATAGGATTGAAGTAATTGAACAACAGCAATGTACATGTGCTTTTTGACTTTTTGAAGAAGAGTGTTTGCTGTGTGAATTATTTTGATAAAGTTCTATTATTCTCTGATCTGCTTCATTTTGTTCTCAAAGATCAAACTTGTCTGTTCTTCGAATTATCCTTTGATTACCTACTTTAGCATTTCAATCCTTTATTATGGGTCTTCATAAAATGTATCCATTTTGGCCTCTTTGGCAGCAATGGTTGAAGCATGGACTTGTATTACTGCAGTTTTGAATGATTTGCCTTGGATTTGAACCAATATCATTTTGAAGTCATACCCCACTACTGCTTTTCTCTTTCTTTCATTGACTGCTCTTCCAGGGCTGCTCCATTTCTTCTAAAATTGCCCACAATAGTAAATGAAATAATCACCTGATTCACTGTTATTGTTAGGGAGGAGGTCTTTATATTTAATCTGGATAAGGAGAGACAAAATTAGACTTATGCTTTAGGAAGATCCCTGTAATAGCTAAATGTTGTATGGAGTAGAGTGGGGAGACACTTGAGGCCCAGGGAAATGAACCTGGTGCAAGGTGATGAGAGCCTGTAGCAGGTCAATAGTAATGTCAAAAGAAAAGAGAGAGAAATATTATGAAGAAATTATTTGATATGGGGGGAGGGAATGGATACCTAGATTGTGAGCTGGAATGACAGAGAGGATGATGGTAGCCTTGACAGTATATTAAAAATAGGGAATGGCGTGGAAAGAAAGAAATGAATTCAGTTTTAGGCACATTATATTTCAGATATCTACCCAACATCTAGTTTCAGATGTCTTATCAACCAAAAGCTGTTTATTGAGTATATTTACAGTGAAAGAGATGACATTTCCAACAGCCCGGTTGTAGAGGATAAGATATATATATATATGGGAGAGATCATTATAGATTCTTGTATGGGAGAAGATTCAGAAGCAAGCCTTTTCAACTTTTATTTAAAACATTTTACTCTTTCCAAAAGTGCATTCTGAGTCAGATGTGCATGTATTATAATCTAGACATGCCAAGGAAGAACAGACTTAGGACTTTCTTTATACTTTCAGTTTACTCTTTCAGTTGGGAGTGGGGCCCTTTTTCTTCCAAAGGCTGTCTGACTTCAAAAGAATGAGAACCTTACTATGATTTATATGTGTGTAAAATGAAAAAAGTTTAATTATTGTTATGTTGTTGTTAAAGGCATCTAACTAAGTTACTAGAATTGGGGGGACCTTAGAGATGGTCTAATCTAATTGCCTTATTTTTCAAATGGGAAAACTGAAGTCCAAGAATATAGAGTGATTTGCCCAAAGTTACATAGGTAGTAAGTATAAGACCTGAAATAGAAGATAGTCAACTCATATTTTTAAAATTAAGAGACTATGATGTTTTAATAAATATAAGCAACACTAAAAATCAAAGCTCTTTAGTTTCATATTATGCCAGTTTTTAAGAGTTCTAGATGTAAAATAAACTGAAAAGAGAAGAAAATTGAACAGGGGAAATGATAGAGGGAAAAATCAAGGAGAAAAGGTATTGTTAGAAGAGGGAAGAAAAAGGAAGAACAGGGAGGGTCAAAGAGAAGTATATTGTATTTGGAGTCAGGAAGTCTGGGTTCACAGCTTTATTTTGCCCACTATTGCTTGGGTTTCCTGAGCAAGTCACAACCTCTCTGGTCCTCAGTTTTCTTCTTTGCAACATGAGAGTTGCTTGATTGCCTGATTTTTTCTCCAAAGGGCTAGCAGATATATATTTCCTTACATAAGTTCCCATGTATCCTGAACCTATGCATACAGTCTAGACTGAGTTTGGTTTTGCAAGGCCCACTTGTAAGAATCACTGAGAAGGGTCAGATTCCTTTGCCATACTCTGACTCATACATATGCTGGCAGACCAGGTATATTTGGAAAAAGAATTTGACTGAAATTCAGAAGACCTGGGTTTGTTACTAACTTTGTGATCTTGGAAAAGTAATTTCCAAGAAAGAAAATTTCTTTTCTTTGAAAAGTGATTAGAATGCGTGATTTTTTGCTTGCCAGCCCAATGTGAGGTAAGAATAATTTAAGTGAAAAGAATGCAGGGAGCTGAGGAGGATCTTCCTTTCATTGTGTCTTTCCCAATACACAAAGGCAGGAGAAGAAGGGAAGGAAGAAGGGGGAGTGAGGTGGAGTTGATAAAGATTCAACTATGAACAAACTGGAAAGAGACATGAAAGAAAAAAGAAATTGATGGATTTGAAGGAGTGCCTGAGAGATACACACAATAGACTGGGCCAGAGAAAGTACATGAAACAGGAAAATTGCACATATCTATGGGAAAGGGATCTATCTAATGAGAAAAGAGATATAGAGAAAGACATACAGAAAAAAAAAAGATGGGGAAAAGAGAAAAGTTTTAGGGAAAGAGAAGAGAGAAACTAGAAAAGAGTCTGAGGACAAAGTTGTAGGTGAGGGAACTAATTTTGAGAAAGATTGAGGGGCACATAAGAATGGATCTGTAAGGATCCTCAGAGTCCATCTGGTTCAAGTCCTTCCTCATAGATGTAGAAACTGACATCTAGGAAGTTAGTGAATTGCCTAAAATCACATAGCTGACTTAGACTCTTTTTTTGTTAAATCAGTAGGTTAAATTTGTTTTTTTCATTAATGGATTTTTCATTTCATCAAATCCCAGTGCTAGATTCCTTCCTCCTTACTTTAAAGATCTGTTGCTTGGGAAAGTCATTCAATTTCCTTATCAATAAAATGATGGTAATTAGGCTACATGGTCTTTAAGCTCATTTCCAGCTCTGAATCCCATGAATTTTTATATTTGAAGTAATTTCTCCTTACTTTTCTGAAATCAGATGAGCATAGCTTCTCAATTGTTAGTATTCTTGTTTATCTAAGACCTGAACATAATTTCTTTTTAGTGGTTTGAGGTGTCTGTTGGTCTAAAGCAAACTCTTTGCTGACTGCAGTTATCACTTGGATCTTGTAATCACTGCCTTTTGAAATTCTAATTAGTTTTTTAGGTTTAGAAATAGGTCTTCTTCCCTTTGGAAACAGCTGGTTTGCTTTTATTTTCAAATTTCAAAGTTTACTTTTGAAATAAAAGCTATTTTCCCATGAAATTCTAAGGGTTCTGTTGATTTGTGAAGTTTTAAGGTTTAGAAATTTATCTTGGAATCAGAAAAGTCTGTTCATTTATTGGCTATTGCCTTAAAGTGTTTGACCAAAAGCTGTTGAGAGATTAGGGCTGTCTCATTTATCAATGCCTATGGAGTACATTTGTAACCAAATTTGTTTCATTGTTCTAAGGTCATTTTTCCCTTTCTGAATCAGATTATTGTTCTAATAGGATTCTAATAGAAATAATGATTAAAAATAACAAGACCCAGATTAAAACAAAAGTCAAATGAAAGGAAAAAAAACCCTATTTAGCAATAAATGGACTAACCAAAGTTGAAAGGCTTTAAACTACTTTTTTCCAACATTCCGAAATTCTAATGCTAGAATAATATAACCTCCTATTATTTGTACTGACAGGTGAAAAAATGGGGTAACCCTAAAGGTTCCATACTCAGTTTCATACTCATTTTGCCCCCTCTCCCAAGTCAATATTAAAATACATCTTAAAACTATTTCATTTTGGTACAGTGAAAATCAAACCATTTCTTGACCTTCTAGCTTAGCTATTGGATTTTAAATTAGTTTCTTTGACTATTCAGGCATATATACACCTGGTCAGCACTTGTAGAATCCCTGAAATATGAGAATGTGGGATTCCAAATCTCAGGCTTCTATTTCTTATAGAATACTAACTACCAGATTCTTTCTTTAGAATTAGTAATGCTTCTTTCTAGAAAATGGAAACATGAAACATAATATTTTTATTAGTCAGCCAGGATGCAAGGCTCAACTAAAGCAAGTGGCTTTAGTTTTAGAAGTTTTAAGGTTTTAGTAAGCCTTTGTAAATTTTAGAAGCCCTCGTGCTTAGCCTCTTGGATTTCTTAGGGTCCTTCAAAGAAAGTCCTGTTCAGAGTGCCATGTCCTACAGGAAAATCTTTCCTAAGCCTTACAAAAAGTACCCTTTTATGGGATATATCATCGGATATATGAACTGTATATTTAATTTTCTGTGTACTTGTTTCCACTTTATGAAATATAAAATGTTTGAGGGTAGAGGCTATTTCTATTTTTTTCTTTGTATCCTGTAGATGCTTAATAAATGTTTGTTTGCATCATCCATCAGGTGCAAAAAAAACAAACAAACAAAGTTCTATTTCTTGTTGTTAAACATTTACAAAGGACTTGCCTCTGTGGTGATTTGCTTTAAAGGGTTTGTTTGTTTTTTTTCCTCAATCACTCTCCCGTTTTAGCTTTTTGTTTGAGTCTTGTGTATTGAGACTGTATGATGTTTCTTTTCCCCTCAGAGGATTAGAACAGCTGACAGATGCATGTGTACTGGAACTTTTAGACATTTTTGTCCTGAATTTGAGCTTGGATAGGTTCCAAGTCACTCTAGAAGTTCCAGTGTAATTCGGAAACTAGAAGGCCGTAGTGATCTAGAAGGGCCAAGAAGGACCTAAGAATATACAGTGAAGGCAGAATTGTGAAATATGCTTAAGATTGTTTTAGATTCCTCCACTCCTGCTTGCGTCTTTCATCCCATTTAGTGCATCATGAAATGGACACTCTTGATTTTTTCCTCCCTCCCTCCATTCTTCCCCCTACTAATTTGTTATTGGTTTACTACTGTAATACCAGAGAAAGTGAGGCAAGATAGAGATTAGAGAGTTTTTAATATTTTATTTGAAAGGGAGAGATTTATTCGGACCAAATGGATACATGGTTTGGATGGATGGATGGATCCCAGGGCTGAATGAGACTATCGACTCCAAGAATCCAGCATCCAGGAGTTAATGTGAGTTCTCAGACATATATATGCATGTGACTCCAAACTACCAGGGGGTAGACTGAGGCAGGGGCGGAGCCAGAGCACTGAAAGCAGGAACAGACTATCAATCCTGTTCTGACAGGGTGGGGGGAGGCATCAGATATTCTGATAAGTAGGGAAGGGCTGGGCTCATGATGTTTAATATAGAAGGTCTTTCTCCTTATCTGGATCATGATGATTAGGAGGGAGGGGGAGTGTTGCAGGATTGAGCAGAACAATAAGGTACTAAAGTCGAACAATTCAGGGAAACTGAGGCAGGACAATAAAAGGGAATTGTGGCACAACATTACTATTTATCTATAGTGAATATCTGTTCTACCCCTTACTACCAACTCATTGGCCATAAGCTTTTTTCCCACTCTAAGTCTTTGATACTATGATCCAAAGTTATTTAATAATTCTGGACCTCAGTTTATATATATATATATATAATGTAATATCTCTATATTATCTCTCTGTCTCTCTCTCTTTATATATATATATATATATATATATATATATATATATATATATGGTTCTGGACTAAATGACCTCTAAAAATCTTTTCCAGATCCGTACACTATACTATCAGTCTGTGCTATATGACTTTGTTTTTTTTCTCCTTTGCCTCTTTTCCACCATTGACTCTCCAGAACTGCTAAAGTTCCCTACTAGGATACTGACACCAGAGTTTTCTTCCTTTATCTAGACTTTGTTCTCTTTCTGTCTCTTCTTCTTCCCTTTCTCCCCTTCTTCCCGCAATCCCCACTGCCTTTTCCCATTGAAACTCTTTTTTAAGTATTGATCTTTTGTGGCTTCCCAAATTTCAACTAGTTAATCTGGTAAATTCTTCCAAATTGATGTGAAGAACAGATGAGAAATAGAAGGAATACTAGATGGTCCACCTGTCTACCTCTCTCACTTTTAAGAGTTATCCCTTTCACTGAACATGTTTTTCCTTTTCTTATCATTGGACTCTAGGGAGTGGGATCTTTTGATCAGGTTAAAAAAGGAAGGAATGCCATGATTGGCAGGTCAGTTGGAATTATATTGGCCTAAGTATAAGATAGCCTCTCAAACTATATCAAGGCATTTTAATTGGATGCCTTTTGGAGCAAGTTAAAATACCACTTTATGGCCTTCATTCTATGACTACCCAAAGCACATATTGAAGCCCCAATTGTGGGCTCAATTGTGTTTGCCACTATTCTACTAAATTTAACACATTAGTTATCAAGGAATCAGATGAGTATAGGTTGGGCTTAAAATTCAACAAAAGTATACTAAATGTAGGAAGCTGGGGAGAGAGAGAAAAATAAATCAGGATCCTTGCCCTCAAGGAATTTACAATCTAATTAGGGGATACATTTTTACATTGATAAGTACATACTACTAGAGATTGTTATGGGGTAAAGGAAAGTTTCTATTAAAGCGTCCTAGGACAATTTGGAGTAGAAAAGAATACTTTTAACTAGATTGTCAAGGTTTGGGGCAGTACAAAAAGTTTTATGAAGGAATTAGCACTTGACTGAAGAAAAGGATTTTATTAGATTAGAGAAGAGAGAGTATATTCACAGTCTTGCCCGAGTCAGCATGTGGAAGTGGGAAAATTAGGACCATATCAAAGAATGGCCAATATAATTAGGTGAAAATAGAGTACATGATGAGGTCCAATAATATGAAATAAATGTTCAATCCAAAGCTAGGTTGTAGAAGCCCTTACATGACAGGTTTAGGATTTTGTACTTTTCTTAGAGGCAATGGAGAGTCCCTGGAATTTTTTTTGAGCAGGGGAGTACCTATGCCTTATAAATAAGATGTTTTTGTGTTGTTTTGTTTTGTTTTTTTCTCCAAATGGGAATGAAGTCCTAGGCTGAAGGTAGAAATATCTGGTGACTGTATGAACAAATCAGATATACTTGTAGGTATTTGCACAAAATAGTAGTCAGCAATCAATAATGAGCCAATCAAATGGTAGAAAAGTGTTTGAAGCAAGTTCCATTTAGGAGGATTCTAATTTGAATTAGTAGGGAAAATGTACTTTGTTAGTGTGAATATTAGTTGGAATAAGTACCCCAAGAGTATATATAAACTATAGCTATGACTTCATAAAGTATAAATATTTGGTCCCTTGAATATGCAGAGACTAATTGTAGTGTAATGGGGCAGAGTAGCTAAGGAGACTCCAGCTCTTAAGAGCATGCACAACATACTGGGCCTAATGGAATTCCAGACAAGCCTTCATTATAGTCTTTATAAGGCAATTAGATGACCTAGTAGATAGAGCTCTGTGCCTAGAGTCAGGAAGATCTGAATTCAAATCTAATTTCAGACACTAGCTGTATAACTCTTGGCAAGTCACTTAACCTATTTATCTTAGTTTCCTCATCTGTAGCATGAGCTGGAGAAGGAAATGGCAAACCACTCCAGTGTCTTTGCAAAGAAACTCCCCAACCTTAAGTAGGGTCATAAAAAGTCAGATGACTGAACAACAGTATCAAAAAGGGTAAGGGTTGAAAGGGAGAAGTGGGGAGTCCAAGCATTACCTCAACTCCCACTTACATTGTTAAGTAGAATTCCCAGAGTATCTCTCAGGGTTCTAGGAAGTACACCTGAGGGATTGGTGGTGTCCTAGTGTTGTCAGTTCACACCTCCATTCCAGTGTGTTTTCTACAATAGCAATATCCAAATAATATCTTTTTTAATATCAGTAATAAAATCAGTGATTTAATAATCAATTAAATTAATAATTTAATAAATATCAATGCTCCAGGATACATTTAATCAATAATAAATACCAGTAAAATTTTGAAAACATGGCAAAAATACAAAAGGTATTAAAGTCCAAAAAGTACAAAAACTGAACTTCTTACTTTGGTCCCTGGAGACAATAGGTTCACACTTAAAGTTGATTCTACAAAGCTTTTGCCCTACCAAGTGCACTTCTGAATGTGACATAGTTGATATTTGCATTTTAATATGTCTTTCTCTCTCATGGAGTCATTGCTTTCTATTTGTTATATTCTAGTTTTCAGGTATTCTGTTTCTTTAGTAAGGTTTACTAGTTTTTCTTCCAGGCTCTTGAGGCTCCCAATTCTTTCCTTAAGTGCTTTTATTACCATTTTCTAGATCTTATTTCACTTCTAGATATTCATATAATCCTTGTGGAAATCCTTGTGGAAAGTCAATTTTTGTTTTATTGGGTTGTTGTTTAAGCATCTGCTTGCACTTGTAATGGAGTTAGATTTGAAATTTTTTTCATATTGAATAAGTTTTTTTTTTTTTTTTTAATTTTCTCTCCACCTTTAGTTCCTGAATTGGGACTTTGGGCTGGGTTTTCCTCATGTAGCATATTTAGTTGAGGTAGTAGTCTCAGTGACTCTTTGTGGTTTTCCTAAAGCTAACCTCTTGAGCTAACCTCTAACACTTAGAGTTCTCCCTTGAACTTTGAGATTCAGAGTACTATATATGTTCAAAGCAATTTATGGCAGATCAGAATTGTCAGAATTTTAGGTATTTCAGAATCCTTGAACATGGTATGTTTCAATCTGAGAATGAAACATTATGCGGAGTGAATTAGCACACTGCTGGTTCCTGCCTAGTGCTGTTCTCTATTGTTTACCCTACCCTAGGACTTCCAGCTTTCTAAGTCTCAATTTCTTCATTTTTGAAATAGTTATAAAATACTTGCAACCACTCATACTTTAAATTTTAAAATACACATTGACTTCTTTCAAGTTCTCTAGCCTTGACGGGACAGGTAAATGAGTAGCAGCTTTGCCCACATATTCATTAATTTTGTCCATGAGGCTCTTGCAATGTAAAACCTGTTGAGAATTAGTTTCCAGATAATAATTCACCAATGTGTTTACAAGCATAGGACCATGGTCAGAATTGATATTCTCTTTAAAGACAGTTGTTAGTTATGTCATCTAACACACCCAGAGCTGAGGACTCCATCAGTTTTTTCCACTCCTATGATCTATGCTTTTACTGCTCTTTAGCAATCCACAGGAATGGTCATATTACTCATCTATTTTTCACCTAGTACTATGTGTCTACTATTTCCATTTCTGAAATTTTTCTGTTTAATCATAATACGAATCCTAAATGCTCCTCTCAGTTCCCTCCCTCCCTTCTTTCCTTCCTCTCTCCTTTCCCCACTTCCTTTCTCCTTTGCCCCCTTCTTGCCCCTTCTTTTTCCCCTTCTGCTCTCTAACTCTTCTTTGATCATGAATTCTTTCTTTTATCCATAGATCTGAGAGGAAGTTATTCCATGATACCCTTAATTTGCCCATGGTATTATCCTTTATATCTAAATCATGTGTCCATTTTGACCTTACCTTTGTATAAGATGTGACATATTGGTTTATACCAGATTTCTGCCAAAAGTGTTTTCCAGTTTTTCCAGCAGTTTTTGTCAAGTACTGAAAAAACAATTACAGATTGTTTTGATGATTATTGTTTTATGATATAGTTTGAGATTTGGAATTGCTAGACTACCTTATTTCACATTTTACCCACAATAATTCCCTTGATCTTTTTGACCTTTTGTTCTTCCAAATGAATTTTGTTAATTTTTTTGGTAGCTCTATAAAATAATTTTTTGGTTGTTCAGTTTTGGCACAGAATAAGTAAATTAATTTAGATAGAATATTATTATTAATTAATGTTATTATTTTGGCTCAGTCTATCCATGAGTCATTAATATTTTTTCAATTGTTTAGATCTAACTTTACTTGTGAAAAAAGTGTTTTGTAATTGTGTTTATTAGTTCCTGGGTTTGTGTTGGCATGTAGATTCTCAAATATTTTATACTGCTTATAGATATTTTAAATGGAATTTTTCCTTCTATGTCTTGCTACTAGACTTTATTGGCACTTTATAGAAATGCTGGTAATTGTGTGGGTTTCCTTTGAATCCTGCAACTTTATTACAACTCAATTATTTCAATGAGTTTTATTAATTGATTCTCTAGGAGATACTAATTAACCATTACATTTGCAAAAATGACACTTTTGTTTCCTCATTGTTTATTCTAATTCCTGCAATTTCTTTTTCTTATCCCTATAGCCAGCTTTTTCCCAATATATTACTGAATAATAGTGATAATAATGAGCATGCTTGATTCACCCCTGATCTTATTGGGAAGGCTCCTAGCTTATTCCATTACAGATAATGCTTGGTAATAGTTCTAAGTAGACGCTTATTTTATCATAAAACTTATAATTTTAAGGAACGTTTCATTTATTCCTATGGTCTCTGGGGTTTTTAATAGGGATGGGTGTTGTATTTTGTCAAAAGCTTTTCTTGCATCTGTTGAGATAATCTTATGCTTCCTGTTAGTTTTGTTCTTGATATGGTCAGTAATGCTGATGTTTTTCCTAATATTTAACCAGCCCTGCAAATCCCATATCATCATACTGTATGATTTTTGTGGTTTATTTTAATCTCCTTGTGAGTATTTTATTTAAAATATTTACATCAATTTTCATTAGGGAAATTGGTTTATAGTTTTCTTTCTCTGTTTTTGTTCTTATGTTTTGTTTCCTGTTTATTTTTTTATGTTTTTCTTGTCTTATATTTGAAGAACATTTGTGGCTCTGTCATATTTGAATTAGTTCTTTCTGCATGCTTGCATTATTTTCTTCTTGACCTGGATGCTCTAGAATTTGGTTTGGAGTTTTCATTTGGTAGGCTCAAGAGGTGATTATCGGTGGATTCTTTCAATTTCCATTTTATCCTTGGGTTCGAACATGGGAAGGCAGTTTCCCTTCATTATTTCTTGAAGTATGATAGCTAAGCTCTTTTTCTGATCATGACTTTCAAGTAATCCAGTAATTCTTGAATTATTTTTCCTGGATCTATTTTTTGTTAGTTGTTTTTCCAGTTAGATATTTGACATTCTCTTCTGGGTTTTTTTTTTCTTTCATTCTTTTGATTTTTTTCCCCCTAATATCTCATGTAATCATCATTCCACTTGCCCACTTCTAACTTTTAAGGAATTGTTTTCTTCAGTGAGATTTTGTACCTTTTCTATTTGGCCAATTCGACTTTTTAAGGAGTTGTTTTCTTTGGTGAATTTTTATGCATTTTTCCCCCTACTTTTATGCTTCAAAGTATAAGGTTTTGGGCCCTTTTTCATGAATATCTTGCATTCCTTTTCCAAATTTTTCTTTTATTTCTCTGATATTTTAAGATCATTTTAAAGCTCTTTTAGAAGTTCTTTTTGGATCTGATATCAATTCATATTTTTGGGGGAGGAAAGAAGTTGTTGTTTTAACATTGTTGTCCTTGTGACAGTGATCTGAGTCTGACTCAGATTCCTGTTTGAGCAATGCAACAGAGTCCTGTGCTCAATACTAGCAAAGTGTCTCCTGTAATCTCCTTCTGATCGGTTGAATGGCCCCCTTACTACCTATGGGCTGAGAGTTCCAGGAGTTGCTATTGCTGATTCAATTGACTACAAATCCTGCATTAGTTTGTTGGGGAGGAGCTGTTCTGCTGGATTGCTCAGGTTGCCTGTGCTATACTGAACTCCATTCTTACCTCAGTGAGATAGACCTTCCATGTTGATCTTCTAAGTTGTCTTGGGCTAAAAAATTGTCCTTTAATTGGTTCTGCCATTCCAGAGTTTATTTTGAGGTGGGCTTTTTAAAAGTTGTTTGGAGGGGAATCTGGAAGACCTGAGTGACTTCTTGTCTCACTCTGTCATCTTGGTATCAAATTAATTATATTTTCGAAGGAAAAAGAAAACCCTTATAACAAATATGCAGTGTTTGAAAAAAAAAAAACAGCATTTCACATTAGCCATCTCTGAAAATATATTTCTCATTCTGCATTTTAAGTCTATCACCTCTGGTAGAAGACATAAAGTATCTTCATTCCTCTGGAATGTGCTTTAGAGTTTCCTTCATCAGAATTCTAAAGTCTTTCCAAGTTATTTTTCGCATACTGTTTTTGTCATTATACAATTTATTCTCCTAATTCTGCTGACTTTATCTTCAGTAGTTCATAGAGTTTTCTATGAAAAATCCATTTCATTATTTCTTGTGATGTCAGTTGCTTATTGCCAGGATAAATTACCATAGGGTAGATGGTTGAGGAAACATTGATCAAAGTCTGAAGAAAGAGAGGGTCAAAGTATAGGTAATGATTTGTTTTGCCTAACACATGCTGCCTCCTGCTTCTTCCTTAGGCTGCCCCACTGTCATCTAACTTGAATAACCTGCCAATAAATGAGGATAACTGCCCCTTTCTCTACAGGTGTTCCTTTGCCAGAAGCTAATTGTGTTGGCTGCAATAGAAGCAGTGTCAGGGATGGCAATAGGGGTACTAATGTTCTTGTGCCTTCTGCCTTTTGATTACACTTATCGGTTATTTTTGGTGCTGATGAGAAAGATAGACCCCCCCTTACTCTTGCAGTGACTTCTCCCCTCATTGTTAATTGTAGTTACTCTTTCTTCTCTATCTTCTTCTTTTCTCCTTTACAAAATGAGAAGGATCTTTAAAATCCTAAGATATTATTCTTCCTCCATAATATAAATGGTTTTCACAGGTTCAGACTGAGAGAGATCCATCCTATGAGATCCATT
This sequence comes from Antechinus flavipes, assembly GCF_016432865.1. Lineage (NCBI taxonomy): Eukaryota > Metazoa > Chordata > Mammalia > Dasyuromorphia > Dasyuridae > Antechinus > Antechinus flavipes. The sequence goes on from NC_067401.1 coordinate 182,314,733, forward strand.
CAGAAGGAAGATGTATCATGGAAATAGATGACATTTTTATTGAGGTTTTGATGGGGAAAGGGAACCCTGGAAACACATCAGTTCAAACTGTTCACTGGGGAGCCACTGATTCAAGTATAAACCAGTAATCCTTGTATGAGGAAACCTTTCTCACAAGCCTTCATTGTCAGCCAGTTTAAAGTTAAACTGATTTCAAACAAAAAGGGCTTTACCAGAAACAAAGAAAGGCTCATCCTTGCCAATACCCGATTAGCTTTGGTACTTGAGCCTAGAAAGTTACCTCTTCAGAAGCTAAGGGGCCAGGCAATCCACAGTTGATCTCTAGCTCCCACTCAGGAATGATTAAGAACCTGTTTTCTTCTAATTTCTGGTATTTCATTTTCATCCTCAGTATCTATATTAATTGGGGTAATTAATAACATTAGAATTCATCATACTTTAGAGTGAAGACAGCAGAGTCAGTGCTGTAAATAATACATTGGAAGCTTTCCAGCCTATCTTATTTCTTTTCTTTTCCCATTGAGCTATAGAGTACTACCAGAAGAAGAAACAGCCTAGCTTGGAATCTTATGGATTGATTAATAGTGAGAAATCTAATGTGACATTTCATATACTGTACTAGTAGAGCGGCATTTTGAGAACTGTTTTCCAAGAGTGCTGATAGATCCATTCACATTTTGCACAACTGAATTAATTTCATTTCAACTCAATAAATATATTTTGAATATATATTATATGCAAAGTGAGGTGGTGTAGAGAGATACAAAAATGGATGATACAATTCTTATTTCTAAGAAAGTTAATCCTCTGATTCAATTTTTTTTTTTGTTTAAGAAATTAAAGTCAGTGTGCAGCAAGATAATTGTATAAATATGTATGCATATATTGGATTTAACATATTTTACCATGTTTAATATATATTGGATTACTTGCCATCTAGGGAAGGGGGTGGAGGGAATCAGGAGGAAAATTGGAACACCAGGTTTTGCAAGGGTCAGTGTTGAAAAATTGTCAATGCATATGTTTTGAAAATAAAAAAGTTTTAGTTAAAAAAAAGAAATTGAAGTCAAGAAATTTAGATCTTGGCATTCCATCAAATAAGTTGTTTGACTTTTCTGAGTTTCACTTGTTTCAATATATGATCAATCTCTCACGAACTTTCCAGGTCTGAAATTACTTGGTTCCATGGTCCTCTAGTCCTTAAGTGCACTTATTTCTAATGATTTGAATAATAATGGCTACATTAATATAGACTTTCAAAGTTTATAGCATATTTTACATGCATTATTTCTGCTGATCCTCATAACTAATTCTGTGAGGTAGGTACAAGAAATATTATTATCTTCATTTTATATATAATGAAACTAAGACTCAGAAAGGTTTAGATATTTGTCCCTAGTGATACAGTTAATACATAAAGTCAAGAGAGAATTTGGATTCTGAGAATCTGGCTTTGAATACTGGATCTGCTGCCTCTGTTACCTTAGGATTTGATTTTATCTTCTGTAAAATAAGACTAGAAAAATATTGAGCTTTCTTATCACTCTAAATCTCTATGGCTCTTTAATAAAGTGAAGAGGATGGAGCAGAAAAGGAGTATCTATGAAGTATTTAAAAATACACATAAGAGAGTAAAAGGAACTTTGGAAGGGGACACAAACAGGGCAGTGTTGGAATTATTGTGTTAAATTTAATATATATATACTTAAAAAGCAATCTCTAGATATGTAATAGAAATTTATGCAGTCTTCTTTTCTATTCTGTCTTTTGAAAGGTTCATGTTTGCTAAATTCCTAATAAGAACAATTAAGTATGAAAGATAATATTTGAGCCCAGATCTCTCTTGATTCCAAATTTGATGCTTTTTCCATTTCATCATATTGTCTCATCTATACGTAGTACTTTGTATGTCAAAATATTTGGTCCACAGGAATTAGAATCATTGAGTTCAATTACCTTATTTTACAAATGACTTAATGAGACTTGCAGAGGTTTAGCAATTTGCCAAGAGCCATAGAGCTAGTTAGTTCTAAGGGTGTGGATAGTCTAAGAATTTTTTATTCCAATTATATAGATTCAATTCAGTTCCTTAAACATTTATTAAATACCTACTATGTTCAGTTTTATAAGGACATAAAGTAAACTTTAAAAATCTTTAATATATACATATATATATATACACACATATATATTCGCATGATAGACAGGTAAATAAATACAAGATACTTTCAGGAAGGAGAGACTATTCACAACTAAGAGGGCAGAAGAAAATCTACCTGTTTTAGGTGTTGTAAGTAGTGTTGTAGATGAGTTATGCTTGGATACTAACGCTGCTGCCTGTGTGAAGATATAGAGAATAGAGATGAACAACATGGTGGTTAATTTGGCTGGAACATAGATTTTTTGGAGTAAAGAAAGTAAATCTAGAAACATAGAATGGAACTAGACATTGAAGGGCTTTAAATACAAACCTGAAAATTTTGTATTTTTTTCCCCCTAGAGACAGTAAGAAGTTGCTGAAATTTCTTGAGCAAAGGAATGGCATGCCCACAAGTGTGCTTTAGGAAGATTATTTTAGCAGCTATGAGGAGAAAAAGTAAGAAACTGACAGCAGGAAGATCAATTGGGAAGCTATTGCAAAAGTTCAAGCAAGAGGTGACAAGGACTTGACCTATGATGATAGCCTTTGAATAGAGAAAATAGGATGATCTGAGGGTTTATAATACTTGCCAGTTGATTGGCTTATGGGGGAATGAAGGAAAAGGAAGATAGGAAGGTGAGATAAAAGTTCATAATTTTGAATGACTGGAAAGATGGTTTTTCTCTTAATAGAAACAGGAAAGTGTGTGAAAAAAGAACAGAGAAGAAAATGAGTTCCATTTTGGATATATATACACAGAATAACCTTTCCAAATATTCCTCCAAAGTTTCTTGGAGCTATATGGTATTTTTTTTTTGTTTGTTTGTTTGTCTGGGGGTTTCTTGTAGCTGTCATTAGTGGAAATTGTATGCATAGCATACTGGATTGGTTAGGTGAAGATAATATTCATTTGTCTAAATTTCTAACAGCATAATCCTCAATGAATTTCAGGGTTGTCTGTTACTTCTCAGTGGTTGGTATAGAAGGTGGTTGGAAAAAGGAACTCATGTAGAGGTGTTGATGTAACTGGACAATCTCTTCATATTTGGGAAGATGTTATTAGAAGAGCATGACACAAGAAAAACGAAAAACATTAATTTGATTGAAATTTTCTGTTCTGAAGCTGTCAATTGGCAAATGATAATTCTTAGAGGTTTTCTTAAATATGTGGATACCTAACATCTCAATAGGGAATGATTGGTGACCCTGAAAAAAACACAGAATTATAAGTATAGAAAAGAAACAATTTGGCCCAGACCTTTTTAGATCATAGGGATGAAAATTGTGAAGAAGCATACAGGATTTATCTATTATTCCACACATGGTTTATTGGTACATGGTACTGGTTTATTAAGATCCGAGTGACACACACTAACAATCTAATGGATTTGAGATAGTACCATTTTTGCCAGTAATTGTGCTTTCTGACAGATTTGTTATATCATATGAGATTATCTATCTATCCATTCATTTCAGCCATTATAATGATTTCCCTCAAATATCAATCTCAAATTATCAAATAATCAATCAACCATGTCACTCCCCCTTACTCAGTAAACTTCAATGGTTTGCTATACCTCCTCCCAGACCAAATTTTTAAAATCCTCATTTTAATGTTCAGAGCACTATATGACCTAGTCCCCTTCTGCTTTTCCACTTTTCTTGATGGGTTGGGTTCAGTTTCAAGAAAACAATCCATTAACATATTCTGACCAGAGTTATTGTAAATTGAGGTATTGTGGTAGAGTGGCAAGAATATTATTGACTCTGAGGCATGACTTGGATTTGACTCCTGCCTCAATTGCTCATTACCTGTATATGTTTGAGTCATTAATTTCTCTGGGCCTTAGTTTTCTTGTCTTTAAAATTGAGGATTGATGAATGGATGTTCATCAATTGGAGAAAGGCTGAATAAATTATGTATATGAATGTTATAGAATATTATTGTTCTGTAAGAAACAACCAGCAGGATGATTTCAGAGAGGCCTGGAGAGACTTACATGAACTGATGCTAAGTGAAATGAGCAGAACCAGGAGATCATTATATATAGAAATAACAAGATTATACAATGATCAATTCTGATGGACAAGGCTCTCTTCAATAATGAGTTGATTCAAACCAATTCCAATTGTTCAGTGATGAAGAGAGCCATCTACATCGAAAGAGAGGACCAAAGGAGCTAACTGTGGACCACAACATAGCATTCTCACTCTTTCTGTTGTTGTTTGCTTGCATTTTATTTTCATTCCCAGTTTGTTTTTTCCTTATTGATTTGATTTTTCTTGTGCAGCAAGAAAACTGTATAAATATATATATGTATGTATATATATATATATGTATGTATGTGTATAGATATAGACATATATCTATCTATCTATATATAGGATTTAAACATATATTTTAACACATTTAACATGTATTGGATTATCTGCCACCTAGAGGATGGAGGGGGCGGGGAGGGAAGGAGGGGATAATTTGGAATAGAAGGCTTTGGAAGGGTCAATGTTGAAAAATTACCCATGCATATGTTTTGTGAATAAAAAGTTTTAATAAAAAATAAAATAAAGTTAGATTAGATGACCTTTCAGTTTTAATTCTAGATCTATGATCCTGTGATCTTAAGTTAACTAATGCCTGCCATAGATGGGGTATGGCACTAGCACACTATGAGTTTGAAGTACTGTGGATACAGATGCTTTTTATCTACAGGACTTTACTTGGTGTCTGAAGCCACAGTAATATTCATATATGGGGTACAACTTATCTAAGCTATAAAAAGCCACACCACTGGTATTTAAAGGTGAACTTCAATGCTTGGAAGTTCAAGTGGATCAAGTAAAATTAAATTAGTAGAGTTTAACTTTGTATTTTGGAACAATCTTCTTTGCCTTTGTCTTTGGACAGTAAGACCACAGGTGAGATAAAGACTTGTAAAAAGTGAAACAGGTTAAAAAACTAGAACAGGATTCTTGGTAACATATTTCATTCCTTAAGGATAGATTAAAAAATGGAAGAAGATGGAGTAATATAGTGTAACCAGACTAAAACTAATCCATTTGGAAATATAATAAACATTTCAATTTGTGGTTACAGAAGCACAACATCATGGTTTTGGACATTTATTTCAAAAGAGACCCATAGAGCTGGTATGAAAAAGGTTCTTTTGGCTTAAAATGGTAGCAGATGTGTAAGAAGTATAAAATTTATGCTCACAGTGTTCACAGGAAGATGCTACTGATTCATTCTGCTTTCTTGGAGAACATAAATCCTAGGAAGCCTTTGGAGTATGTGTGTACAGACATTTTTTTTAATCTGGAAAGAAATTGGAAGAATAGGAGCAATATCCAAGTGGTGATAGCCCATTTCAATAGCACTGTGATTCTAGAAAGAACAGAGTAAGATAGGGAGTGGGTAAAGAATAGGACTGAGGAAATGGTAACAGGAAATTACAGTTTTTGATTAGGTGACCAGAAACTTCAAATGATCAGTATTGATAGAGGAAGAGGAGAGAGTTTCCTAGCCATAGAATAGGAGTAGCAACTTATTGAGAAGTAGTTCTAAGAGATTTAAATGCTAATAATACCAATCATATGGCCCTATTTTGTTTGTTACCCCCACCGCCATGTAATTTAACCATGACATTTACTGAGAAGTTATAGCAAATATCAAAGTACAATGTATTTTCTGAAACCAGAGGGGACTCAAACATAAAAGAATGCTGCAAAAGACACCTCTTTAACTACAGCATAGGTGGTGGTGCTTATAGCATATAGATTTGGATCAGGGTCGAGGTACATTGTTCAGCAATTTCGTGGTCTCTTCATTATGTTTTCCACCAGAGTTGGCTATGGCTAATGGCAGATTCTGTTACTGACTCTAGTTGCTGGACTTTTGATGACTTTTCTAACTTTTTTGATGTAAAGCCAGAAATTTGTCTTTTTTTGTCCTTGAAAACCCATTTACGTAACATCAGGAAAGAATAATACAAATATGTTGGAATCTTTACAAACTGCTAACTCATTAGAATTGATGTTTTGGGCCAGAACCTGAAACAAGGTACTAAGTAGAACTAATTGATACAATGCTTGTGTTCACACCTTTACTCATTGGAGTTCACAAGTATGGGAGATTCACAAAGTAAACTTTGTAACTTGTGAATTCACACCTCCCTTGAAGCTCTTAGGGCCAAAGAACACTATGGGAGAAAAACCATAATCCCTCTCTTTGGTATATAAGAAGAAAGCAGAGGCCCAGTGGAGAGAATTCAGCCAAATTACGTGAAGAAGGGAGCATCAAGTCAGAAGAAGCCACGAGTAGGAGTTGAACTAGAGCCAGGAGAGAATTACTTCAGAAGGCAAGAGAAACAGATTCATCTTTGTGCTGGCTGGAGGCTGAAGGGAGCAGAGGCAAAAGACAAAGCTGCAGGAGCTCTCAGAACCAAGCAGAAAGATAGGCCTCTAAGAATCTAGCTACCTGGGCCCAAGGAAAGAGACAAGACTTGGAAGGAGAAATAAACATTTGTATTTTTACCAGCTGGCTGCATTTGGGGTAATTATTGATCTGAACTGATACTAAGGCTGCCTCCAAGAAAACCTCCCTGAGAAACCTGCTCTCTTCCCAAGAGAGAACTATTATTTTAAAGAAGAAAAACACCAGCACAAATACAAGTACAATACAAAAAGAGGCACTGTGCATTCACAAAACATGTCAGTGTGTGGGGAAATGTGGCAGCCAGAGATGTTTCTGATAGTTGTTACTATCCCACTGTTCTTCTCCTCACCTGAAAGCTGCCAGATCTACTGTCCTCCAGTTGCATGAACACTCAGTTTTGGCTCAATGGCTTTTCATCAGCAACCTTTGAGCCAATACCAACAAGGAGTAGTCAGAAGATAGGTTTTGCTCATGTTCTGAAGGAAATGGGGTGAAGGTCCTCTCCATTAATTAGACCTAGAAGCAGGCTTACCAAGTTTCCACAAGAAAAGATATATTGCATGTTCTCTTAAGGATTAGGTCTGTTCCTTCATTACAGAGAGGTGTTAAGAGTGATAAGGAAGAAACAGAAGTTTCCTGGGTGAGACAAAGCTTTCAAATCTATTTCCTGATGCATTAAAGTCATTCACTATTATCCAAGGATTCCTCTTGGCTCTCACAAATGGTGCCACAATAGTAGATGATGATTCCCATAAATGGCCATGGTCTCTGAACTTGAATTTATTTCTGAATTGCATAGGTTTAAGTGATTTTCTTATATGGCTGATAATGTCAGAGCTAAAAGTTAAAATCAACTTTTATGGCTTCAAAACTAGCACTCTTCAATATAGTGTATTTGCTTGGATTCAATTTGTGGGCATAAAATGGAACAAAGAGAACTAGGCTATAAAGAAAACCAAATCTAACTCAGATGAATTAACTAATGCTCTGGTGGATGGGATTAGGGTTCAGAGTTCAACCATGGAGTACTCTGAAAACCTACCACCCTTATCATTAATCAATTACAATAAGGACGAATTTTTCTGACATTGAGCAGAATAGAGATATGTCAACATCTTTACATCAAAGAAACTAATATTCAATTAAGGTAAACAAATCATTAAATATTTGTTGTATTGATACAGTATGCTCAAAACTGTACTAGGCACTTAAGAGGAATGAGGTGAGAAGATAAAAAGAACATATAAAATAAAGTCTTCATCCTCAAAAGATAACCATGCATTCAATTACAAAATGACAATCTACTATAGTGTCCAGGAACTCTGTGAAACTATTTGTCCTTGTGAGTTTATTGTTAGCCCTAAGTTAAAATAATATGAATAGTTTACCATCTTCATTTTTACCTTAGTACCTCAGTTTCCTAATATAAGGTAAAAGAAATTTTTTTTTTAAATTTAAATCTTTTGAAAAGTATAAGAAGGAAATAAATACCTAAACACCTATTATATGCCAGGCACTGTAATAAGTTTTGTTTTGTTTTTACAAATAGTAACTCACTTGATCTTTACAACTACTCTGGGAAGAAGATGCCATTATTATCTCCTTTGTCCAAGATCACACAGCTTTTAAGTTCCTGAAACTAGATTTGAACTCAAATCTTCCTGACTCCAGGTCCAGAGTTTCATTCATTCACTGCACCATCTAGCTATCTCTGTTGTAATAGTCAGAGATAATGGAAACAATGATAGAAGTCTAGTCCCAGCATGCTACATTTTCCATAAGATTCTAAGTCCCAAGAGCTGGTTCCACTTGCAAGTGGGCCAAGATTTGAAGAAATAAGTCATTAGTAAAAGGGGTATTAGTATAGGAAAGAGACAATGAAAGGAAGAAATAGAAAGTATGCTGCAAAGTAGAGATAAGAGTGGGTTTGTCAGTCCTATGTAAAGGATGCTAAATTCTTGGGTTGAAAGCTATGAGTAATTGGAGCCTGTGATCATTTTGTATACTAATTTGTAATGTGTACAGCTTGTCTTTGTACAGGCTTACCTTTCCCCCCCTTCTCCTGTTTTAGAAACCTGGAAGGGAAGCTTAGGTATAGGTTGCTACTTACAGCAGCATTCTGTTGAGTACAAAACTTGCTAGCAATCCAGGCAGATTCGATTATTGTGTAATTGTGCTGAAGTGATATTGTGTACTTGTTTATGGAGTGAGTAGTGACTGTAGCTTTTCAATTATTAGAGAAATAGTGCTCAGCATAAGGGTCATTAATGCAACAAAGACCAGTATCGTGAGGTATGTTGGGAGTACAGATTCATCAAGGACTCTTGATTATGGGGATATTTACAGACTAGCAAATCTAGTGTAGAAAACATTGCCCAAATCTGCAATAGCCATTTGGAGATGTAAATATGGAGGTTACCAAAGAACATAATAAGTTAATCTGAGCATTTTCATCATAGAGATGATAATTGAATGCATGGGTACTGAAAAGATTGCAAAAATTATAGAGGTAAAGGAGAAGAAGTTCCAGGACAGAGCTCTGAGAAACACACTAAACCCTTCCCAATAGGGTCAGGATAGGTGATGTATATAAAGGGTTTGCTGTGGGCAAGAGTACTGTCCTTCTCAGCCAATGACCCATAGTAGCAGAAGTTCAGCTCATGAATCAACCAATTCATCTAGAGTGAGCAGTGCTCATTTCCTCTTCTGGCTGCTGAGGAATACTTTGAATCCAGATTAGGCTGTGTCACTGAGGTAATATATCTGCAAGGAATATGATACAGAGAAATATGTCATTACTAGAGAGTCTCAAAGGGGCTACTTATTTTTGTTGTTTTGCTTGTATTCTAAAAATATTTGTTTATTTTTAATATCCATTTTTAGATTTTGATTTTCAAAAAATATTCTCTATTCCTTTCTTTACCCAATGAGAAGGCAAACAACATGATACCCATTATATGAAATCATGTAAAATACATTTCCATTTTTAGCTATGTTGCAAAAACAAAATTTTTAAAAGTGAAAAAATATGCTTCAATTTGCATTAGTTCATCAGTGCTCTTTTTTAAGGTGGATAGCATTTTTCATCATGAGTAAAGATCTGTTTTTGATGTCATATGTATCAGGAAAATGTAACATCCTTAGATCACAATGTCTAAATATTATTGGAGACTAAACAACTTGATTTAGTGGTACAAAGTTGCTATATGAAATTCCTAATAACCTTACAATGGAAATGGTAAAGACTTCAGGTTGTATGATTAGGTTTAGGGAAGTGCTTCAGAAAATAATAATGAAAAGGAATAGCAACAATAAAGAATATTGCACTGTAAGCATTCAGGGAACTAATGCTCCTTGATCCATAGAGGAATAGAAGAAAATAAGTATCCTTTTTTATTCTTGCACAAGTAATTCACTGCTACCAGGGCAAGGTTCATGTTTTAAAAAACAAAACAAAAAGTAAACCAGAGAGACTGAGACACAGAGAGAGACTGAGACACAGAAACAGAGGAATAGAGGGACACAAAGAGATAGAGACACAGAGAACCTTTCTTCAGATAAATAGGGAAATTGGTGGTGGGAGCAAGTAGAGCCCAGACATATTGAGTCCTCATCTCTTTCAAAGTTAAATCTTCCATTCCTGATTACTTCAGGCCAAAGCCCACATCTCCATGATCTTTCATAAAAAAACAAGTGTAGTTCTATCAGAACAAGAGTTTTCTTTTCCTTTTAGATTTGGGTTAATGGATCCAATTTTGGGGGGAATTGCTGTTATTTGGAAGGCAGATGCAGTATGGGAAGATCAAGATAATGTGGAGGTTGGGAGTTGAAAGGGGCAATAAAGATCATTCTAATCCCTTTCAGGGAAATGTCCTTAGTTTTTTGTGCAAAAATATTTATATTTATTAACATGTATTTTTATGCACATATATATGCATGGTGCATAAATAAAAATGTGTGTGCACACATATACACAAATGTGTGTGTCTGTAAATATATTTATATCTATAGTTGTATCTCTATATCTAGATCTCTCCTTGGAGCTATAGACATATAGATATATTAACTTTATAGTAAGAAATTGGTGCTGGGACCAGCCACCACACGGGCAATTTTTGCCAAGTGGCATTGACCATCTAACTTTTTAGAAAGGCAGCTTGATGTAGTAAATTATCTTGGATTGGGAATCAGAGGATCTGGGGCTGAGGTTCAAATATTGATTTTCCCATTGTTATAACTTTGGATAAATCAATTCTAACCTCTGGGCATTTTTTAATATGAGGGAATTTGATGGGGATTATAAAGAACTAGAGCTTAGAAGGAATTTCACACTCCAACTGTTAAATTTTACAGATGAGGGAACTGAGGTCCAGAAAAGTTAAGTGAATTGTCTCAAGTAATCTAGGTACTAAATATTAGAATAAAAAATAAAATGTTAGTCAAACATGGAGGTAAGATTTGAACTCAGATCCTTTGATTTTAAAGCCAATGCTTTATTTTTTTCACAATTCCATGCTAGATAATCTCTCCCAGCTCTTCATTTAACATTGATGAAAGATAACTCATATTCCGTAAGTAAATTTTCAAAGCAATTAAGTAATCCCCCCAAACACTCTCTCCCTAGTCATATGTAGTCTAGTTAAAAGAGTTCAGGAGCCCTTCCATTACCTTTTATTACTTACAGTAAATACATTGAACCCCTGGTTTGTACTAAATGTAAACTTTTTATTTATTTATTTTTGTTGAGGCAATTAAGAGTTAAGTAACTTGCCCCAGAATCACACAGCTAGGAAGTATTAAGTGTCTGAGGCTAGATTGGAACTCAGGTCCTCTTGACTTTAGGGCCAATGCTCTATCCACTGTGCTATCTAGCTGCCCCTAAATCTAAACTCTTTTAAAAAAATGTATTAGTCTTTGACATTTACTTATATAAGATTTTCATTTCCATATTTTCCTTCCCTCTTCTCACTCTTCCCCCCAAGGTAGCAATCAATCTAAGTTATACATGTATAATTGGAACAAAAGGGGAAAACCATGAGAAAGAAAAAGCAACAAAAAAAGTAAAAATAGTGTACTTCAATTTGCATTCACACTCCATGATTCTTTCTCTGGATGTGAATAGCATTTTCTATCTTGGGTCTTTTGGAATTGTCTTAGATTATTGTATTGCTGAGAAGAGCAAAGTTGATCATCCATACAATGTTGCTGTTACTGTGTACAGTATTCTGGTCCTATTCACTTCACTTAGCATCAGTTCATGTAAGCCTTTTCAAATTTTTCTGAAATCTGCTTGTTCATCATTTCTTATAGAACAATATAATATTCCATTATATTCATATACCACAATTTGTTCAACCATTCTCTAGTTGATGGGCATCCCCTTTATTTCCAGTTCTTTGCCACCACAAAGAGAGCTGCTATAAATAAATGTAAACTCTTAACTAAATAATTTACTATTCATTTAGTGGAGGGAATATTAGCATTTAATAGATGGCTTTTGCAGAGATGAATAGTCTGGTTTCATTGATGGTACTGAGCAATTATCCAAATGTAATCTAGCCTCCATTTACTTCATATGTTCCCTCTTTTCTTCCACAGCTTGATGGACTATGGGCAAATCAGAAGGATATTGACAATTGGGAAGTTTGCTATTAATGTGTTTATTATTTGAAATTTCTAGTTCTTTGCTTAAATATCCCCAGAGCATGGGGGCTCCTTTATCAGCAAAATATGCCCCCAAAGTACAATATGCCTCTTTGGTGCATAGTATTACATAGAGCAAGGCTTCTTAAACTATATATTGTGACCCCATATGGGGTCATGTAGCTGAATATAGAGGTTGTGAAATTATAATTTATTATCAGTAAATGTTTCATTTTCTTATGTATTTTCCATACTTGTATACCTAAGGTCAGGTAAAAATTTCTTGGGCAAAAAAAGGTCTTGAAAGTTTAATATATTGGTATATAGATATAGAGTATAAGATAAAACCGTACTAATTTCTTTTTTTTTTTTAATTAAAGCTTTTTATTTAAAAACATATGCAATGTACCCTTTGATCCAGCTGTGTTTCTACTGGGCTTATACCCCAAAGAGATACTAAAGAAGGGAAAGGGACCTGTATTGCCAAAATGTTTGTGGCAGCCCTGTTTGTAGTGGCTAGAAGCTGGAAAATGAATGGATGCCCATCAATTGGAGAATGGTTGAGTAAATTGTGGTATATGAACGTTATGGAATATTATTGTTCTGTAAGGAATGACCAGCGGGATGAATACAGAGAGGACTGGCGAGACTTACATGAACTGATGCTAAGTGAAATGAGCAGAACCAGGAGATCATTATATACCTCAACAATACTGTTTGAGGATGTATTCTGATGGAAGTGGATCTCTTCGATAAAGAGAGCTAATTCAGTTTCAGTTGATCAAAGATGGGCAGAAGCAGCTACACCCAAAGAAAGAACACTGGGAGATGAATATAAACTGCTTGCATTTTTGTTTTTCTTCCCGGATTATTTATATCTTCAATTCTCCCTATGCAACAAGAAAACTGTTCGGTTCTGCACACATGTATTGTATCCAGGATATACTGTAACCTATTCAACATGTAAAGGATTGCTTGCTATCTGGGGGAGGGGGTAGAGGGAGGGAGGGGAAAAATCGGAACAAAAGTGAATGCAAGGGATAATGTAAAAAATTACCCTGGCATGAGTTCTATCAATAAAAAGTTATTTAAAAAAATTAAAAAAAAAATAAAAACATATACATGGGTAATTTTTCATCAATGACCTTGCAAAACCTTCTGTGCCAAATTTTTCCCTCCTACCCCCTACCTCCTACCCCCTTCCCTAGATGGCAGGTAATCCAATACATGTTAAATATGTTAAAATATGTTAAATCCAATATATGTATACATACTTATACAGTTTTCTTGCTGTACAAGAAAAATCGGTTCTAGAAAGAAAAAAAAAACTTGAAAAGGAAAACAAAATGCAAGCAAACATCAACAGAAAGTGTGAAAATGCTATGGTGTGGTCCACACTCAGTTCCCACAGGCCTCTCTCTGGGTATATATGGCTTTCTTCATCACTGAACAATTGACTGGTTTGAATCACCTCATTGTTGAAGAGAGCCATGTCCATCAGGATTGATGATTGTATAGTCTTGTTGCAATCCCTACTTCTTAAAACTAATCCAGATACTACTGCCTGAGGAAAAATATTGAGGCCATTCATTAAACAAATGATTATGGAGTGTCAGGTCATAGAAAGGCCATTTAAATCAGTCCCTTTATTTCACCAAAGAGGAAACTCAGATCCCTTACATGGAATTCATTTGCTCTCTTAATTCTGGTTATATAAATATTTTCTATAAGTCTTTGGGTTCCTAACCAATCAACAAGCATTTATTAGGCACCTACTATATGTTAATTTTTATCTTGCACTCTCTACTATACCATGATACACAAATTAGGTAAGATTTACAGTGATTCCATTTGTTTAATGATGAAGTTGTTTGACACCTTTAAATGTACCACATATGACTGTATAGATTTGCTGGGTCAGTATTAAAAAAAAAAAAAAAAAAAAAAAAAAAAAGAGTCCTGGTAGACAGCTGTGCCAAGAAGAGGAGTCCCTTGGCAAAACAATCCTGCTTCGGACTTTTGCAAAGATTTGGAGTTCAGAATTGTCCTTTATAGCAGTAAATATACTGCTGGCTAGAGCTTCCAGTCAAAATTGAATGAGAATCCCTCAGTGCTCTCAAGCCTAGATTGCCAATTGAAAAGAGAGTACTTATCTTTGGAGTTTCAAGATACTCAATAGAAATATCAGGTTGAGATCTCCACCTGAATGAGACCACTTAAGTTCAAGGTACTGGGAGTAGTCTTGGGTTAATCTTAATGAAACCACTTAACTGTTCTGAAGGGTAGGTCTCTGTCAGAGGAGAGTTTCAGACTTCACTTGCTTCCCCCCAAAAATTAAGGGGGACACAATTTGCATTACTAAGATTCTGTGAAGAAACTGATGAACCTTTGCCTCTGACAGTTTGTGACTGATTTTGTGATCTTGGATAAATCACTTTAATGAGATTAGGGTTAGAGTGGTCAGGGAGTTAAATGATGAGGTTAGTGGCAGGTTCAGGGAACCAAATGAAGAGGTTTGGTTCTCCTAAATCCCCTTAGGATTCCACGGAAGGTAGGGAGTTGTGGGAACCCCCTTTCTGGCAGTGCAGAGTTCCTTCGTAAAAGGAATTTACAAAACCGAAAGGCTAGACTGATAAAAAGAAGTTTATTATTGGCATTGGGAAGTCAGCCTTTGTTATGCATGAATAGAAAGACTGACTTCCTTAGTGGCAAGATCTGACAGAAAAGTAAAGTCTAGTAGAGAAATCCCGACAGTGAGGTATAAAGTCTCATTAGGGAAATAGGTGAGGATAAAAAGACGGTAACTCTGAAAGAGAATATCATTTCAGCAGGCAGAGGGTTCCTTGGCATAGCAAGGCATGTTAGGTCCCCTGCAAGGAATGAAACCCAAGATGCCATTTTTATAAGCCTGCTATAAGCTGGGATGGCTTTTGATAGGGGTTGGTCAGCACAACTTGAGCTAGAATTCTTAGAATGAGTTTTTCTTTAATTCAATAGGGTTGGAATTCTCTAGCTCCTGACTCAACTAGTCCCCCCTAGATAAACCACTTTTATCTTGATTCCCTGGGATGGAACTCACAGAGATAGGGTTCAAGGAGAATTTCTCTTTCAAGGAGTTTTCAAGTGCTCCACCTCATGGCTCATTCCCAAAGTCAGAGAGAGAGAAAGAGAAATAGTTCCAGGGCTCCTCTCATCATTCCCCTCTCAAGCAATCACCCTCAAATTCATTTGGGATAAATGGCGGGGGTCTCTTCTTCCGTAGCTACTTTGAGATGGCAAGGGTCATAGAGATGGCCCTAGTTCATTTGGGGTTCATGCCAGGAGGGGAGATATGAGTTCTGAAAATGGCAGCAGGGCATCTAAGGAGTATTTGTCCCAGTCACTCATCCCTTGTTCTCCAAAATGAAGGGCAGTTGAAAATCTGAAGCTTGAAGCCTAGGAGCTTCTCAGATCTCAGGAGCAGATTAAAAGTGGGGTGTCATCCAGGGTTAAGATGATGTTTGAGAATGGGGCTTTTCTGCAGAAAATGCATCAGGTTTCGTCTGTGGGCTGCCTTTAAGAATGCTGATAGCCCACCTAATAATACCGAATGCCGCCACTGCTCACAGAGCTCCACAGTTGAAGGTAGTTAAGAAGTTAATTGCTGGCAGGGGTATAGAATGATAAACAAAAAAGAGTGGGAAAGAAAATGCTAGAGTAAAAAGTTCTCATCTTTAGTAAAAGCATTAAGTAGCTTAGAATCTAGGGGGTCATTGAAAATTACCACTAAATAAACCACCTCTTCTTTTCATTTTCAGGAAAGCTAATTTCTCTTGGTTAGATGGAGTCAGGGTGACAGGAATTAAGGGTGTGATGGACCCAGAGAGTTAGGCCAGGTAGGAGGCCTTGATATTTATTAGGTTTCCTACTAAGCCATTGATGTCCTTTGGTTTATAAAATGCTCTGACCCTCAGGGGTTAATGACTATCCCAGGGTTAATTTTGAGGCCTCTTCAACTTAACCTCTGAATAGCTCAGGTAACTTTCTAAATATTAATTATAGAAAAGTTGTGAATCTGGGTCCCAGGACAGAGTTCTCTATACTTAAAAAATTTTAAGTTTTGATTGGGGAAAAAAAAAACAACTCACATTTACACGAGCTTTACTTAATCCCACAAAAAACCCTGCAAGGCAATGCAAATATTGTTATTCCTATTTTATAAATAAGGAAATTGAAATTCTGAAGGTATGACCTGCCATGGGCACCCAGCTCACTAGTAAGGGTTGGAGCAAGGAGTTTGACTTAGAGCACTAAACTTAAGTGAGAAGATCTTTCTACTACATCACACTGCCTCTATTTTGTTCCCAAAGTTCAGTTCTTCCCTGTCCTCCCATCCCCAATTCCCGCCTTTATCCTGGGAAAGATTAAACCCACTGTTCTATAATCACTATATTCATTTTGCCTTGTAAAGGAGGGTCTTTAATTTAAAAAAAGTTTCTCCCTTCCACTCCTCTTGCAGTATTTATCAAAAAGTACCCTTATTAGGCAAAAAGAAAGGAATGAGTGAGAAAGATTCTTCAAAACAAGGCAGGGAAGAGAATAATTGTTAAATATCTGAAATGAGATGGCAGCTTGAGTTTGTTTATTGAGAAGAGAGATTACTCTTAAGTGTCAGGGGTATATTCAAGGCCTGCATTTTTAATCTTCAGCATCTTGTCTGGCCCTGCTACTGCTACTCTGGCTCTGAACTAAGAATTCTGTTGCTCTTGTCCATCAGGGACAGAAGCCTCCAAACATGGGAGGAAAACAAGAGCTTTGGGATGCTAATATCCCTTTAGGAATGCTGAATGGAGCATTTCTATCCTAACAGGCACAAAATTAGAGGAGAAAAGAATTTTAGTTTTGAAGTTTTCCTAGTGGGATACCAAACAATAGTGATTTATATTGACAGAATAAATACTGTCAATATTAAAGAGTTACCCTTTGGGGTTAATTGAACATAACTGAACATTGCATGTAGCCTTTTTATGACACTTTGGCTAATTTAAATGGATATAACAATGTCACAGTTGAAAAGTAGATTAGTACTTTGGGGACTGGCACTTTTGAGCTTAAGAGCCTTTGGGCTGACTAGAGTTTGGCTGGATTTGATTTAGTATCTACAGCATCAGTTTAGCAACCTTCCCATTTTTGCAGGTTTAATTCAACAACATTAATCAAATGCCTATTATCTATATGACACTATTAGATATTGATGCCCAAAAAGACAAAAAAAAAGAATAACTCAAAAAGCTTAAAGTGTTTTGAAGGTTGAATGAAGATGTACTATGAACAAAGATAAGAAAATACAAAATAGTTTAAGAAAGTGCAGAGATCACTAAATACTTCATGTAGAAAGTGATATCTGAGCTGGATCTTGAAAGAAACTAGAGATTCCAAGAGGTAGATTTGAAGAAGAAGATGATGATTTTAAGAATAGGGTATTATATATTTAACATGTATTGGTCATCTTACCATCTAGGGGAGGGGAAAAATTGGAACAAAAGGTTGGCAATTGTCCATGCTGTAAAATTACCCATGCATATAACTTGCTATTAAATAAATAGCTATTAAATATTTAATAAAAAGCTATTAAAAATTAAAAAAAAAAGAATAGGGTATTATTTGTGCAAAGGGAAGGGGATAAGAGATGATCCTTAGGGGGTTAGGGAATAATTAGTAGGCTTATTTGGTTATAACAGAGTATAAAATTTGAGGGGGATAGATTGGCTTAATTTTTTCTGGTGTATAGCCTAAGAGGTCTGACTCATTGATTCAGTTCAAAGACCAGGCATACATGGTGGAAAGTGCTGAAATTGGAGCCTTAGTTCCTGAGTTCAAAACCTGTTATTGGCTTTCCTGATTACTAGTTCTGTATGATCTTGACCAAAATTACTTAACTACTGGGAGCCCTACTTCTTTCATCTGTAAAAGGAAGGATATTAGAGTTAAATGAGCTCCAAGGTCTGTTTTAGCTCTACATCTCTTATTCTAAAGATGGATAAGGCATCTTTTTGGAAAGGGTGATGACATAATTTAATTTGGAAAGTATTTATTAAATGCAGGACACTAGAATAGGGTAAGGGAACACATAGAATAAAGAATAGCCCCTGCCTCTAGAAGACTACAGTCTAATGGTGAAAATACATGGAAGAGAGGTAGGAACATTTTGTTAGAGTGACAAGAATGCAGGACTTAGACTACCAAATCTACCCCCATCCCTCTTGGTGGGTTAAGTACTTCCTTTAAACTTTTTAAGACTACATGACACTATGTATTGCCTGGATGCCAGCAGCCAGCAACATGACTGTGGTTGAAAGAAAATATGAAATATAGCTAGTGGTGCAGGTAGAAGACAGTTAATTAGAGCACTGCCTTTGTCAGCAGGAGGACCTAAGTTCAAATCTAGTCTGAGATGTTTGATTTACTAGCTGTATAATGCTTAGTAAGTAAGTCATTTAACTACAATTGCCTCGGGGGGGGGGGGGGGGAGAAGGGGGGAGAGAAGAAAAAAAAAAGAAAAGGAAAGAAAAGTAGCTAGTATGTTTATACCAAGTCTCAAACTCAGAAGAGGTACAGCCTGTGTATATTTTCCTCCTTAGGATGGGAAAGAGATGAAACAAATTTACCTTATCCTGCTAGAAGTGAGAACTGAGGTCTTTTGTGAGCAGTATTGATGTAATCTATGATGTGGGATTTGGCACCAAATGATGGCAAAAGTTGGGGTTTGGTCATTTGAAGAATTCACAATAGCCATTCTCTTGTGCAAAAGGTAGATTTATTTAGAGGAATAGCTTACAGACAAAATGAAGGGATACAATAGTCACTAGGAATGGTAAATATGAAATAGAATGGGAGAGCATATGAAAGACAAATTCCTCAGTGGAATTCAATTACCCAATAGAAAGGGAGCACTCCATAAGGTTGGGGCTTGCCCTTAGCTGGCAAGCTAAATCCTGAAAGGAACTTAGCACCCTATAAGAGCTAGGTGTACTCTCAGATTGGCTAGGATGACAGGAAAAGATAATGATGAATGAAGGGGATGTGGGGAAACTGGGACACTAATTTATTATTGGTAGAATTGTAAATGGATCCAGCCATTCTGGAGAGCAATTTGGAACTATGCCCAAAAAAGTTATCAAACTGTGCCTATCTTTTGATCCAGCAGTGTCTCTACTGGGTCTATATCCCAAAGAGATCTTAAAGGAGGGAAAGAGATCCACATGTGCAAAAATGTTTGTGGCAGCCCTTTTTGTAGTGGCAAGGAACTGGAAACTGAGTGGCTGCTTATCAGCTGAAGAATAGCTGAATAAGTTATGGTATATGAATGTTGTAGAATATTATTGTTCTATAAGAAGCAATCAGAAGGATGATTTCAGAAGCCTGGTGAGATTTTCATGAGCCAATGCTAAGTGAAAATGTTGAAGTGTGAGAATTGAGGGTTGAGAGATCCCCTAACAGCAATGGGATCCCCTTGGCTGGTGGCAGGCTTTGCAAAAGAATTCACAAACCTCAATGGATACAGGCTCGAGGTTTGTGGCAAGAATGGGTTTATTTACAATAATAAAAAAAAAAAAAAAAACAGCTTTCTTAGTGGGTAAACTCATGATTAGGAATTAGCAGAGATGGATTGACAGGCCTTTTGGTTTTATTGGATTTGTCCTGACCCTGAGCTGGGGAGCAGCTTGGCTGAGATTTCCAATTGAATAGGATTACTTATGTGGAGGTTTTCCTTAAGAATGGGTATGGTCCTTTCCTTAAGAATGGGAGAGTTTGGGAGTCAGGCACACCATTCCCCCAAAAATTCCTTTCTGATCTTTTCCTAAAAAAAGGGACACAGTTTACATCATTTCTCCCCTCAAGCAGTTACTCCAAATTCATTTGTGGTAAAGGGATGAAGGTCTCGTTTTCTGTAGCTGCTTCAAGCTGACAAGGGTCATAGAGTTGTCTCTATGTTCAAAGGGGGTTCAGGCTAGGAGGGGAAATGCAAGATCTGAAGATAGCAGCAGTGGCATCTAAGGGATATTGTGTGTACAAGTCAGTTGTTCTATGATCTTCAGGCTGAATGAGTAGTTAGAAGTTTGTAGTTTGGAGCCTGGAGGAAACAAATCTCTCAGGCAGGTTAAAAATGGAGTGGTATCCAAGGTGGAGATGGTGATGTTTGGGAATGGGACCTTTGTAAATAATGCATCAGGTCCCATCTGTGGGCTGCCTTGAGGATGCTGATGGCCCACCCAACAATCCTGAACACCCCCACTGCTCACGTTGCTCCCTAACTGAAAGGCTAAGAAGGTGTGCTCACAAGAGTACGCTGAACTACCTGAGAAGTAAAAGCTGGACTATTTGTCCCTCTGCAAGGAGTTAAGCAGGCTTAGGTGAGGTATGATCTCTTTTAGCAAGCATCTTCATACCTCCTGAGCCTTCTCAGTACTGAAGAAAAAAGCTTCTACCTAATAAGTAAAGGTGTCAACAAAGACAAAGAAACTTGAAACCAATCTTCCCTAGGTATGTGCCCCTTCTCTGAACAAGCTTCAGGAAAGGGGGAAATTTAAACTAGCCAGAAGGAGAAAGTATTTGTTCCTGTGGGCTATAAAAAGGGGTATAAGAATCAGGTAGCTGGGAAATTAAAGGTGCCATAGTCAGGGGTGAATGAGCAGCAGCTTTAGCTGCAAACCCATTCCCTTTGGCTTGAAGTGAATCTCTCTTCTGGTGACCTTTACAAAATATACCTGAAACCTCTCTGGGTTTAAGGACAGCCTGTAGTAGCGGTAGGATTTCTCCTGCATATTTAATAGGAGGGTTCTTTGCAATCAAAAGTCCCTTTCTTTCCATATAGCCCTGTGAGCATGCAAATATGAAAAGCATATTTGGAGTCAGTATAGATGTTCACTCTCATTTCCTTCTCTAGTTCCAAAGCTCTGCTTAAGGCAATGAGTTCAGCTTTCTGGGCAGAAGTCTCAGGGGGCAGTGACTTAGCTTCTAGAGTGTTATTGAGGGTTAGAGTGTTATTGAGGGTAAGCCTCCTACTAACTAGCCAGGGATGCCCTTTGACTTCTACAATATTCTAATATCTAGCACCTTTAATTTCCCAGCTACTTGATTCTTACACCTCTTCTTATAGCCCACAGGAACACCTTTACTAACAATGGGATCCCCCTTGGCTGGTAGCAGACTTTGCAAAAGAATTCACAAACCTCAATGGATACAGGCTCAAGGTTTGTGGCAAGAATGGGTTTATTTACAATAAGAAAACAGCTTTCTTAGCGGGCAAACTCATGATTAGGAGTTAGCAGAGATGAATTGACAGGCCTTTTGGTTTTATTGGATTTGTCCTGACCCTAAGTTGGGGAGCAGTTTGGCTGAGATTTCCAATTGAATAAGATTACTTATGTAGCAGTTTCCCTTAAGAATGGGTGTAGCCCTTCTTGGGCTGGGAGGATTTGGGAATCAGGAGTACCCTTCCCCCAAAGGTTCCTTTCTGACCCTTCCCCAAAAAGGGGGC
Organism: Antechinus flavipes; assembly: GCF_016432865.1. Taxonomy (NCBI): domain Eukaryota; kingdom Metazoa; phylum Chordata; class Mammalia; order Dasyuromorphia; family Dasyuridae; genus Antechinus; species Antechinus flavipes. Next base: position 182,336,468 of record NC_067401.1, read on the forward strand.
ACAGTTTACATCAAAATGAGCAGAACCAGGAGATTATTGTACACTGCAATAAGATTTTATGACAATCAATTCTGATGAAGAGGTTCTTTCCAACAATGAGATGATTGAAGCCAGTTCCAATTCTCTTGTGATGAAGAGAGCCATCTACCAGCAAAAGGACTGTGGGAACTGAGTGTAGATCACAACATAACATTCTCACTCTTTTTGTTGTTGTTTGCTTGCATTTTGTTTTCTTACTTATTTTCTTTCCTTTTTGATCTGATTTTTTCTTATGCAGCAATGCAATTGTATAAATATGTTTATATATATTGGATTTAACATATTGTAACATGTATAATATATATTGGATTGCTTGCCATCTAGGGGAGGGGGTAGGGAAAAGCAGGGGAAAATTTGGAACACAAGGATATGCAAGGGTCAGTGTTAAAAAATTATCTGCCCATATGTTTTGAAAATAAAAAGCTTTAATTTAAAAAATAGGGGGGGGAAAGAGTTAGGTATAAGGAGTAGAAGTGCAGCTGAGAAGCCTAGTGGAGTTAGGGGAGAAACCAAGTGACATGGAGGAGGAGCAGTAAGAAGAAAGACATCACAAGGCACAGTGCCATGATAGACTGACTTAAAGGAGAGTGGCAGCCATGGAATGGCCCACCAGAAGTAGATTTAATAGGGAAAATTTAACTTTAAGAACATGATTGGGATTTCTACAGAAGGTGGCTCTCAGGATTTCAGGCTTGACCACCTCACCAAAGGGCTAAACTGATCTCTATTAGTGCCTTCTGCCTGCTTGCCTAAGGGATCAATTCTTTAATTTCTCTTGGTTGGAACCACCATTCAGGACCTCATTAGTATTGATGAAGAACCAATATTGAGATTGGCTTGAGGAATTTTTTTGTATGTAGCTTGCTGTGTTATGGGCCTGACTAAAGAAAGCATTTGAATCTATATCGATTAGCTCTAGGCATGTGAGCCTTGAAGGGGTCCGACAAGAGAGTATAACACTTTTTTGAGAAAAATGCAGCAACAGATGGCAGGAACCATTTGGTAGAGAAGAATCCCATGGCAGCTTTAAAGGCTGAGAGCAGAGCTTTGGAGAAGGATGACTGCAGAGTGCAACTGATTGGCAACAGTAGCCCAGAAACCATCCTAGGGATGTTGCAAGAGGCAGAGGCAAGAAGCAAGAGATAAAGCTAGTTGCTGAGAAATTGCCCTAAAATATACCAGCCTTGATGTGGCCTTTTCAGAATATGAGTTTCCTGGGAAGCTGCTTTATTTCCCCACTGGCATGGGAGTCTGCAGAAAATGATATATGTAATTGGGGAGTGGCTAGTTTTCTTTCTTAGTTTTCAGTTATTTTCATCACTATTGTGATCCCTTTTAATACTGTGCTATTTAGCTGCTGTTTCTTGTCCGGTCTTTTGGTAGACAATGTGCTGTATGATGGTTTGAATTGTATTTGATTTGCATATATAATGATATATGAAAGCACCTTATGCACATTGAACCTGGAGCAGCAAATATTAAAGAATAGAGTGGCACCCCTATAATATACACAAATAAGTATAATGAAGAATACAATATAGTAAACTCTTTTTGAGAGATTTGAGAGGGAAAAAAGATTGCTTTTGAATGATGGGAGGTTAGTTTTCTTAATTCAGACATCTTAGCATCTTTATTAGGGACAGAATAGAGGAGAGGAGAGAACAGTACATATTAGGAATATAAAGGTCTACCTTTTTTTATATATGCTGGTCTGTTATGATGGCAGATAATTTCCTAGGTATAGCATGGCCCCACTAATTGGGACACCAAAATAGATGATGGAAGGTGAGAGACCTCTAATGTTACCATGGGCAGATTCAGAAGCCAATAAAATCACAGATTGCTACAGTTGGAAGGGATCTTTGTAGTTAGATTTTTGGAGGGCAGAAGGTGTCAAGGATGGAATGCACTTGATAATTGTTAAAACAAAACAAAACATATTTACCTTGAGTTGTTTTCTTCTTTTTTTTTTTTTATCAAATTCTTTTCTTCATCTTCTTTTATCAAAAGTTTTAATTATAAAAATATTAGCCATCAGCTGAAAAAGACATTCAAATAACTCTACAAAACAAAAAGCAAATACTTAAATCTTTTAACAAGCATAACCAAATGAATTTACACACAACAACCAAGCAAAGAAAATGCTTCTGTTCCATGCCTCTTCTAGATTTGTTCTAAGTTCTACCATCTTTGACTGTGTTTTCTTTCTTATTTAAAAACTTTCAAGGGTGTGCTAGTAAATGTTAAATAGTCACCTATTTAGGGAAAAATCTGTGACATTCTTTTAAGTTTAATCTGTATTTTGAACATTTTCTCTATTACTTTCTCAAGTCTAATAATCAACAAAACAATAAATTTATTCCTGATTTGTAACATTTCCTAATTTCTGAGTTATAAATGCTCACATTGAAAATTTAACAGTTGACTCTTATGGAGTTGTATAATAATAGCTAACATGTATAGAGTACCAAGCATTGTGTTGTTTGTTTTACAATTTTCTTATTTAATAATAACAATAATAGTACCTAATATTTATAGTGCTCATTATTTTGTTTATTTTATCATAAAATTTTTTTCTGTGAAAAAATTGTAAAGCTAAGTGCTTTATTTTACAATTTTTATATTATTTAGTCCTCACAACAACTTTGCTATTATTATCCCAATTTTATAGATGAGAGACTGGAGCAGGCAAGGATAAGTGATTTGACTTCAGATCTTCCTGATTTCAGATTCAGTGCTCTCTCCATTTTGTCTATGTAAATATAAATACATAGTAGTGTAGTTAGTGTATGCAGGTCTGGTTTTGTTTATTTTTTCTGTGGCTCATATCTAAATCCTTTCATGCCTTTTCATCTTAGACAATTTTATTCATATCTTTTTAGTAACTCTTCTATAGAATAGAAGAGTTCTACAGTGTGCTAATATCTTGTTCTTTTAATCTCCCCAGGGTTTCCATTGTAGCTTTTGGGCTTTCCATCTGTTCTCTCCCATGACTATTACATGATTGGCTCATCTCCAGTCATCTGCATTAGGAACATACTGCAACTTTCTTACCACCACCATGGAGCTTCCTTTTGCCTCTTTGTAGGTACTTTGTGATTCACAGAATAATGCATATTAAACTTAATAGTGTGTAATGGGTACTTTTTTATTTTTTTGAGAACTTGCTATTAAATATTTAATATTAAATTATTTATTTTATTAATTATTATTATTATCTATTTATTAAATATTAAATTTTTAATTTTTAAAAAAGGAAGAAAAAAAGACTAAAAGTGGTAGAACTTTGGACATGAGGCATAGAACGAAAGCATTTTTTTTTGTTTATTTGTTGTTTCTTAATATAGAAACCATCTAATATCACCAGACAACTATTGATGCTGAAGAGATGAATTGTTTTTGAGGGACCATGAGACTCTTGAAAGACCTATGTGGTTTGCCACATATAATCCATTTTGATACCTCTTTGGGCTTAATTCTGGACCCAACTCATTTTCTATCTGTAGTGTGTGTGTGTGTGTGTGTGTGTGTGTGTGTGTGTGTGTACTGATAAACTGGGCTATATATCCAAATGCATGTCATAATTTGGGCAATATTTATTTTCTTTTCACTTTCTGTAATGTCCTTTAGCTCTCTAGAGGACCTCTGGATCAGGCAAAGTCCTTGGTCTTAGGGTGGAGAAGTGAAGGAGACAGGAGAGTCACCACGTGGCTGGTCCAAGATGGAATCTGGATTCTGGAACCTGAAGTTCTCTGTAGCTGAGAGCTGCTGCTAAGAGCTGCGGCTGATTGAACCCTCTGTCTCTGAGAATCCCCTTAAATACCCCAGCACCACTACATCACTACACCAGGGCATGCGTAGCTGTAGAATATCATATCACCACATTACCCTAAAGATATGCCAACTAGATTGACTACATCATTACATTACAGCAAGTATGTTCTTAGAGAACCACCATCTCACTCTGAGTAGGTACTTAACTATAAGCACCCTGCTGTCTTAGATTCAAGTACATCCTTTCAGAGTTGCTGCCTACTATAACTTTCATTTTTCTGCTATGTATAGGGACAGTGAACTTAGTGCTAGAGATTTTGTAGAGGAAACTTTTTTTACATTCATACGAATATAAAATAAGATTTACATTTAGAATACATCTTAAAAATTATCTCTCTTTATATGGAAAGTCTCCTCTCTTTTATATGGAAAGAGTTTCATTGCTAAGTTTTCCGTTGGGGTGTGCTAATAAATATTTAATGACTGACTGGGTCGCTGAAAAGTACCCATGACACAAAATTTTAAGTTTAATTTGCATTAACATTTTCTCAGACTCTTAAGTTTAGATGAGCAACAGAACAATAAATCCAGGCCCAGTTTGTTGTGTTTGCAAATTTCTAAGGTGTAAATGTTCTCCTTAAAAATTTAATGATTGCTTTTTCTGAGTGGTTTAAACTAGTTCCCCCACACTTTAATTTGTAGTGGCTTCCATAAGAGTATCAGACCCATATAATTTAATTCTAAAATTCAATGATTTTTCCTATATAAGAGGTTGATCCAAGACTCAGTGCAATTTGTACATTGTCATTGGGACAGCAAGCAAAAAAAAAAAAAAAGAAAACAGCATTAAGAGAACATCATTAATAATGGGGAACCATTTGTTTTTATCATGCATGAAATTGTGCTGACTGGATATACTACAAATTTATGTACATAATTTGAACTGGGCCTTCACTGAAGCAAGGCCTCCTTTTTTATGCCTAAGTGATTCACTGTCACTCAAAACAGCAGCTCTTCCAAACCACATAAAACTCCCTGTAGTTCCCTGGCCACCTACCCTTGCAGTTGAAAAGTTTGTTGCATATTTCACTGAAAAATATTAAACTACTCTGAGTACTGCAGCTATTCTCCTTCTAATCTCAGATTGCTCAGATTTCTTCTATCTTTATGTCTTCATTCCTGTTTCACATGAAGAGGTGACCCTTTTCTTTGTCAAAGCAAAACCTTCTACATACACAGGTGATCTTACTCCATCTTGTTTTCTACAGCAGATTTCTTCTATCATCTTTACTCTTTCACTAATTTAATTCTCTCTCTGTCTTCTGGCTGCTTCATTGCTGCCTACAAACATAATCATATTTCTTCATCTTCAAAAAAACCTTTCATTTGATTTCTCTATCCTGGATAGCTATCTTCCTATATTTCTCTTCCCTGTTGTGATTAATTCCTTGAGAAAGGTTATCTATAATCTTGTCTCCATTACTTCTCTTCCAAACTTTCTTCAGTATGGCTTCATCATTCAATTGAAATTTCTTTTTCCAATGTTACCAGTGATCTCTTATTTGCCAAATCCAATGGCTTTTTTTCAATTCTGATCATGCTGTAGCCTTTGACAGTTTCTCTTTCTAGATCTTCATCTAAGTTTTAACTGATAACTTGGGGTTTTCCCAGGGCTTTCTCTGTTCTGGGCCCTTTTCTCTTTTTATATTGTTTGTTTCACTTGGTGGTCTCATTAACTTCCATAGATTCAATTATTATCTTTTTTTTTTTTTTTAGCTTTTTATTTTCAAAACATATGCACGGATAATTTTTCAACATTGACCTTTACATAGCCTTGTGTTTCAGATTTTTCCATTCTTTCTCCATCTTCTACCCTAGAAGGCAAACAATCCAATATATATTATACATATTAAAATATATGAATTTTATTATCTTTATTATCAGGAAAAAATTCTGGTGTTTCTTTTATTCCATTGTACTATGGCTTATTCTATTCAAAATAAAATAATCAAGATGAGAGGTATGTAAGTGTTGTAAGTTGAACACATTTTCAGACTCAAATGTTTTGATCAATTAAGCTGATTTTTTCCCCTCTTTTAAAATGTTTATAAAAAATATTTGTTTTTACACACATTGAACATATATTTTATTTTCTTTTTTTCTTTTTTTTTTCTTTTTAAATTTTTATTTAATAATTACTTTATATTGACAGAATCCATGCCAGGGTAATTTTTTTTTTTTTTTTACAACATTATCCTTTGTACTTGTTTCTGTTCCAATTTTTTTCCCCTCCCTCCCTCCACTCCCTCCCCTAGATGGCAAGCAGTCCTTTATATGTTGGATATGTTGCAGTATATCCTAGATACAATATATGTTTGCAGAACCGAACAGTTCTCTTGTTGCATAGGGAGAATTGGATTCAGAAGGTATAAATAACCCGGGAAGAAAAACAAAAATGCAGAGAGTTCACATTCGTTTCCCAGTGTTCTTTCTTTGGGTATAGTTGCTTTTGTCCGTCATTTATCAATTGAAACTCAGTTAGGTCTCTTTGTCAAAGAAATCCACTTCCATCAAAATATGTCCTCATACAATATCGTTGTCGAAGTGTATAATGATCTCCTGGTTCTGCTCATTTCACTTAGCATCAGTTCATGTAAGTCTCGCCAGTCCAAACATATATTTTAGCATGTATAACATATATTGGATTGCTTGCCATCTAAAGGAGAGAGTGGGGGAAGAAGGGGAAAATCTGAAACACAAGACTATGTAAGGGTCAATGTTGAAAAATTATCTGTGAATATGTTTTGAAAATAAAAAGCTTAAAAAAAAAGAAAGAAAGCTAAAAAAAAAATTGACATATCAGACAGTTTGAAGGGGGGAAGGATCTTAGAGAATATGGTGATATAAAAACAAAGACATAAAATATGTTAAAAAGTGAAATAGTCAACTGCCTTACAACTTAGTATCACAATGACTTTTTTTTTTTTGGTGACTGAATAAAGTAGACTTAACAACAAAGTGCACAATATGAAAGGACACTATCTTAAAAGTATAGTACCTTTTGTAAATATAAGCCATTTCCAGAAATTATATTGGATGAAAAAAGTCTTATGAGTCTTCTTTGGAAATGCATTAAAAAAAATTTTTTTTTTCAGTTTTCCTTTTCCCATTATTTTAGAATAATGATATGCTAGAAGCAATTTTAAAGGCATTTGAGCATTTCTTCTGCATTTGGTTAATGAAAAGGAAGAGGAGAGCAGATAGGATTGTATTTGAGAAATTGTCCAGCACTTTTCTTTGATGCCCAGTCTTCTCTAACATCAGTATTCATTTGATTATTGATTTTATGTGGCAATTTTTCATGGCCTGTCATAATTTGAGAACAATAAAAATTATCAGTGTTCCAAAGGGCAATTATGATGACTGCGTTAGCACCCTGGATACCTTAAAATCAGCCAGAATCTGGATAAGCAAAAGGCCTTAGTCTTTATTCTTGGTCTTTAGGGGTAGAAGTGAACAGGATGGAAGCAGAATCTCCGTGACCTCCTTTTTCCTCGTCTACTGCCAAAGTGACTCTGGCTAGTCTTACTCCACTCCCTAGTCCCTCCTACAATTCTCTGTATGCACCAGTTATCGAGCCAGTAGAGTATAGTGGGAAGGGTCATTCCCCAAGCACATGCCCATAGAGTATTATCCAATCAGTAGTTAGCCTCAAGTGCTGGGTTGTCCTGACCTCAGTACATTGACCCAAGAGTTTCAGTCCTCTACAGACAATGAAAAAGTAAATGATGAGCTTGAGTAAACTGCATCATGTGAGCAAAAAAAAAAACTTGCATATAATGATGCTAATGGCTTACATGTGTGTAGTTCTTTATACTTATATAATTCATTTGCTTCTTACCACATTCTTGTGAGGTAGATACTATTATTGTCCCCATTTTACACATGAGAAAAGTGAAGCTCAAAAACAGTTGTGATTTTCTTAGGCTCATCCAGCTACCAAATATCTTGAGTCAGGATTTGAATCTAAAAATTCCTGACTTTTATTCAGCCTTCAATACAACACTTCTTCATTAGAAGAGATATCATAAGAAAAACTATTATTAAAAAAAGAAGTAGGATGTACAAAAATAAATATAGTAGAGTGCTATCCATACAATGAGAAAAGTTCTAGAAAAATACTTTTAATGTATTGGGTAGATAATCTATGGAAGATTTAATGGGACAATTTGGACAACATTTACATAGGATGAGAATCATGGATGAGTATCCATACTAATGAGATTATGATGCATGGAAACATGAAAAGATTTGGTCAGAAACAACTATTCTTTGGGGCCCCTACTTAAATACCATTGCAATAGCTTCACACAGTACATCAGGCATTGATCAGGGTTAGGGTGGTGGTAGTATAGTCCCAGTGTGCTACTAATGTTGATGAAAATATGCCATTAAAAAATCCTAACAGACTTATTAAATTTTGTCTTGTTGTCCTCCTTCCAGTTTCATCTTCCAGTGGTCTGAGAATGGCTTTGACTTAGATGGTTCTCATGCCAGGTTTCCTGCAAGCTTGTTTTCTCAACTACTTTTTGCTGTTTTGTGAAGTAATACTGTTTGTCTTCTGTCATCTTCCTCAATAATGTTTTGCAAATGAGCTTGGGCTCTAAACCAGTGTTGTTCTTGGCTTCCATTTCTATGTTTGGAGAGGAAATGAAGTATTTGCTGGCTGAGGGAGTTTCTGGGTTCTTTCAGTCTCCTCGTTGTAGTGATTTTTTTTTTTTTTGCATTGATTAAACTTCTCTAAGGAATGGATCTGAACAATTGAAAATTATTGACTCCCTCTTTCCCCCAGACTTGGTGTGAGACAAGTTGAGTTAAAGATATTCTAACTTCAGAGAGTGTTATTTCATTTTCACTTTTTTCTTCAAGATGGACCTTTGAACCTTCCTATAAGAACCTGATGAGCTGAAAGAAATCATTAGTATTTCTAACCAGTTATTTCCTATTTGTTAAGATATGTGAGTTTTTTGTTTTAAGTATTGCTTTGTGCTCACTGTATCTATTGCCTTCTGACCTCTCTGAAGAAAGCATACATGCTGAAGAACCATGAGGCTCCTGAGAAGTATACAAGCTTTTGGCCTCTTTCATTTTTTCATTCTAAATCATGTTATATTTTGTTTTGTTTTGTTTTTTACCAGACTTCCCTCTGGCAGCTTTCCAATAAACTTTTTATAGTCTTTTTCTACTTCTGTCTCTTCTGCAATAGATAAGATGCAAAGCTTCAAGCATTTTATTGTAATCTGCCTTCTCACATTCAGAATAGATAAGATAAAGCTTAAAGGTAAGATAATCAAGTGACTCATGGAATTATATTACTTGTTACCTTTGAGTACATAAGTCCAATCAGCTAGTATTTATTAAGTGTACCAGAAGGAATTCAAATTTTATTGGGGGAAACCACAAATACATATCACTTCATACTGCATAAACATAAAGTGAATAAGTACATATGCATATGTCTTGTGTGTATATTTCTTCTGTATGTATTTAAGGTAGAGAGCAGGTAGGATTGCATATGAAAAATTGTCCAGCACTTTTAAGTTTTTCCTTGACACCCAGTCGTGCTTATGTGTGTGTGTATGTGTGTGTGTCTGGCGAATGTATATACACACATTTACAAACACACAATAGTTTAAAAATCAGATAGTTTGGGAAGGTATAGTAATTGGTTACATCAAGAAGACCATGCAAAAAATTGTGTTTGCTATTATTTAAAGGAAGAGAAGAATAATGAGGTGGGAGTTGAGGAGGGACTGCATTTCTTGTATGTGGGACAGGTAGGGCAAAGGCACAAAGATAGGGAAATTGATGCAATGTGAAATGGGGAACAGAGAGAAGATCAGTTTGATTGAATCCCAGGATAAATGAGGGAGAATAATGTCCATTGAGACTGGAAAGATAGCTTGGAGTCAGGATATAAAGAGCTTTAAAAGTTAAACATGGAAGTTTATATTTTATCATAGAGACATTAGGAAATAACGATCGAGTAGGAAAGTGACATGATCAGATCTGCACTTAAGGAAAATTACTTTGGCAGCTGTGTGTGTAGGAGGAACTGGAGTGATGAGAGACTTGAAGCAGGGAGACCAATTTAGGAAGCTGTTGCAATAATCTGGGTGAGAGGTGATGAGGGCTGGAGGTAGTTATATGAATGAAGAGAAGGAATCTGGTTCAAGAGATGTGGAGACAGCCAGGTTTGGCATTTGATTGCAAATGTGGGATGAGGGAGAGTGAAGAATTAAGGTTAGGGATGCAAAAGATTGGAAGAATGATGGGTGGAACTTCCGACAAAAAATAGGGAAGCTTGGAAGAGGGAAAGGTTTGTTGGGGAGGAGAGAGTTCAGTCTTGGACATACTGAATATCTTTGGGAAATAAGAGTTTGAAATGTCCAAAAGACAATTGTTGACATAGGACTAAATCTCTGAAGAGAGACGTTATTCTCTCTTCTATACTCTGATTAAACCCATATTTCTCTCTATTCCTAACAAATGGCATCCATTTTCTGCCTTTGTTACTCTGCTCTGGCTGTCCTGCATGCCTGAAAAAGAATTCCTAATTATTTACATCTTATATGTCTTTTTTTTATTAAAGCTTTTTTATTTTTCAAAACAGTGGACAATTCTTCAACATTAGTCCTTAAAAACCCTGTGTTCCCATTTCCCCACCTTCCCCCACACTTTCCCCTAGATGGCAAGTAGTCTAAGCATCTTTTTTTAAAGATACATCTCCAGAACAATTTTTTACATGAAAATTTTCTTGAGTTAATCAATTGCTAGTGCCCTCCTAATTTATCTTGTATTTAATTACTATGTTTCTGTTTCTACAAGTCATCTGAATAGTGATTAACCCATGGAAACTAATGGGAGGGGGGAGGGAAGAGGGAAAGAGGAAAAGAAAGAAGGAAAAAAATGAAAGCGAGGGGCGGGGAGAAGGAGAAAAAGATGAAAGATGGAGACAGAGAATGAGAATACTGGGTAATACTTGTAGTTAAGGGATATGATATGGATGAAAAGCCACAGAAACTTAGTCTGAAGAGTTATCAAACAAGTAGGAGGAGAACCAGAAAAGAGACAATGTTGTGCTAAAAATGAAAACACAAAAAGGAGAAAGTAGCCAAAAAAAGAAGGTGGTCACTGTGTCAAATTCAGCATGTAGGTCAGTAAGCATGTATAGTGAGAAAAGACCATAAGATCTGGCAATTACAGATCATTTATGATTTAAGAGAGAGCAATTTTAGTTGTGATGGTCAGAAGGGCATCTGGGTGGCACAGTGAATAGAGAGCTGGACTCTCTGGAGTCAGGAAGACTTATCTTCCCAAATTCAAATCTAGTCTTAGATACTTTACTAGCTTGGTGATGCTGTCGCAGTCACTTAATCCTTTTTGCCTTATACCTCTGTAAAATGAGCCAGAGAAAGAAATAGCAAATGATTCCAGTATCTTTGCCAAGAAAACACCAAATGGGGGTACAAAGAGTTGGATGTGACTGAAAACGACTAATACAACATTGATGGTCAGAAGTCAGACTGCAAAGTGTTGAGAAAAATCTTTCAAGATGTTTGGCTGAAAAGATGAGGATGACATAGTTTGGAAGGATGGTAGTATAATTTTAGTGAAGAATTATTAAAGATGAGGGAAACTTGGGCATCTTTGAAGGCAATAGGGAACAATTCAATCAGTGGGAAAAGGTTGAAGATTTTGAGGGGGGATGATTGGAGAAAATGGTAGGAAATGGGATCAAATATACAAGTAGAGTAATTGGACATGATAAAGTAGAAGGGTCCCCTCTTGGTGGGGCATAGGAGGAAAGATGGGAGATAATATAAAAGGGTTTTAATATGAAGAAATGGGGAGAATTGGAAGTTCATAGGGAATGGCTTCAACTTTCTCAGTAGAAAAAGCAGCAATATCCTCAACTGAAAGTGAGTGGAGAGAAAGAATTATGGGAGGCTTGAGAGTAAAAAAAAAAAAAAAGATTTGGAATATATTTCATGGGAAATAAGACTAATAATATATTAGACAGGAATAAAGGGACTACCTTGCTGTAGTGAGGACCTAGTTAGAGTTGGATAACATGAATTTGTAATATACTGAGTCAGAAGGATTGTAAGACTTCTCCAAATATGTTTATCAAACAAACTACCTTTGCTAACTTCTCTAGTAGCCATTTTGAGGAGACTATATAAACTGTCCTTTCATTTAGCTGCAATGTTAGGCTCTCTGATTTCATTTATAATAAGAATGTCAATAGTAAGATGTCATTCAATTTTTCCAGGAACGTACATTGAAAAAGTCTCACAAAAAATAATATTTGTGGGTAATTTAATCATTCTTATTAATTTTTGCCTCCCATTACTGTGAAAGTCAGAGAAGACAAGGACAATTTTATGGGTTTTTTTCTTTTTATGGGCCACCCTGACCAAAAAATAAATTGTGATCTGATAATCTTCTAATGATGAACTCTTCATAATTTACTTAAGCATGTTCTCAGATATTAGACAGTTTGTGACCATGCTTGTGTCTAAAATCTTTAGCTTAGTAGAAATTACAACTCTTGCTTTCTGCTCTTATGGCCTTTGAAAACACAGAAAACACAGAAAGAGAGAGAGAGAAAGAGAGAGAGAGAGCGCGAGCGCACAGTCAATAGGGCATGAAGTAACCTGATATCCTTCTTGGATTCATCTGCTATCTGAATTAGGCTCCTTATAGGTTTCTTTGGTTTCATCTTCAGCTCTTTTTGCTTTTCAGAACACAGTATTTCATTCTCTCCTGCAATTTCTGGTGGGTGCAGATTAGATTTGAATTATTTGAATTTCTTTTCCTTGAAGAACCTTAGTCCACTTGCTTGCAGAATTTGTTTTCAATGCAATTGTTCAGTTTAACAGGTGTTAAAAGAGATTTTTTTTTGTGGAAGTGATCTATGGATTCCTTTGATTACAACTTTATTTTCTATGGTCAAAAATTCTGGACAGTTTTCTTGTATTCCTTCTTGAGTTCATATTCATAGTTGTTGATGTTTACCTGTCATGGTCTTCTTAGGTCCCTACAATACCTACAGTGTCTTTCTGCATTCTGCATACGCGATCAATATATTTTGTTCATATGAAGATGTTGCATTCCTAATCATTTGTTCTCTATTTTGTTTCTTTGGTGAGATTTGAAACCAAAGTATTTAGGTAGATTAAAAATGTTTTAATTTGTTTATTATTTCTGTTGCGTAGGCCATAAATTGTGTTCTTACAATTCTTATTTCTCTTTTAAATTATTCAAGAATAAGTGATTCACTTCTGTTTTAGGAATCCAAAAAGTGTGCTTACCTAATCAGGTGTTGATTCATTTTTCTTTGTCTTGCAATGTTTATTCATAGATGCTTAGACTCTTTTACCTGATTTAGAGGACACATTGTATTCCCTCCTATTAGAAATTAATACTGTTTTGTTTGTTTGTTTATCTGCTCATGGCCAAGGTCTTTAATTGAATTTTCTTTTTCTTGAGATTTGGGAATTTCAGTCTTTTTTTTTTTTAATATTTTATTTTATTTTATAATAACTTTATATTGACAGAATCCATGCCAGGGTAATTTTTTTACAACATTATCCCTTGCACTCACTTCTGTTCCGATTTTTCCCCTCTCTCCCTCTACCCCCTCCCCTAGATGGCAAGCAGTCCTATATATGTTAGATATGTTGCAGTATATCCTAGATACAATATATGTTTGCAGAACCGAACAGTTCTCTTGTTGCACAGGGAGAATTGGATTCAGAAGATAAAAATAACCCAGGAAGAAAAACAAAAATGCAAATAGTTCACATTCATTTCCCAGTGTTCTTTCTTTGGGTGTAGCTGCTTCTGTCCATCATTTATCAATTGAAACTGAGTTAGGTCTCTTTGTCAAAGAAATCCACTTTCATCAGAATACATCCTCATACAATATCGTTGTTGAAGTGTATAATGATCTCCTGGTTCTGCTCATTTCACTTAGCATCAGTCCATGTAGGTCTCTCCAAGCCTCTCTTTATTCATCTGCTGGTCATTTCTTAGAGAACAATAATATTCCATAACATTCATATACCACAATTTACCTAGCCATTCTCCAATTGATGGGCAGCCATTCAATTTCCAGTTTCTAGCCACTACAAACAGGGCTGCCACAAATATTTTGGCACATACAGATCCCTTTCCCTTCTTTAGTATTTCTTTGGGATATAAGCCCAATAGAAACACTGCTGGATCAAAGGGTATGCACAGTTTGATAACTTTTTGGGCAAAATTCCAGATTGCTCTCCAGAATGGTTGGATTTGTTCACAACTCCACCAACAATGCATGTGTCCCAGTTTTCCCGCATTCCCTCCAACATTCATCATTATTTTTTCCTGTCATCTTAGCCAATCTGACAGGTGTGTAGTGGTATCTCAGAGTTGTCTTAATTTGCATTTCTCTGATCAATAATGATTTGGAACACTCTTTCATATGAATGGTAATAGTTTCAATTTCATCATCTGAAAATTGTCTGTTCATATTCTTTGACCATTTATCAATTGGAGAATGGCTTGATTTCTTATAAATTTGAGTCAGTTCTCTATATATTTTGGAAATGAGGCCTTTATCAGAACCTTTAACTGTGAAGATGTTTTCCCAGTTTGTTGCTTCCCTTCTAATCTTGTATGCATTAGTTTTGTTTGTACAAAGGCTTTTTAATTTGATATAATCAAAATTTTCTATTTTGTGATCAGTAATGGTTTCTAGTTCATCTTTGGTCACAAATTTCTTTCTCCTCCACAAGTCTGAGAGATAAACTATCCTATGTTCCTCTAATTTATTTATAATCTCGTTCTTTATGCCTAGGTCATGGACCCATCCATGCCTAATTTCTGCCATACTAATTTCCAGTTATCCCAGCAGTTTTTATCAAATAATGAATTCTTAATCCCAAAAGTTAGGGTCTTTGGGTTTGTCAAACACTAGATTGCTATAGTTGCCTATTCTGTCTTGTGAACCTAACCTTTCCCACTGATCAACTAATCTATTTCTTAGCCAATACCAGTCTTTATTTCTTCTTCTAATATCCCCCTTCATTCACTTTTTCATTTAGCTGCAATGGCACCTTTGCTATCATTTTCTTATAGTCTATTTTACTTCTCTTTTGATGGCAGGGGGACTCAGGTGTTTTAGCCTCCTCCATCAGCTTTGGTCTTTACCCCAAGGGATTTCTGGCAGGGTCTCTTTCCTTCAGACTAAATAGAGTACACACAATTTTTTATTTTATTTTTGGCTAAGGCAATCAGGGTTAGGAAGTATCTGAGGTCAGATTTGAATTCAGGTCCTCCTGACTTCAGGGCAAGTACCAAGCATATGTGCTGCCCCAGTTCAAACTCCTCCTTAGATCTCATGTTAGTTCTCTAGTGCTGTGCTGCTATTCAAGCACAGGATTTTCATAGCACTGGGTGGGGAGAGATGGTATAAAGTTGAATTCACTTGAAAACTCAAGAATTCCCTCATATACCCCTGCTGCTCTGCAGTGAAGATAGTGGTACTGAGTATGTTAGGGATCAGTCATTAGACTTTACTGTTGTTAGTTCTGAATTATTATCTTGAGTTCTTGGTGTTCTAGAACATGGAGATGGCTAACATTGCCTTTTTTCTGGTAGGTAATTCCTGTTTTGAAAAGGTATCAGAAAATATAAAGATGAGAGAAAAATGTCTGTTGGTCCATGAACCAGAAGTTTTTCTTTATAACTTCTAAAACTTTTTGGAAATTCAGCTTTTTCCTATACTGGCTGAATTTTACCTTTAAATGATCATTATCATCCAGACTTAAGTCTGTGAAAAGATGTATTTCATTGGTCTAGTTATTCTTTCCAGAAATGTATTAATAATTAGTAGGTTTCTTCATAACTTAGTTTAGCCCCAAAATGCATCATTCAGGCTTCCAGTGATGTTTTCCAAACTTACCTGGGATAGTCCATGGGTGATAGTATAATAATCTATTACTAAGCCCATATCAAAACCTTAAACACTATACATTTCATTCCAGAACTTGATTTCTGTTGCCATAATCTTTGAGAATCCAAAGTCACTTCTGTGCTATGATAAGACATTAGAGTAGATCATCATTGGCATTCTTAGTTATAAAAATAATTTTTAAAAAAACTTCTTGGTAAATGTTGGAAAAAAATCATTATGATCTTATATTTTTTCTTTTGTTTTGTGTTGTTTGTTTTTTGTTTGTCTTTTGTTTTTTGATTTGCTCATGCTTTTAAATAACAATTAAGATTCTAGAGCATCAGGTCTATAAGGATCAGATGTTGGATACCTGATGCTGGGGACTTAGGAATGTGTTCAGTACATGCATTTTGTTCTCTTTTGCTAATTTCCCCCCAGAATCATATACCAGTAAATCCTTTCATAATGTTCACCAGAGTAATAGGTATTTCCTTATAATGAAACCATAAGGACAACGAGGTATTAGCAGAAAGAGTATTAGATTTAGAAGGATCAGCATTTATATCCAGCCCTGCCATTTAATATCTGTGGGACCATCAGCAAGTTACTTATCAACTTTAGGTCTCAGTTTCCTTACTTTAAAAATTAAGTTTTTAGATTGATTGGCTAGATTGCAGGTGAGTGAGGATTCACTGGGTTGTAAGGAAGTAAAGATATCACGAGTACTCCTGTTGCCATAAAAGAGAGGGGAGAGAAAATGGTTAGCCCATTTGGTTGGAAGAGTCAAGGAGCATTGTTCTGTTTTGTTTTATTTTATAATGGGGGAGAGACCTGAGTATGTTTTCAGGCAGATGGGAAGGCACCAGAAGAACGGGAAAAGATTGAACATGTGTGGAAGAGAAGAGATGATTGATAGAGCAAAGTCTCTGAGGGAGACTGAAGGGAATGGGATCAAAGAGCACACATTTGGAGGCATCCACTTTGGTAAGAGTATGGCCAGGTCTTCTTTTGAGACAAGAAAAAAAGTGCTGACTTTCACTAACACTCATCTGAACTATTCTTTATAGCCTTTTTAACAAGTCTGTCCACCAGTACTCTCTTTTGCTTTCAATCCACCCTCTGTTAAAACAGTTGGTATATTTTTCTTAGGTCTACTTAATCATTTAGAAAACAACTACAAAAACAACCCTTCCCCACCTCCTATCAAGTTTAGACTTTTTTTCCTGGCATTTAGAGGCTCTGAAATCTAATGCCATTCTAGATTCTAGATTTTGTCTCATCTTAAATTAGGTTTGTCTTTATTCCTAAAACATTGTATTTTTCTGCCTCTTTAATTTTCCTCACATTTGTCTCTCCTATCTCTCCTTTACCTAGTAAATTCCTATCTATCCTTTAAAGCCCAACAAAAATACTTTCTTGTCTGGTCTTCCAGCTGCCCTTCTTAGGAATCTTTTTTTTTTTTTTTTACCCTTTTCTAATGCATTTATTATATAATGTGCATTATTTAACAATCTATGTTTGTATTTAATCTTTCTATATCATGTAAACACTATGAAAGTATTAGAATTCCCAAGAATTGTTTTCTATATGTAGTAGAAATTTAATAAACATTTATTGAATTTATAAGAGGAGACAGGGACCATTTGCAACCTGTGTGACTGTGGCCAATCATTTGATCTCTTTGGAATCTTGTTTCTTGTCTTCAAGATGACAAATTGGATTAGGTGACTTTTAAGATGCTTTCAATTTTTAAATCTGTGATTCTGTGAAGAAAGAGAGAATGGTTAAAAATGACAAAGTTTGAGTTCATCATATGGCTTTGATTTCATCTTACTAAGGGAGAGTGAATGAAACCTGCTATTTAGCAAGTGTGGAATGTATAGTCATGGTTGGAAGCTGCAAGAAAAAGTAAAAAGTTGTGAATAGTCATTCTGAAAAGAATATCGTAAGAATATTATAAAATTTTTTGTTGAGCAATACTGAAGACTCAGCTGTAGATATTTACCATTCATTTAGAGTGAATGAAGTTAGTTCCATAACCAGATTTCCTCCAATAGCTCCCAATAGCCTGGTAACAGACTTGGTAAAAAATCAGATTATGAAATTTAGAATTAGCAGGAAGGTCATTGAAATTGTAGATATCAGCTCCATTGAGGTGGCTGATCCGTGAGGCTGAGAATGAATATAGGGATAAATTGGTCCTGAGTGGAAATGATAAATTGGGAGAATAGAGAGAACAGAGAAATTGAAGGTCAGAATAAGAATAAAAAGTAGGTTTCATGTGAGCCATGGGAATTAGAGGGATGGAAGAAGGGGAAGGTAGTAGACATGGAGCAAAATATTGAGGCATAGATTTTTGGAAGACTTGGTCCAATGAAAAAAGCATTTGCACTCGAACAGAGGACCTGATTTTAAATGTTGCCTTTGACACTTAAAAACCTGGGTGATCACTTAACATCCTAGATATTAAGTTCTTCATCTGTAAAATGAGGTGGTTAGACTATATAACAACAGAAGTACTTTCTAGATATATGTACTGTAGATCAATGATCGTGTGATTGTTTGATCTAATTCCTGCTGATATCAAGGTCTACAGGGTGGTCATACTGGTATTGGCTAAATTAGAGAAGAGAAGAAATTTTCTGGTGGTGGAAAGGTAGAGGAAACAATGAGGTGTGAGAGCAGTCAACAACTTGAATATTGAAATCTCTGAGATGATGGCAGGGGGTAGGGTAAAGAGGAAGAGGCTACAGAAAAAGGGGAAATAATTGGTATGTTAATTACAGACCTGTTTATTGCCTTTATTACAATTGCTGATTACATCTATCCTTGTGTAGATTCTGCTTAAGGAAATACAAAGGAATTCTAACCCATTCACTTGATAGACTCAGAAGGAAATGAATAATTTGTTTTAGAGTTGAACAAATAAGAGGATAGATAGGAAAAAAAAAACTAATTAAAAAAAAAAAAAAACCTGCTGAGCCAGACTTGCCTGCTAAAACTCTAATGAGTTTTTTAATTGTAATTTTTCAGCATTAATTAGTGTGCATGCTTGCATATTTATACATACTGGTCCAGTGGAAACAAAAATGGATTTGGAGTCAGAGAATCTGTGTTCAAGTGTCACTTCTGCTATTTACTCTCTTAACCAAGTCACTAACTTTTCTGGAAAGAAGAAAAGCCTCTTTCCTCATGCCTAAAATGAGGAGGTTATAATAAATAGCCTCTAAGGTCCCTCCCAGCACTAAATCTATAATCCTATGATCTATGAAAACATACTTACAGAACAATTCATTAAAATGTATGCCGATTTCAGCATTGATACAATAGAAATGCAGGAATTTATACTTTAATTTGCTATTTGCTCCAGATTGGCAGTAGTGATGTCAGATGATCACATAGGTTGAAATATAGCTTTTTAATAAAGTACAAATTCATTTACAAAAATTAAAAATGGCAAGACTAAGTCTCACATTTGGCAATTTAAAGGTCTTCTCAATCTGGCTCCAATCTGCCCCATTACATGCTTGACATTCCAGCCAAATTGGACTCCTAGCTGATCCTGAAATCAGCATATGACTTCCTATCTCTGTTTTCCACATGCTTGGAATACATCATCTCTTCATTGCTGCTATTCAGAATCCTTTTCCTATGAGACTTAGTTCAGAGGCCATCTCTTCATCTCTTCCATCTCTCCTTCCCTAATAATGCTGTCAGACGGAAGTATCCTTTTCCTCAGAATTATTTAGCATACTTTATTAAGATTTTTAATTCCCTCTATTATATTTCCCTACTTTGTATCATATTCTTCTCTTGTCTCTCCATCCCAAATAAATCATAAGCTTTTTGAGGGCAGAGATTATTTTGTTGTTTTGTTAACATAAGTCAACAGTGTGACATGCTCCCTTGAAAACTATTGTGGTTCAGGGCTTTTTAAAAGAAAAATTTTAGCCAAGATTAGAGAAGTGAAAGTACAACTTTACTCTGCCCTCGTAAGAACTCATCTGTAGTGTTGTGTTTTATTTCTTCTTGGCCCATTTTGATGTAAGGCACCATTCCTTTTGTATATAAACATTTTTGTGGCTGAAAAGAGCAGAAAAAAGAAATTTGATATAAAGGAAAAGGAGGAAAAGCCGTTCTGAAGGTTATAAGGTATTACCTCTTTTGCATGTGAACAATTTGATTTCTAAAAGGGACAGTAAACCCCCCAAACATTTTTATATTAAAATTTGATAAAATTCACTTTGAGAAGAAACACTTTCTAAAAAAAAAAAGCACTGAGAAGGCTCTTTGTGAGGGCAGAGAAATGACTAAAAATGAAGAGAATTGTGGTCCTTTAGATCATATTCATGTATTCATGTAACTTTGTTTTTAAACACTTGGCAACTGGGTTATGCAGTGGACAGAAAATTGGACCTAGAATAAGAAAGGTTCAAATCCTGCCTCAGGTACTTACCATATCTGTATTTCTGGGCAAGTCCTTTTAGCCTCATTTTCTTTATATTTAAAGTGAGAGTTACAATAGTGCTAGCCATGCAGAATTGTTGCAAAAATTAAATAAGGTAGCATATAACATCCTTTTAAAACCTTAAAGTACAAAAGAGAAGAAGAAAAGAGTAGGATAAGAAGTAAAGAAACTATTAAGTCAATAACTCCCCCCAGAACAAGGTTACATCCTGAGACCTTCAAAGATTTTGATTTTTAGCCACTCAGCAAAGTTTCTTCTCTGAAAACTTCAGACCTGGCAATGAAAGGGCAGGTTGGAGTGAGTGAATCATTCTGGAGTGTGTGGGTTGGAGTGATGTCAGGCACCAGTGGTACATTAGGGAGGATGCTCAGAGAAACATGATCAAGATGGTAAAGGGCACTGATTTTATTCCACATGAAGTTCAAAGAACTAGGAATCTTTTACTGTAGAGAAGACTTGGAATGGGGATATGATAATCATTTTTGGGTATTTGAAGGAATAACATGAAAAAGAAGAATGAAATTTGTTCTGCTTTGTTGTATAAAATAAATCTAGAAGTCATGTTTGAAAAATCCAGAGGGCAAATTTAGGAATTGAGGTAAATTTGGAATTAATTGTATGCACAAACATATGTACACAGACACATATTCAATTCATTCAACAAGTTCTAGGTTCTCTGTTTTTGAAATTCTTTTGATTTTGTTTTGTTTCTATGGTTAGGCTCTTTTTTGTTCATTTGGTTTTTGTTCCTTGATTATTTTTTTCTGCCTATTTTGTAACTTTCTTTGTGCTTTTATGTAAAAGATGAACTCCAGGATTTACTCTTGGAGTGGAGAGACTACTGGCAGTCCTTGTGCCAGGGCTCAAAATTTTGCTACTGGCTTGCAAAGTGGGGGAAGGAGCCTCCCTCTTGGCCTGCCCTAGGGGTGGGGCCATTCTGTGCTGGTCTGTACTGATTGCTAGATTGCCTTCTTGCGTCTGGTTTCCATTTGGAGCGTAGTCTTGCTAGTGACTTGCACTAGGACCCTTCACACCCCACCTGGGCAATGATCTGCTACTACTGTTCACATACTGTACTGTTCCCACTTCAATAAGAGATATAATAACCTTTAATGCTAACCTTCTGATCTGTCTTGGGTTGATAAGGTACTTTACCGCTCCAAAATTTTACCTAAGACATTATTGTAAGTTTGTTTGGAGGGGAATTTGGGAGGGTTCTGAGGAGCTTCTGCTTTACTTACTTACCATCTTGACGCCCGAACTTTGTTGTGCCATTTCAGTTATTTTAGTCTTTGTTTTGAATTCTCTCCACTGACTATTAAAGATATTTGTTATGTTTTGTGAATTAAGAAACCATAGGAAGTTACTATGGTAACATACAGGACCAAGGCACAAATTTAGAAGACGATAATTGTATTAAAACAGATACATCAAAGTAAAATGTATATTGGTCTCAGAACTACAAAGAACTCATGAGAAAACTCAAAGAATTTTTAAAAGCAAATAAGAAGATGAAGAAAAAATGGGAAAAGAAAATGAGAATAATGCAAGAGAATCATGAAAAAAAGAGCCACTAGCTTTGTAAATTCCTTAAGGGTAAAAAATAGATATTTAATGATGTGGAAGACTTTCAATCATTCTTAATTAAAAGACCAGGACTGAATAAATAATTTGATCTTTAAATACAGGACTCAAGAAAGAAAGCATAAAAAGGTAAACAGGAAAGAGAAAATATAAGAGATTCAGTAAGGTAAAACTGGTATTTATATTCCATAGGAAGATGGTACCTATAACTCTTAAGAATTTTGTCACTATTAGGCAGTTATAAAGAGTATACATAGACAGGGTACAGCTATAAGTTGACTATGATAGAGTGATATCCAAAAAACAAAATTAAGGGAAGAGAAAGAAGATTGCATTAGGAGAGGAGAAGAGGGAAGGGAGAGATATAATAAGGTAAATTATCTCACATAAAAGAGATGAAAAAAAGGGGGAAATGGAGATGCTGTTGATGGACAATACTAAAACCTTAATTTCATCAGAATTGGCTCAAAGAGAGCATAATATATACACTCACGTGGGTGTAGAAATCTACCTTACTGTATTGGGAAATAAAAAAGGAAAGAGATAAAAGGAGAAGATGTTCTTATTAGAAGGGAGGGTCAATTAGGGAAAGCAGTGGCCAGCAGTAAAACACTTCTGAGAATGGATAGTGTGAAAAATTAAGAGAGAGAGAAGGATAAACAAGGGCAAAATATGATGGAGGAAAATACACAGTTTTCATAACTGTGAATGTTAATGGGATTGACTCACCCATAAAATGGAAGCAGATAACAGAATGGATTAAAAACTAGAAATCCTACAATATGCTATCTACAAGAAATACATTTGAAACAGAGAGTCACAGAGAATAAAGGCAAGGAGCTGAAGTAAAATCTATTATGCTGCAGCTAAATTAAAATTAAAAAATAGAAGTAGCAATTATGATCTCAGATAAAGCAAAAACAGATCTAATTTTAAAAAATAAAGAAGGAAACTATTTCTTATTAAACAGTATTATAGACAATAAAGCAATATCAATACTAAACATAAATGTACCAACTAGTATAACATCCAAATTTTTAAAGGAAAAATTAGATGAATTACTGAAGGAAATAGACAGTAAAAAACTATAGTAGTGGGGTACCTCAACTTCCCCTTCTTGGCAATGGATAAATCTAGCCACAGAATAAATAAGAAAGAAATTAAGGAGGTGGATAAAATTTTAGAAAAGTTAGATATGATAAGCTCCTGAAGAAAATTTAATGAGAATAGAATAGAATATACCTTTTTCTTGGCAGAACAAGGTACCTACTCAAAAATTAGCTATGTGTTAGGACAGAAAAACTTCAAAACCAGATACAGAAAAGCAGAAATATACAATGCATCCTTTTCAGATCATAATAATAATTACATAATGCAGTAAAATTAAATTAATTGAAAACTAAGTAATCCTAAAGAATAAATGAGTTAAAGAACATAGGAATAATGAAACTTAACTTTAAATGATAAATAATGATCATCTAAAACCATCAGCAAGCATTTTCTGTGATGAGGATAAACAAAAAGCCATTCCATTAAGATCAGGGGTGAAGTAAAGATGCCCATTATCACCTTTATTCAATATTGTACTATAAATGCTAGCTATAGAAATAGGAGGAGAAAAAGAAATAGAAGGAATTAGAATAGGCAATGAGGAAACAAAACTTTCATTGCAGATGTTATGATGGTATACTTAGAAAATCCTATATAACAAACTAAAAACTAATTGAAATAATTAACAACTTTAGCAAAATTGCAGAATACAAAAAACCCCACATAAATTATCAACATTTCTATATCAACAAAGCTCAAAAGCAAGAGATAGAGACATTCCATTTGAAATAACTGTAGAAAATATAAAATACTTGAATCTACCTGCCAAGATAAATGCAGGAGCTATGTAGCACAATTACAAAACACTCCTCACACACATAATGTCAGATCTACACAATTTGAAAAATATTAATTGCTCATGGGGGACCAAGCCATTATAATAAAAATGACAATTCTAACTAAATTAATCTATGTATTTAGTGCCATACCAATCAAATTACCATAAAGTATTTTATAGAGCTAGAAAAAATAATTGCAAAATTAATCTGAGAAAACAAAGGTTAAGGATATAAAAAAAAAAATCAGTGAAAAAATATAAAGGAAGGTGTCTAAGCCATACCTGATCACAAACTGTATTATGAAGTGGTAATCATCAAAACAATCTGGTACTGGCTAAAATATAGAATGATGGATCAATGGAATTAGGCCTACAGTACATTAACCATAGAAAGTTAGTGTTTCATAAACCCAAACATTCAAGCTTTTGGGAGAAAAACTCATTATTTGACAAATACTGCTGGGAAAACTAGAAAACAGGTATAGACCAGTGTCTCATTCTGTATACTGAGGTAAGGTCACAAAGGTCCATGATTTAGACTTTCAGAGTCATATCATAAGCAAGTTAAGACAGCATGGGATAATCAACCCACAGATCTATGGATAATGGAAGAATTTAGGACCAAATGAGAGATGGAAAGCACTACAAGATATAAAATGGATGATTTTGATTATATAAAATTTAAAAAGTTTTTGCACAAAGAAAATCAGTACAACCAAAACTAGAAAGAAAGTAGGCAACTGGGGAGATTTTTTTTACAGCAAATATCTCTGATAAAAATCTCATTTACTAAATATAGAGAGAATTGAATCAAATTTATAAAAATACAAGTTACTTTCCCAATTGATAAATGATCAAAAAATTTGAACAGACAGCTTTTAAACAAAGAAATCAAAACTATCATCATAGGAGAAAATATTCAATCACTATTGACTAGAGAAATGCAAATAAAAAATACTGAAGTACTGCCTCACACTTATCAGATTGACAAATATTACAGAAAAGGAATATGATAAGTGTTGGAGATCTGGGGGAAACTGGTACACTAATGCACTGTTGTGTGCATTAGTTGTGAACTGATTTCAGCCATTTTGGAATGAAGTTTGAAACTGTGTGTAAATGTGTATCAAACTGTGCAAACTTTTTGACACAATAATACTACTACTAGCTTTGTGTCCCAAAGAGGAGAAAAAAAGCAGGAAGGAACATATTTGTGCAAAAATATTTATAGTGCTTCTCTTTGTAACTTCTAAAACTTGGAAGTTGAGGGGATATCCATCAGTTGGGAAATGACTTGGACAAGTTATAGTATATTATTATAAGGGAATATTATTATGCTATATGAAATAATAAGCAGGATCCCTTCAGAAAAACCTAGAAAGACTTTTATAAATTGATACAAAGTGAAGTATCAGAACCAAGAAAACATTGTACATAGTAATAGCAATACTGTTATATGAAGAACTGTGAATGACTTAACTATTCTCAGAAATACAATGTTTCCAGACAATCACAAAAGGTCATGATAAAAAAAATACTGTCTCTAATAAAAAACTAGTGGTATCTGAATACAGACTGAAGCATGCTCTTTCACTTTTTTTGTTGTTGTTGTTCACAAAATGACTACTATGAAAATGTTTTACGTGATTATACATGTATAACCTAGATCAGCTGTCTCAGATAGGAGAGATGGGAGGAAGAGTAGGATAGAATTTGAAACTCAAAATTAGAAGAAAAAAATAAATGTTTAAAAATTGTTTTATATGTAATAGAGGAAAATAAAATATTTTTTAAAAGAAATAGCAGAATAAAAAAGCATCAGTTAAACATTGCCCCACAAATCTGGGGCATCTTCTCTCTTAAAACTTAACAGTGGGAAGAATGGACACACATATACATGTAGCCAGGACATGAAAGTGCATCTCATACCTAGGAAGCTTCAGAGTCACTGATATCTTTTTGTGTTCCCCTCTTGTCCCTGCCAGAACTTTACCTTCTGCCAGATGTTGTGAAGTCTCTGCTGGACCCAAAGGTTTTATTATGTTTGATGAGAATGATTAGTCTTCACTAACTGCTGCCAAGCCCAGCATGTGCAGCTTTTCTTTCCTTCCGGTGTTTGACTTCAACTAGTACTCTTGACTATAGAGCTGTTTCTTCCTCACAAGAAAAAATGGGTTTTACTATGCTTTTTTAAATTAAAATGTTAAAATTCAAAGCAGAAATCTTTTTTTTAAAAAAATCAATTCTTTTTGAAAAACATCTGCTATTGCCTTAGTTATGGAACCAATAACAGCTCTTTCCACATAAAACTATTGTTTGTTTTCTTTCTTTATGGAGCAAACTATCTTTTTCCAAAGTTTTGTCTAGAAGGCCTTCTTAGGCTCCAGTGTAGGGCCTTACTAACTAGGTAATATCTTAGGCTTTATCCTTTCTTTGGGCTGAACTTTCTGGTTGTTTAATTTCGGGTTTCTATTAGTAACCTACTGTAATTCACATTGCCTTCTCTATGTCTTTCACTTTTCATTTCCTCACTTTAGACTAAGAGTGAATCAAAAGTATTTCATTTGCTGAGCAGAACCAGGAGATCATTATATACCTCAACAACAATACTGTTTGAGGATGTATTCTGATGGAAGTGATCTCTTTGATAAAGAGAGCTAATTCAGTTTCAATTGATCAAGGATGGACAGAAGCAGCTACACTCAAAGAAAGAACATTGGGAAATGAATATAAACTGCTTGCCTTTTTGTTTTTCTTCCCGGATTATTTATACCTTCTGAATCCAATTCTCCCTGTGCAACAAGAAAACTGTTCAGTTCTGCACACATATATTGTATCTAGGATATACTGTAACCTATTTAACATGTAAAGGACTGCTTGCCATCTGGGGGAGGGGGGGGGAAGGGAAGGAGAGGGAAAAATCGGAACAGAAGTGAGTGCAAAGGATAATGCTGTAAAAAATTACCCTGGCATGGGTTCTGTCAATAAAAAGTTATTAAAATATATATATTTCATTTGCCTGTGGTGCCTTGACTACATAGACAAACTTTTTTGATTGAAACAATTAATTGGAACTGAGTGTGATCAGGGCATGTACACCTCCTTGATTCAGTCAGAGTCATTATATATAAAACTGAGTCACATTCTAAATACTTTGTATAAAAGGGAAAAATTGAAATAAACCTAAAATAGGGGAAGAAGAGTTCTGAGAGTCTGAATTAGAAATATTGCAGAAGCTTGAAGCTAACAAGAGCTGAGTTTTGGCAGAGAAAGGAGCTATCAAGAAGACTTTTGCCTCCATGGACAAGGAGGGACTAGACAGAGAGAAGTCCTTTGAAAAAGGTTGACTTTTTCCCCTAACCTCCCTTCCTCATTCTTGCCTATCCACAGACACCATAATATAATCCAATAAATTGAATTTTGCCTCAACTATAATGATGCTGTAGATTAACTTAAGTTGACTAACTAGTTATACTAACTATCCATAAAGGGAAAGGGAAAAAGGGAAGAGAATAAGCATTTATGTAGTGTCTACTTTGTGCCACTATGCTAAGCACTTAAAAATATATATATATTATCTCATTTGACCTTCCCAACAAACTCTGCAGGACAGGTGCTTTTATTATTCTTATTTTATACTTGAGGAAACAGATAAACAGACATTAAATAACTTGTCTGTAGCCACACAACTAGTAAATGTCTTGATCACATTTGAATTCAGGTCTTGTTAACTATAGACCCAACAGTCTATCCTCTGTGCCTATCAGTTGCCATGTAAGTAGAGGAACTTACCTAACTTTAGGTTTTGCACCCTGCCTATTTTCTCAATTCCAAAACCCTTTTCAGTTTTCATGTAAATGGATGGGTAATGACTTGGAGACAAAGCTACACCTAGAACTTCCTACCTCTCCAAAGATATTTCTGGCTTTTCACATATAATTGCTTTGAACTCCATCTAAAAGATGACCTTTTTTGATGTTAGTAAAATAATCATATTTTGACTTTGTCTCATATGGGGAAACCTGTATGTCTTACTGAATTCTTTCCTTATTTATTTTATCTGAACTTTTGAGAGATGGGGGAGCAATGTCACCCATCCTCAAATTCTAGGTGGCACAAAAATGAAATGATTTAAAAACGAAACAAAACCCCCTACATAGCAAAACTAAGCACCAGCTCTATTATCTTCCTTCCTTAAGATCATAAATCTATGGGGCAACTAGGTGGTGCAGTGGATAGAGCACTAGCCCTAAAGTCAGGAGGACCAGAGTTCAAATCTGATCTTAGACACTTAATACTTCCTAGCTGTGTGACTCTGGGCAAGTCACTTAACCTCAATTGCCTCAGGAAAAAAAAAATCATAGATCTAGAGTTGGTAGGATCCTTATCGGATTATTGCAATTGCTTTTCTTGGTCTCTCTGCTTTCAAGTCTTTCCCCATTTCAGTCTGTTCTTCTTGGAGCTGTCAAGGTTATTCTCCCAAAATATAAATCTGATTGGACCCTTATTCCATACTTAGTAAACTCTAGTGGTTCCCAAGTAACTTCAAGATAAAATATAAAATGCTCTTTTTGGCATTTACAATCTTTTATAGCCTGAACTGTTCTTAATTTTCCAATCTTATTACATTTTACTGGCTTCCATGTATTTTAAAATCGAGCAACAACTGTTTTCTTGTTTTACTTGTTCATGACCCTTCATCTATGTGCTTTTTCAATTGTTATTTCCCATTCCTAGAAAGCTTTTCCTCCTTACTTCTACGTGTCCTAGTTTCCTATGACACTTAGCTCAAATCCTGCCTTCTGCAGATGTTCATCTGTAGAGTACAGGCTAGCTCCCTGGAGGCTCAGAGTCAGGATAAGTTAAAGTCCTTGGTCTTTAAGGGGAGAAGTGAAGGAGGCAGACAAGCAGCATCTTAGATTCCGGAGTCACTAACCTCTCTCCTTCTTGTCCTATTGCCAAGTGACCCTGGCCTCTCCCCTCCCTCCCCCCAATCCTTGCCTAGGATTATCTTTTGTGTTTTTACCAATCATTCAGCAAACATCAATGGTAAGAAGAGCCATTATTCAAATATATGCTAATAGAGGCATTATCTCACATTATAATTAGCTTTAAGTGCTTGGTTGTCTGATTCAAGCATACCTTATTGGAGTTTCAGTCCTGTACATCTTTTGTTTTAGAACACAGGTGATCATCCCCCTCTCCCCTCCACCCCCCCCATTCTCAGGAAGGGAGGTGAAAGCACTAAAAAGATGATCAGCCTTCCCTGACTTCTCAGGAAGAGAGATGAAAAACACCAAAGGGAAGTGGGGAGTCAAGCCAGATATTGTTAATGGGTTTCTGTGCTGAAGGATCTTACTAGAAACAGGTATACACAAACCCATCAGCATGGGAGGTATTACACAAGTACATAGCAATAAAACACAGGCTAGCAGTGATGACTTTGCCCACAGCCGGTGCAGGCTCAATGTGGTGTAACAAACATGAATTTTACATGCAAGTAGTGATATAACAAACAATATGAATCAACATGGTATTGTAAAAGGTTTCCAGAAGTCCTAGAAGGAGAGTATGTAAACAACAGTCACACATACGCCTCCTTCAGCAGCCAAGTGATAGTCCAAAACCAATATATTGTCCATTGCTTCACATATCAGGGAATGCAATGATCCCTGAAAGTTTTTGAAGTCTTGCAACAGTCTTTTTATGTGTTAGGGAATCCAATGATTTCTACAGCTTTTGAAGTTTTGCAACAGTCTTATCATTCATGTCTCAGGGAATCCAATGATTCCTGAGGATCTTAAAGTCCTGCATCAGTCTCATTAACAATTTTTGATGTCCATGAGTCAATTGCCATAGCTGCCATGCTCTTTCAGTGGTGGGCATAGTCAGCGATGGAACCACCCAATGTTTCTTGGGTCTTCTCCTTTGTTTCAAGGGTCTGTTCCATTTCTCTCTGATGGACAAGGTGAATATGGCTTGTTGGCATCTATCTGATTCCTTCTCCATCTGTAGAGATACAAAGCAAACCCTCTCCCCCAAGCAGTTAGAAGTTCTCTAGGTTTACCTGTGGCTCCCCCTTTCTTTTGTTTTTGGAGGAGCATTTTGACGTGTCTGTTTCTCCTCTCTACTATTGTCTGTCCCTGAGGATTAAAGAGTATGCCAGTGATGTGTAAAATCTATTTTTATTGCTTGTGGCATACCATAATTGCAAATACTTGTATATGGAATTCAGTGAACCCTCGGGCTGTCTCTTTTGCTGCTGGTATTACATAAGTAAATCCTGAAAAGGTGTCTACTACAACATGGATAAAAGACAGATGACCAAAAGATTTATAATGGATCACATCCATTTCTCAAATTTCCCTGGGTCTCAAACCACGAAGGTTCTTTCCTGGAAGGAGTGTAGGAGTGTGGAAAGGAATGCAAGCTGTATATACTCCTAGCTTCCTCTCTTGTTATTCCAAATTGTAAACGTAAAGCTCAAGCAGCCTGATAATATTTAGAATGAAATTCTTGGGTGCCTGAAATAAAGGAGTATTGGCTAACATGGCTATCTGCCTTTGAATTACCATCAAAAATAGGACATGGAAGTCCACTATGTAAATGGACATGCAAGATATAAATCTTATTGGATGTTTTCTCACTTGCTTCTGGAAGTCCTAAAAGAGCTACAAATACTTACAGCTATTTGGGCTATGGCAATTCTTTGTACCACACCTACTGAATAGGCCGAATCAGATATTATATTTATATCTCCTGGATAATAAGAGCTAGAATGATTGCATACAATTCATTCTGCTGAGTGGTCCGAAAAGGAGTTCTGACAACTCTCTTTATAGTTAAGTCATGAGAGTATGCAGTACAAATGTTATGTTTGGATGCCTCTATAAAGGTAGTTGGTCCTTTAAGAGGAACTTTGTAGATTTTGCAAAATTCTAGCCACAAGCACTAGGTAAGGAATAAGGCTTTGTTCTGGTAGGAGCTTCACCCTCTTATCACACTTTATCCTTGATGAAAGACTACTATGAGTGCCTCTTTTGTAGCAAAAACTGATATATGCAAGGGTTTTTGAGTGACTCTTTCAAAATATTGGATAAAGCCAATTTAACTTTTCTCAAAGCCTCTTGAGCTGGTGTGGTGAGTTTAAAGCACTGTCTCCCCTTAAAAATGTCAAATAGAGGTTGCAATTGATAGGTAATCAAGCCTAACAGTGGTCGTATCCTATCAATTTCTGAACACCTTGAATTAAGGGGTTCAACTAATCTGTTCTTAAAGAAAGCTTTTGTACTGTAAGCACCTTAGGGGTATACTTCATAGCCTAAATATTGAAAAGGAGTATATTTTTGAATTTTTTCTGGAGCTATGTACAATTTATAATTCCTTAGTGTTTCTGTGGTCTTTTGTAGACATGCTTATAACATTTGTTCCTCAGGTGCATATCCCAATATATCATCCATATAATGTAATAACATAACTTTTGGAAATGCTTTCCTTACTGGAGTAAGAGCAGCAGCAACATACATCTGACACATAGTAGGGCTGTTTTTCATTCCCTGTGGCAAAACTGTCTATTCATATCTTTTATAAGGCTCAGCTAAGTTAACACTGGGCACTGAAAAGGCGAATCTTTTCATATCCTCCTTATCTAGAGGAATAGAATAGAAACCATCCTTAATGTCTATAATCCAAAGAGGCCATTCTCTAAGCAATTGAGTAGGAGATGGAAGTCCAGGCTGAAGAGTTCCCATAGTTTCCATCTGTTCATTCACCTTTCTTAAATCAGTCAACATCTTCCATTTTTCAGATTTCTTTCTTACAACAAATACAGAGGAATTCCAAGGACTTAGAGAAGGTTGTAAATGTCCTAATAAGGCCTGAATTTTATCACTAGCTAAGGGCCACTGTTCTATCCACACTGGTGTATCAGTTTCCATTGAATAGAAACAGATGCGAGTGTTGGCAGGCCTTCAACAGCAGCCCTGCCTAAAAAAATGAAGTACTCATTTGTAATCCTAACTGTTGTAAAATGTCTCTTTTCCACAGATTGATGGGGATTTTTTCAACTAAAAAAGGAGTAAAAACTCCTGTTTTGCCTTCAAATGTCCATCTCAAAGGGGTAGCACTAACTTCAGCTGCTATTGATCTTCCTATGCCAGACATATAGGTGTCTGCCTTAATCTTTGACCAGTGACTGGGCCAGTTGGCACCTCTAATGACTGTACAATCAGCACCTGTGTCTAGCAATCCTTCCAGTAGTATGCTATTTACATAGAGAGTGAGCATAGGTTGGTCAGCTGTAACTGCTGCAATCTAGAATATTCCTGCATGCTGTTACTTGGAGTCAAAATCTGGATGACTATCACCAGATTGATTATTAGGAGTCTGTATCAGAAAACCTGATACTACTACTTCTCCTGGGTGATAAGTCACACATTGTCTACCTATATTAGTGACTGGGATATTATCTACACACTCCCCAGTTTCCCACATCAGTGTGTGGATGGATACTGTTTTGTATGTACTCTCAGGAGGTGAAATGGTCAAGCCTACTGTGCCTGGAGGCAAGGGATCCATAGTCTGGAGAGGAACAGATTTCATTTCTCCAGGGGGTATCTCAGTTGTCCCAGTTTCATACAACTCTATTCTCCCCAATTGTAATCTCTTTCTCCCATCAGATTGCTTCCTGGCTGATTGGTCATGTCTGGGTACTGAACTTCTAGGCACTCTCTGAGTGTAGCATTGGCTGCCATCATGCCCCAAGTGTTTTTTGTCTTGGGCCCTGGGGCTGGGCTCCTCATCCTGTTTCCCTGAATCAGTCTACATTCTGATGCCCAGTGGAAGCATTTGTTGCATTTTGGACATGGGGTTTTGGGTCTTGTTCTCCCACCCTGTTTTCTCACTCTGATTTTATACCAACATTCAGCTTTCCAATGCCCTACTTTACCACATTGAAAGCATTGACGAGTCTCTCTGGAAGTCCCTTGCCAAAAGGGACCCTGTCTTCCCATGTTGGGATCTTGGGAAGTCTGCATCATAGCCTGCTATAAAAGATATTTATGCCCATTGTGGCACAGCATCTTATGATCTCCTCTAACGGAGCATCCTTATGTAGTCCTAGTATAATTCTTTTACAAATCTCATTAGCATTTTCTCTAGCAAGTTGCCTTATCATAATTTCTGTTTCTGCATTTTCACCAATAGTTCACATGACAGCTGTTTGCAGATGTCCCACAAAATCAGCAAAGGGTTCATTTGGCCCTTGTGCTATTTTCGTGAAGGCCTCTCCTCAGTCCTATTTACCTGGGATAAAGCCCTGTGCTTTGGTAGCAGCCATTAATCTGTGCTGAAGTGTCTGCATAAGAACTTACACCTGTTAGTTGGTCACAGGTGATTGGTGTATTAATTCCAGTTTGCCTATTTTGTTGGGCTTGTATGCTACAGAGTTCACTCTATTCAGAAAACCACAACAAGTTTTGTCCAGGTTCTAAGCATGTCCTTGCTATAAATTTAAAATTTCATAAGCCAAATTCTGTAATAACATTTTAACATAAGATGATGTAGCCCCATAAAGAGTACAAGCCTTTTTCAGGTCTTTGATAATTTCTAGATTAAAAGGAGTGTATCTTCTCTTTTCTTGACCTGAAGACTTAAGCTGTTCAATCACAAGATACATTTCTATTCTCAAATCAGCTGTATTCTGTCCTTCCTCTTTGGCTTTAAGTAGTGCATTTTGAAATGGACTCATAGGAGGGGGTGATTGTTGGGGGGAGGAGATGCTGGTGATATCATTTCTCCCACTCCTCCTCCTCCTCCTCCACCCAGGAAAGTAAAGTTGATAGGAGAGGGTCATGAGCCTGCTTGGGTGTAGGCAGAAGTGAAGCTGGGCTGTGAGAGTGAGAATCACCATACCCTCCAAGTTCCCCATACCCTTCAGTTATTTTATCAGTACCATCCCCCTTCTCTTCC
The DNA here is from genome assembly GCF_016432865.1 of Antechinus flavipes. Taxonomy (NCBI): domain Eukaryota; kingdom Metazoa; phylum Chordata; class Mammalia; order Dasyuromorphia; family Dasyuridae; genus Antechinus; species Antechinus flavipes. Next base: position 182,370,194 of record NC_067401.1, read on the forward strand.
TCTTTTTCTTCACACTTCCTTATCTGGCTGTTCTTAAAACTTTTCTTTTTTCTAGAATTTGCGGGATTCTTTAAGGCCAGTTGTATTATGTTGTATATATAGAATGTTTCCTTAGAAATTGAATCAGGACCTTTATCACTATAATATTCACGTAGTTGATCTCCTACTAGTTTCCAGTTATCTGCCTCTATTTCTTCTTCCTTGAAGAACCAAGAGGACATGCATTCTAATGTATCCAATACTCCACCACTCTGCTCCTAAGTTACAAGCAAGCCTTGCCTCTTTATAAATATGCTTTCTATAGAGCTCTCTTGGGGCAGGGGTGGGCATGGGAGTGGGGGAGAATCTTTTCCTTATATCTGCCCTATTTCAGCTAGAAAAGGAAAGTTACTAGTCCTTACCAAAGTAAGTTCCCTGTTTGTCTATTTCAATACTTACCCTATTCCTGGTCACAGGGACTTCAGTGAAATTAGGGTCCTTGTTCCACACATTGGGTGCCAAATATAGAGTATGAGTTAGCTCCCTGGAGGGCCTTGGGGTCAGCCAGAGTCAGGATAATGTAAAGTCCTTGATCTTTATGGGGAGAAGTGAAAGAGGCAGGCAAGCAGAATCCTGGCTTCTGGAGTCTGAACTCACCAACCTCTCTCCTCCTTGTCCTGCCACCAAGTGACCCTGGCCTTATCTCCCCCTCCCCCCCAATCCTTGCCTATGATTATCTTAACACCAAACATTCAGCAAGCACCAATGGTGAGAAGAGCCATTCTCAAATATATGCTAATAGAATCATTACCTCACATTGAATAAGTAATTAGTCTTAAGTGCTTGGTTGTCTGATTCAAGCATACTTTTTTGGAGTTTCAGCCCTCTGCACCACCCCAGTCCCCACATAATAATGTCTTTTCTCTGAGATTATCTCTGCATCTACACTATGTGTGTATGGTATGTACATATTTGCTTCATGTTGTCTCTTGCATTAAACTGTGAGCTCTCTAAGCTTTTCTTTATGATCCCAGAGTTTTAGCACTGTGCCTGATACATAGTAACTTCTTAATAGATATTTATTTGTTAACTAACTGATGACTGACTGACTGACTGACTGACAGCCCAAGAGGTCCCTCATTTCAGAAATGAGCAAATTGAAATCAGGATCCAAATTTAGCAAATTTCATGCTTGCTCATGATTGGTGTCTGAATCTCTGGGGATCTGTGCTGTTTTTTAAAATAAATACGAGATGTCTGCCTGTCAATTCTTCATCTTTGAAGTGACTTTTCTTGTGTTTGCAGACAGCCAAGAATTACTAACCTGCTCTCAATCACAGTTTGTAATGAACTGAACCCAAAAACACTGAGTTGGTATTTTTCACAATCCATTTGTGAAAACATGTTGCTAAGGCACTTTTCTATGCAATTAAATTTCAATTCTAGACCACTTTGATACCGGAAATCTTAGCATTCTCTCCTTTCCCCTCTCAGGAATTTTCTTATTAAAACATTTTAAAACAGTCTATTAGAATACTTTATAATTATATGAACCAAAAAAAGGAAAAGAAAAGAGAGAACTAAAATTAAATCTTGAGGAAACTTCTTTCAGGACTTCTTTAATACACAGTTGAATTTCCACTTTATTGACTTTTTGTTATTTTAGAGCAGAAGAATTGAATTCTTTTTCTTTCATACTTTGTAATTAAAATAACCTCAGAAAACTGTTCTTGGAGCTATTTTGGCCCTAATGTGGATTAATCACTTTTACTGTGTTAAAAACAAAATAATAGAACCAGTCAAGTTATTTCATTTTCAAAAGAAACTTGAGTCTTCCCAGGAACATCCTCCTTTTAAACTATCCATATTCTTCATCCTGGAGGCCATATATGTCCCACACATGCCCCATTAGCTTCTCATTGACTCTGCTCATCATTTCCTTTAGGATTGGGATAATGGGACTAAAGTAGGCAGAATCTGTATGCCATGAGAATGTGGGAAGCCTTAGCAAAAAAAATTTTCAATTGTTCTCATTGTTGTCCTGAAAGAAATGTGATGAGACCTCTGACATTATCTTGCCCTAAAGTTAGATGAGTTTAAGTTTAATTCCCACAGTTTTGGGCACTAAATAGAAAATGATCCTCACTCTTTTATCTTGCTGGAAATCTATATTTAAAAGAAGATGTAAGTATAACCCCTTGATTTTTATAGTTCAAGAAGTGATTCTTCTTTATTCTCTGAAGAAGTTTGTGGATGTATTAGAGAATCTTAGAATGTCATGTTGGAAATGACCTTACAGATCAAATAATTATCTTACTAGAAAATGATCCATCCATCATTTTACAGAGTGGAAAACCCAAGATCCAAAGAAAAGAAGTCACTTATTCATACTAGTCAGTAACAAAATCAGGACTATGACACTAATCTGACTCCTTAAGAGTCTTCTGTAGCACACTGCTTTTCAATTCAGGGACTAGTGGAAATATGGCTCTTGGGACAGCCCTTTGGGAGAAAAACATGGGTTAGCAGATGATCTCTGATGCTTGAATCTGAAGTCCTTGCTTAAAGTAGACTATTTTGTAGTTTGATTTAAATTACAGGTTCAGTCAATTATTTTGGAAAATTCAATCTGACAAGAAGAGTGGAAAGTATATTGGATTTTAAATAAAAAGATCAAGGTTCAAGCTTGTCTCAGGTATTAATCTGTTACTTGTGTAACCATCAGAAAATCATAGCATTTCTAGGCCTTCTTTATAAAGAAATAGGTGTGCATTAGATAATTTTTCATTTCCCTCTGAGTTCTATCTCTATGATCATATTGTAATGCTAGAGAAACTGAGGCAAGATAGAGGTTAAAGAGTTATAATAACTTAATTTATTGAGGAGTTAATTAATTGACTGGATCGGACTCTCATCTCCAAGTATATAGTATCAAATGTGGGGTACAAAGATTCTTTTTTTTTTTTTTAATAACTTTTTATTGACAGAACCCATGCCAGGATAATTTTTTACAACATTATCCTTTGCACTCACTTCTGTTCCGATTTTTCCCCTCCCTCCCTCTACCCCCTCCCTCAGATGGCAAGCAGTCCTATACATGTTCAATAGGTTACAGTATATCCTAGACACAATATATGTGTGCAGAACTGAACAGTTCTCTTGTTGCACAGGGAGAATTGGATTCAGAAGGTATAAATAACCCGGGAAGAAAAACAAAAATGCAAGCAGTTTATATTCATTTCCCAGTGTTCTTTCTTTGGGTGTAGGTGCTTCTGTCCATCCTTGATCAATTGAAACTTAGATCTCACAAAGATTCTTTATAGGATAAAAAGAACAATGACATAAAGGAGATGGGGAGAGGCACCTGATATTCTGATAAGTTGGGATGGGGAGAGGTACCTGATATCCTAAAATATAAGATCTTTATCTTTATACAGATCTTCCCATTGTAGAAATAGCAGGTCAAGCCCCCTACGGTTCTGGAGTACCATCTCAGTTAGTGAATCAATCTGGCTTTCCAGTTTCGAGATGGACGATTCGATCTGAGTCAAGTCTATGGCCATTTATGTACTTAACTCAGCATACCCAGAATTGCCCATCAGGAGGGCTGCAATGCTGAGGGCAGTGGTGTCTGCCAGCCTGAGCCCTACTATGAGGGGAAGGAATGACAGAGCACGCTTCTGTCTGAGAGACTCCAGGGGAAAAAATGGGACTAGAAGCGGCTCCATCCATCCTCTCCTGGAAGAACAGACAGGCTGGGAAACACTGCTACTAGGACACAGAAAAGATCCAGATTTCTGAGGAGGGTATTAGAGTAGGCACACTTAGTCCATCACAAAAGGCAAACCATGAACCTTCAGGGGCTTGATATCTACTGCAACATCTGTTGAGGATGCTGAAATGTTAATTAAGGAACTGGGGTTACAGAACTGGAGGAGAGGGTCAGAAAGATTCGTGGAAGCAGTCACCAGACAGGTCCCTATGCCTTGAAGATTCCCAAAGGTGATTTGTGGTTACTGCCAGGAACAAGTAGACTGAGAAGTGGTCCCAGGAACTGAGTCTGCCAGGGCAATTCCAACAAAATAAGGGGGTTCAGACTTCCAACAATCACAGCCCCATTGGGGATTTGTGGAGTTCAAATAGGAGTGCACTTTGGCAGTAAATCAAGCATGGAGTGGGGACCAAAGGATTTAGGGGGACTGTCAACTGGAACTAACGGGTCAGGAAGGGTAGGGGGACTTGGGTCAGGACAAGGTCCAGTAGTGCCAGGGATGGCACTGGCTGAATAGGATCAGCCAGGGTTGATGTTCTAGGAGGGATTAATTGGGGAGTCAGAGGTCCCACAGGGCCCTTGGAGGGAAGTAGATCTATACATTGAACTAGGAGGTAAGGGCTGAATTAAAAACTGCTACCTAGCTAGGAACAAAAAGTGAACCTTCAGGACTCTCCCACTTCTGGTGGGATGGTTGCTGGATCATTAGGATGACGTAGCAGGGCGGGGGGTGGGGCGCTGTGTTGCAGGGTGGTTTGGGTCTGCTGATCAAAGATTTGAATGGTCAACTTAAATGAGTCATCCCCTCAGAGTGAGCACCACCCAGCATCGAGGCAGTCAGAGCGGAGGGGCCACTGGGGCCTTAAAGTAGAAGCAGGAAGCCAGAGTGGGATCTACTGTAATAAAGGGTTCTAAATCTGAGTAGTAGGTGGCAGAAAAGGAGGGACCTCTCTTGAGATCCCTAAAAGTCATTGTCCATGTGGGCTTTGGGGCGTGTGGGTTTCCTGAAGCTTTGGAAAGCAGAGGGAGGAGGAGGAGGACTAAGGAAAATTCTATAGTGTGGCACTAGAATTATACTTCTGGAGAAACAGTGAAAGGGGGGGGGGGCTTAGGGGAGAATACCTCTATACAGACAAATGGACAATCACAAACAGTATTAACAAAGCAGAGATTACAAAGATTAATCTCCCTAGAATTTCCCCACCCAAAGTCTTTAGTGAAATCAAGGACTAGAGGAGCAGATCAGTTTCAGTTTCAGGGGGTCTTCACTAATTTCTGTTTTCCATTCAGTGGTGACTGCTGGCTTCACTTTGCTGTAGTGAATCCAGGCAGGGATGGACTCAGCCTTTACAGCAGTAGGCATGGTGAGGAACAGTATGAGGTCCTTTCCACCTCAGCCCACTCCAGGGCAGAGGTAGAAAATTTCTTTATCAGAACTGCATCGCCAGGCTGGAATGGATGAATGGGCTCAATGACAGGAATAGGAAAGGCCTCTTAGATGAGGCATGAGATACCTTTCTGAGTTTCTGCAGGGCCTGTGGAAACTTGACAAGGAAGGAGTTAGAGACTAAAGCAATTATGTCTTCTCTAACCAAGGGTAGTGGTCTCCCAAACAAAATTTCAAAGGGAATTAAGCTCAATCTGTTGGGAATGCATCTATTTCTTTCTTTCTTTCTTTCTTTTATTATAGCTTTTTATTTAGAAGTTATGTGCATGGGTAATTTTATAACATTGACAATTGCCAAATCTTTTGTTCTAATTTTCCCCCTTCTTCCCCCATCCTCTCTCCCAGATGGCAGGTTGACCAATACATGTTAAATATGTTAAAGTATAAATTAAATACAAAATAAGTATACATGTCCATACAGTTATTTTGCTGTACAAAAAAGAATCGAACTCTGAAATAGTGTACAATTAGCCTGTGAAGGAAATAAAAAAATTCAGGTGGACAAAAATAGAGAGATTGGAAATTCTATGTAATGGTTCTTAGTCATCTTCCAGAGTTCTTTCGCTGGGTGTAGCTGGTTCATTTTATTCCTGCTCCATTGGAACTGGTTTAGTTCATCTCATTGCTGAAGATGGCCACATCCATCAGAATTGATCATCATATAGTATTGTTGTTGAAGTATATAATGATCTCCTGGTCCTGCTCATATCACTCAGCATCAGTTCATGTAGGTCTCTCCAGGTCTTTCTGAAATCATCCTGCTGGTCATTTCTTACAAAAAGTTAGATAACTTCTTGAGCATAGTTCCAAATTGCTCTCCAGAATGGCTGGATGTGTTCACAATTCCACCAACAATGTATCAGTGTCCCAGTTTTCCCACATCCCCTCCAACATTCTGCATTATCTTTCCCTGTCATTCTAGCCAATCTGGCAGGTGTAATGGTATCTCAGAATTGTCTTAATTTGCATGATGCATCTATTTCTAAGCAATGCTAATGGTAGCAGTGAGACCTAGGAACTTCGGGTTCCTAGACATTCTTTGTAAGGAATTCCTTAAGTATTCTATTCATTCTTTCCACTTGCCCAGAGTTCTGCTGTCTGTATGCACAATGAAGTTTCCACTCTATTCCCAGTGCCTTGCTAATGCCTTGTGATATTTTGGCAACAAAGAAAGGGCCATTATCAGTCCTTATGGCTACTGGAAGAGTGAAGGGAGGCATTAATTCATTTAATATCTTTTTGATCACTGTGAGAGCCATTTCATTTCGTGTGGGAAAAGCCTTTGTCCACCCTGAGAAGGTGTCTATAAAAACTAACAAGTATTTGTACCCAATTGTTGACGACGGCTGTATCTCAGTATAATCTACCTCCTATCTCTCCCCGGGATATGTTCCTTAAGCTGATTCCCACATGGGCCTCTTTAATTCTTTTTATATTTACTGGGGCACAGGTGTTACATTTATGAATATAACTTCTGATCAATTGGCTGACATCCTTTATATAATATCTCTTCAATAATTTTTTGCCCAAATGAGGGAAATCATGAAATCCTTCACCAGCATTCTGCTTAATGCTTTTGGAATAAAAATTTTGTCCTCTATGTATCACCAAAGTCCCTCCCTCTATCCTCCTCTCCGAAATGCAAAAGAATCTTTTTAAGGGGAGTACAGGAGGAAGGGGGGGGGGGAGTTGCCAGAGGCAGGGAAGAAAGGGGCAGGTGGTGGCTCATTGAGTTGCTGCATCCGCACTCTGATTTCCCATTGCTTCCATTGTTTCACCAGATTGGTGACCTGGACAGTGGATAATAGCAACAGAGAGGGGTAACCAGATGGAGTTTAGTAAGGAAAATATCTCTTCCTTATTCTTACTTTCCCTATCAGTGAATATCAGCAGGCCCCTTTCTTTGTAAAGAGAGGCGTGGGCATGAGCTGTTGCAAAAGCATAACGGCTTTTAGTGAAAATGTTAGCAATTTCCCTTCTGCTGTGCACAGGGCATACATCAAGGCAAGAAGCTCCCCCTTCTGAGCAGAACCCCCAGAGGGGAGGGAAGAAGACCACAGAGTAGAGAGAGAGGGATAGTCCACCATTGCAGCCCCAGAAACACGGGTGTCGCTCACAACAAAACTGCTCCCATCTGTAAAAAGAATCAGATCAGGATTTTCTAGCGGAGTGTCAGAAAGTTTGGGCCTTACTGACTGGGACTCCTCAAGGAGCTGGAAGCAGTCATGTACAGGGACTGGGTCAGAACCAGGATCTGGGAGCAAGGTGGCAGGATTCAAGGTGGATGTCTTGGAGAAAGTGAGGTGGGGATAGTCAAGAAGCAGGGCCTGATAGCGGGTGATGCGGGTGTTAGAGAGCCACTGGTCAGGGTGGACCTGAGCAGAGCCTCAACAGAGTGAGGGCAGAGATAGAGAGAGACTGGCCCAAGGAAAGCTTGTTGGCTTCCTCTACCAGGAGGGCGGTTGTAGCTATGGCCGTAAGATAGGGAGGCCACCCAGCTGCTACCCAATCTGAGCGTTTAGAGAGATAAGCAACTTGCCAGGAGCCAAGTATTTGAGTCAGAACACCCTTTGCAATACGTCTAGCCTCTGCCACAAAAAGATGGAAGGGCTTTGTGACATTGGGGAGAGCTAGGGCAGGGGCCTTGGTAAGGGTGTTCCTAAGACTTTAAAGGCAGCTTGTTCAGGGGAGCCCCAGACAAGGGGACCCTGTCCGGCTGTGGCAGAATAAAGGGGTCTCAGCAAAGGAGGGAATCCAAAGGTGACAGTAGCTAGCTGTTCCCAGGTTCCTGAACCTGTTTTTTAGTAATAGCCTGGATACATTTGGAAGACAAAGAGCAATGGCCAGATTTGAGAACATAGCCCAGATAAGAGACCTCGGTTGAAAAAGCAGAACTGAGCCTTCTTAGCAAAAAACCTGTAACCTAAGAATTGAAGGAGTTGCAAAAGAGCACAAGTTGCCTGCAAGCAGAGGGACTCATCAGTGGCTGCAAGGAGAAGATCATTAACATCTTGATCAAGAAAACAATAAGAATGCTCCTTGTAGAAGGCTTGGAGGTCTAAGTGGAGAGCTTCACCAAACAGAGTGGGGGAGTTTTTAAAGTCCTGTGGCAGCCTAGTCCAAGTGAGCTGCTCTGAGAATTGGAAAGCAAAGAGAGGTTGACTGCCTGCTGTAAGGGGTATTGAAAAGAAAGCATCTTTTAGGTCCAGATCAATATATACAGTGTGAGTAGGAGGCAGCAAGCTGAGTAAAGTATACAGATTTGGAACCATGGGATGTATAATTTCAACCCTTTTGTTAACCTCCCCAAGATCTTGAACAGGACAGAAGTCCAGGCATACTGATTGGAAGCAAAGGGGTGTTCCAAGGGGACTTGCAGGTCATTAAGATACCAGCATTTCTCAATCAGTTAATGTGAACCTGGGAGGGCTTCCCTTGACATAGGGTACTGCTTACATATACAGGAGAGGCAATGAGCAAAAGCTGCACTACCACTGGTGCATGATGAGCAGCCAGGCCTGGAGGGTTATTTTCTGCCCTTACCTGAGGGAAATCTGCTTGCAGCTGAGAGAGAAGAGGGGAGGGAGCAGGAGAGGGTGACACAGAAGAAGCTACTAAGATATGTTCAAACTGAAGGGGTAGGGTAATAAGAAGATGCTTTGGACTGGGAAGATTTAAGGTCAGAGAAGCCTGGTCTTCAGAGAAGGAAATGGTTGCCTGAAGTTTTCAAAGCAAGTCCCTACCCAGAAGTGGGTATGGACAGTCTGGCATGACCAGGAACAAGTGTGTAACTGTGTCACGCCCTAGGTGGACTATGTGTTCAGTAGTCCAGGGATAAGAAACAGTTTTCTCAGTAGCACCTTGTATAGGAGTAGATTTTGGAGATAATGGATCCAAAGATTTTGTTAAGAGTACAGTAAGTTATTTTGAATGGAATTTCTCTTTGTATAACTTGCTATTGGATTTTGTTGGTGATGTATAAAAATGCTGAGGATTTATGAGGATTTATTTTATATCCTGAAACTTTGCTAAAGTTATGAATTATTTCTAATAGCTTTTTAGTAGAATCTCTGGGGTTCTCTAGGTATACCATCATATCATCTGCAAAGAGTCATAGTTTGGTTTCCTCATTGCCTAATCTAATTCCTTTAATCTTTTTCTTGACTCTTATTGCAGAGGCTAGTGTTTCTAATACAATATTGAATAATAATGGTGATAGTGGGCAACCTTGCTTTACTCCAGATCTTACTGGGAAAGGTTCCAGTTTTTCCCCATTGCATATGATGCTTACTGCTGGTTTTAAATAGATGCTACTGATTATTTTAAGGAAAAGTCCATTTATACCTATACTCTCAAGTATTTTTATTAGGAATGGATGTTGGATTTTATCAAATGCTTTTTCTGCATCTATTGAAATGATCATATGGTTTTTGTTAGTTTGGTTATTGATATAATCGATTATGCTAATAGTTTTCCTAATATTGAACCAGCCCTGCATTCCTGGTATAAATCCTACTTGGTCATAGTGTATTATTTTGGGGATGATTTTCTGTAATCTTTTTGCTAATATTTTATTTAAGATTTTAGCATCAATATTCATTAGGGAGATTGGTCTATAATTTTCTTTCTCTGTTTTCAACCTACCTGGTTTAGGTATCAGTACCATGTCTGTGTCGTAAAAGGAGTTTGGTAGGACTCCTTCAATCCCTATTTTTTCAAATAGTTTTGGAGTTAATTGTTCTTTAAATGTTTGGTAGAATTCACATGTAAATCCATCTGGTCCTGGGGATTTTTTCTTAGGGAGGTTAATAGCTTGTTCTATTTCTTTTTCTAAGATGGGACTGTTTAACCAATTTACGTCTTCCTCTATTAATCTGGGCAAGTTATATTTTTGAAGGTATTCTTCCATTTCATTTAAGTTGTCGAATTTATTGGTATAAAGTTGGGCAAAGTAACTCCTAAATTGCTCTGATTTCCTCTTCGTTAGTGGCGAGTTCTCCCTTTTCCTTTTTAAAACTAACAATTTGATTTTCCTCTTTCCTTTTTTTCGTCAGATTTACTAAGGGTTTGTCTATTTTGTTGTTTTTTTCATAGAACCAACTCTTAGTTTTATTAATTGATTCAATAGTTTTTCTACTTTCAGTTTTATTGATCTCTCCTTTTGTTTTTAGAATTTCAAATTTAGTGTTTGACTGGGGTTTTTAATTTGTTCCTTTTCTAGCATTTTTAGTTGCAAGCCCAATTCACTGACCTTCTCTTTCTCTATTTTATGCAAGTAGGCCTCTAGAGATATGAAATTTCCCCTTATTACCGCTTTGACTGCATCCCACACATTTTGGCATGATGCCTCATTATTGTCGTTTTCTTGGGTGAAGTTATTAATTATGTCTATGATTTGCTGTTTCACCCAATCATTCTTTAGTATGAGATTATTTAGTTTCCAATTATTTTTTGGTCTACTTTCCCCTGGCTTTTTGTTGAATGTAATTTTCATTGCATCATGATCTGAAAAGGATGCATTTACTATTTCTGCCTTACTGCATTTGAGTTTGAGGTTTTTATGTCCTAATATATGGTCAATTTTTGTGCATACCCTTTGATCCAGCAGTGCTACTACTGGGTTTATACCCCAAAGAGATACTAAAGAAGGCAAAGGTATCTGTATGTGCCAAAATGTTTGTGGCAGCCCTGTTAGTAGTGGTTAGAAACTGGAAAATGAATGGATGCCCATCAATTGGAGAATAGTTGGGTAAATTGTAGTATATGAATGTTATGGAATATTATTGTTCTGTAAGAAATAACCAGCAGAATGAATACAGAGAGGTTTGGAGAGACTTATATGAACTGATGCTAAGTGAAATTAGAACCAGGAGATCATTATATACTTCAACAACGATACTGTATGAAGATGTATTTTGATGGAAGTGGATTTCTTTGACAAAGAGACCTAACTCCATTTCAGTTGATCAATGACGACAGAAGCAGCTACATCCAAAGAAAGAACACTGGGAAATAAATGTAAACTGTTTGCATTTTTATTTTTCTTCTTGGGTTATTTCTATCTTCTGAATCCAGTTCTTCCTGTGCAACAAGAGAACTGTTCAGTTCTGCACACATATATTGTATCTAGGATATACTGCGACATATTTAACATATATAGTACTGCTTGCCATCTAGGGGAAGGGATAGAGAGGGGAAAAATCGGAACAGAAGTGAGTGCAAGGGATAATATTGTAAAAAATTACACTGGCATGGGTTCTGTCAATAAAATGTTATTATTAATTTTTTTTTTAAAAAGGATGCAGTAAGTGGCTCCAGTATCAACCAGAAACTCAACAGGCTGAACTCCAATTTGTAAACATACCCTGGGATCTTTGGGTCTAAAGAAAAAGAACCAGGGATGCCTTAGTCTGCCCCTTAAAGAGAGAGGATATTCTTGGGACGATTTTGGATAGGATATTTGTTCTTCCAGTACCCTGTTTTCTTACAACAGGCACATTGATCTATCTGATCCTACTGACTGCTACCTACAGAGGCGCCTGGGAGAACTCTTAGAGAAGTTGTTTGATTCTCTCATGGGTGCCATGACTGCCTTGGCACATTGTTTACCTGCTTCCTTAGGTGGTGTGTCTCGGGTATAAAAACTTCCAGAGCTATCTCAACTATTTGAGATATATTCATGCCCTCAAATCCTTCCTGCTTCTGCAATTTTCTACTTATGTCTGGAGCAGATTGACTAAGGAATGCAATATTCACAGATCTATAATTCTTGGGAGCTAAAGGGTCTATAGTACTATAAGTTCTGTAAGCCTCATTTAGACATTCTAGGAATGCCCCTATTCTGAATGCTGAATAACTGCAAAAATCTTTGTCATGTTAATAAGCTTCCTGTCTGCAGCTTTAAGACCCTGGAGAAGATATCTATGATAAGTAGAAAGCGCATTATGACCATGACGGGAGTTGGAGTCCCAGGAAGGCCTCTTAGAGGGAAAACTAGCTTCTACCTGATTATAATGTTCCTCTATGGATCCCCCATTAGGTCCAAGTACAGCTTTCCTAGCTTCTCGCTTAATCTTATCTCTCTCCTCAGTATCGAGTAGAGCGATGAGGAGCTGCTGACAGTCATCCCATGTGGATTGGTGGGTATGAAAAATAGATTCAAGAAGGTTAATCAAAGCTTGTGGTTTCTCAGAAAAGGGGGGATTTTGACTTTTCCAGTTATAAATGTCATTCATAGAAAAAGGGACATAAACTAAGAAGGGAACCCTTCTGAGCCTACCATTTCCCTTAGAGGCAGATAGGTTTTGGGGGAATTGGGAGTGGCTGGATTCCAAAGCATTGTATGAAACTCCACCTCAGAATTAGGAAGGCGAGAGAGACAGAGGAGAAGGGGAAAGCAGGGTAGGAAATGACACAGGAGAAACAGGGGGGATAGGAGGTAATGGGATAGGAGCCAGTTCTCCTGTGGCTTTTCGAAGACCCCGTGTGTTGGGAGGAGGGGAAGAGGAGGTTGGGAAGGTTTAGGTGCTGAAGAGTGAGACACAGGTTTTAATCCTTCAGGCTGTGATTCAGGTCGGGGTGGATAGTTTCCAGGCAAAGGTGGATACAGGTTCAATCTCAGATAGGGTGGGGGATTTTCTAAGGGGTCTTCCAGAGAGTCCTGTAGGATTTTCTTCTCTGGTTTTGTTTGAGCTACTGGCAACCTTTCTTATCTGGGTGACCAAAATGTGAATACCATTTTTCATGGTCACTGCCCTTATTTAGCCAGGAAGGACTACATGCAGGCAGATGTCAATATAGGGATACGATCTGGATGGCCAGGTTCACCAATAACTATCTGGTGCACCACTTGTGCTATTTCTCTATCCTATGTGCCTTCTGGTGGCCATCCCATCCCAAAGGAAGGCTACTCTTTTTGGCAAAACAGTTTTAGTTTATCCTTTTTCCATGATATTCTAAGAAGGCAATCAAATGGAGTTACTGCCTTTGAAGCAGAATTTCCCATGATAAGGTGGCTGAGTTTGACAGATTGCCTTATACCACTAAGGGAGAACTCCTAATATCTTTTAACAGTTTTTTTTTTTTTTTGATAGAATAACCAAGCCTTTTCTGTCCCTTTTAACCACTTGCCAAATTTCTCAATCACAGTTTTTAAACCTTAAGCAACAAAATAGGCAGATAAAACATACAGAATACAGAACACTGATCACACATAGACTGCACAATTACAACATTCAGTAAGACATTAACACCAGAACCAGATGGTGTCTTAAAAAAGACACTCAGATTTATACTCTGAAATACCCAGAGTTGTGCCAACTGGCACACAGAATCAGATATATTTCTTAGAAGACACCCAGATAGTGCCATGCAGTGGTCACTTGTCTCAGAAGTTAAAGGTGTCTTATAATTCTGAGACTCCAGATGCTAGCACAGACAGAATACATAAACAGATCAGATTGTGTTGTAAGACACCCAGACTTACTCTCCTATGGTCAAATCGAAAGTGTCCACTGGCGGTGTGGCTGCAGTTGAAGAACTGCTCTCTTCCCAGAGACTTTGGAGAAATCCAGAGAACTAACCTTTCCCAAGAACAATCCCAGATCCTAGGCTCAAGGTGGAGATCCAAAAGGTCTCTAACCTCTAATCCCATTCTCAGTTTCTAATATATCTTGGTGGGAAGCTTCCAAAATGTAATGCCAGAAAAACTGAGGCAAGATAGAAGTTACAGAGTTATAATAATTTAATTTATTGGAGAGTTAATTAATCGACTGGATTGGACTCTAGTCTCCAAGTATCCAGTATTGAATGTGGAATACAAAGCTTCTTTATAGGGTAACAAGAACAATGACATAATGGAAAGAAGCAGCAGAGATGGGGAGGCACCTGATATTCTAAAATATAAGATCTTTATCCTTATCAAATATTCTGATGATTAAGAGGGAAGAGTGGTGTAATAGCCTGAGGATTGGGGCAGAATAACTGAGGTAGGACAATTCAAGGAGACTGTGGCATAACAATATTAACTATTTTTTCTCTTCAATAGATAATTTTGTTGTTTTATAGGATAGGGGTTGGACCTGTGATTTCACTGGTTTAGAGAAAGCTGGTGAGGAAAAGCCTTCTCTGCAACAAATAATTTTGCAAAGTTGCCTAGCCCTAAAGCACCGTTTGTGACTTGTTTAGTGTCATGCAGATAGTATAAAACAGAAGTAGGAGGGAAACCCAGTATTTTCTGAGTTGGAGACCATTTCTTCCAATTAGGCTCTGGTGTTTCACACAGCTACTTCACAATTCAGAGAAGTATAATTTTAGTGTTGAAAAAAGATTTAGCCCAATTTTTTCATTTTATTTATAAGAAAATTGATGTCCAGAAAGAAGGAAATGACAAATTCAGTTTCATAGGAGCTTAGTAACAGACTTAGAACTAGTACTCATCTTATCGATTCCTATTTATTTTTGAATCTGCCCTTTTTTTCTATCATACCACTCTGCTACTATTTGTTTAATTTTTAGTGACTCATACTTTACATATTAAATCATTGTTTTATAGAAGGAAATTTTAAAAACATATACCTCAAAACTTTTTAAAATATTTGTAAATCTGCATAAAAATAAAATTTTTCACCTCCCATACTTTCTTGTATTAATTTCCATCTTGCCTAAGTCAGTCCTGCTCCTATTTTTTGAAACTTCTCTTTTTGAAACTACACTTTAAGGAATAATGGTTTGTTTATATATACGAACTTTCAGATTGCAAGAGAACTGGTTAAAAGAGTAGTTGAATCTATTATCTCTCATCCCTATCAATAAAGACACAAATCCATTATTTTTGAATTGAAACTATGCAATTTTTTTGACCCTTACTAGGATATTTTAGTTTGATTTATATCTGGAACTGTTTTTGGTAATCCAATTTATGTAATTTTTTCTGGTTCTAATTTATAATTTACAGAGTGTCCTCTAGATCCTCATAAGATTGGGACTTTTAATAAAATTCTTGGCTGCTTGTAATCTATTTTAAACATTCCCTCTCCCCCAAATGGTTATATGAATTTTTTGTCACATAATACAATTAGAATTTATACTTTATTTCATTTGAAGTCTTTTAACATTTTTTTTTGTTATAGCTTTTTATTTACAAGATATATGCATGGGTAATTTTTAAGCATTGACAGTTGGAAAACCTTTTGTTCCAACTTTTCCCCTTCTTCCCCCCACCCTTTCCCCCAGATGGCAGGTTGACCAGTATGAAATCTTTTCATATTTTAAAGGAAAGCTTTTCTTATGTAGCTTTATTTTTAAAAGCAAGTAGACATTTATTTCAAAATGTCCACTGCTTTAATTCACTCTTCTAGCCATTCTACCCTCTTGGAGCAGAAGTACACTCCTTAACCAGGTGTGGTCTTTGTTATAAAGTGGGAAGATTATAGAAGAGTGGAAAGGCTTGGGGCAGAAAGAATGTGAAAATTTAGGTTATTGGCAGAGTAGCATTCCTGAGGTAAAAGGTGTACATTTAAACAGGCCCACCTCCCTCCCTGAGAATTGAGTTCCCACATGAGTAACTTTCATTTAGAAGCCAGTGAGGGGGAATATTTGAGTGGTGTGATGGCTGGCTTTACTTGTATTGTTTTTTCTACACCCTAGAAAGGAAATTAAACTGCAAACATATGTTTCCAAAGTAATCTTCAGGGTCTTGTTTTCATCCAGAAATCCTGAAACATTTTGAGCTCCAATTTGAAATCTGAAAGGATGCTGGTACCTTAACTTGTAGATTTGGGGAAGAAGAGAAGGAGAAGGGGATATTAGTTGCTTCTCGTCTGGGAAAGGTGTACCCTTCCTAGGTTTTGAGAATCAGGAACACCCTACCCCCCTGCCAAAGGGACAAATAAGTTATGTTGTCTTCCCCATAGATTAGAAGCTTCTTAAGGTTAGGAACTATTTCAATTTTGCCTTTATCTCCAGTGTCTAGCATCCAAGATGCTTAATAAATTTTTATGAATTGACTAGCCATTTTCTTATTCCAGTCAGACATTTGGATTCTTTTTTCCCCATCATTCTTGTTTTACAAATTTCCTCCTTTCCCCTCTCTCTGGTGGCCTTGAAACTTTATCCTATTATTTTGTGGGAGAACCACACCCTCAGACTGGGTTATTGTTTGTGAAAATTCTTCAGTGTCTACATCCAACCCTCACATAATACCATTCTGGTCTTGTGGCCCTGGTCCTGCCAATATTTTGCAAATGCTAATTTTGCTCTTAGGTGAGCCCTGTGTGGTATTACAACCTAGCCTGGGGTTGGACCACAGCTGTTCAACTCTTCTGCCAAATGAGCCAGCAAGGTGTTCCCTAGTAAGAACCAACCTGGGGCTGTTCTTTCAATTCCTCCCATCTCTCAGCCCCCCACACAGGAAGCTGGAATAATCATTTGGACTAAGTAAAAAAAAATACCAAGGAATACAAGGCAGGGGATGGTGGAGAAGGATGGGAAGTGTGTGGGTGTGGGAGCAGGGGTAGTGGGAGTGAGGTTATGAGAAGGTGGGAAAATAAGGTTTGCAAGGGAATGAAAAACCTGCCATACCCCGCCATCCCCAGAATTTAGCTGATTAACCTGTAGAACCTGAGCTCCTGCCAAGACCAACTTCCTTGTTTTCAGAAACCTTGGCATGAGGCTATGTTTTCTGGCACAGGCTAATCCTCATCATTGGAACCAGCAAAGCAGCTGTTGTAATTTTCTTTTTTCCCTCTCTTCTGGCAATTCCACATCAGCTATTTACTTTTCTTTTTTCCTTTCCTTTTCCTTCTCCACTCTCTTATAACAGGGAATTGGTTCTGGTTAATGTTGAAGTTCATAACATGATTACCCTAAAGTCTCATGAAATTAAATCACTTTGCATCAAAGAGAAAAGGATGGGGATTGGGGTGGGAAGTGGGACTGTCTGGCTGGTAGGCCAATAAGGGAAGAGGGGATATTGAAAGCAGACTGGCAGCGGTATTGCACTTTGTACAATGGAGTTCTGACAGTGTGAAGGCAAATACAGACAGGCTTGTATTTACAAACAGTGACTTGTGAGGACTAGGGCCTCAGTCTTGTGTTTTACATGCTATGCTGTTGACTAGAAGAACATGGTTAGAGAGAGGAAGACGATAAGAGTCATAGGGTGAAAGGGAGATTTAGGGGTGCCTTATTGAGCTGTGAATGGTTTAGAAAGAAACTGAATTTCTTTGTGTTTTTTGTGTCTATCCCATTCTCTACTGGGAATTCATCAGGTCAAGACAGGGAAATTTCTACTTCAAACTCCGGATAAAACAAAATTGGATTAAAATTCTAATTTTCTTAATGAAATCTATAGAAAGTGTAATTATACATGGGTTTATTTGGGTTTCATTGATCAGGGTGGCACAAACCCAAATTTTCATAGAATCTGAGAGGTTTCATCAAGAACAGGATAACCTCATTTTCTTTGTTTGACAGGATAACTAAAACTAGTACATGAAGGGAATTTTTGTGGATATAGTTTGCCAAGATTTTTAGTAAAGCTTTTGATACATTTCGACATGCTCTTATTGTGAAGCAGATGCAGATATATGGGTTAAGAAAATAATACAGTTACAGCCATAATTGATTAAATGATCTCACTTTATAGAGTAGTTACTAGTAAATAGTTCAATGTCATCATGGCAGGAAGTCTCCTCTAAGATCTGTCACAGACTTTGTGCTCTTCACTATTTTTATTAGTGCTTGATAAGCCACATATGGAATGCTAATCAAATTTGTGT
Source organism: Antechinus flavipes (assembly GCF_016432865.1). Classification (NCBI taxonomy): domain Eukaryota; kingdom Metazoa; phylum Chordata; class Mammalia; order Dasyuromorphia; family Dasyuridae; genus Antechinus; species Antechinus flavipes. The sequence goes on from NC_067401.1 coordinate 182,388,171, forward strand.
AGATGGCATAAATTGGGGATAGGTAAGGCTAATTAATATACTGGATGATAGGTTCCAAAAATATCTTGATAGGCTAAAGCTTTGAGTTGAATCTAATAAGTTGAAATCCAATGGAGATAAATGTAAAGCCTTATATTTGGGTACAAAAAAATCAGGTACAAGATGGAAGAGACATGGTTAGTTAAAAATTCTGAAAAAAAATTGGAGATCTACACAAAATTGAAGACGATTTTGTATTTTTCTTTATTTCATGAGTTGTTATTATCCAGTGGCCAGACTACTATTGTTAAATTTTTTCATATTTAACTAGAGAGTGGGGTATCAGAGGGGAAGGCATCTCTGGAAAGTCAAAAGTCTGTTGATAGGAGCAGTCTTATAATCTTTGCAAGATGGTATAGCCAAACAGCTTATATCCTTTTGGCATTCTTTTTGCAGGAGAGCTGAGACCTTAAAGAAAACTGATACCATCTTCTGTTAATACAGTACTCTTGAGGATGGTACTACTTTCTGGACCTATGGCTGGCAGGTTCCTAGCTTTTCCGGTATGAAAGACTACCATACCATGAACGACATTGTACTTTTTTTTTTTTTTTTTGAATATCGAATATTAATACAAAAACTTTATTTTAATTATTTTTACTAAAGCTTTTAAAATTTCAAAACATATGCATGGATAATTTTTCAGTATTAACCCTTGTAAGACCTTGTGTTCCAATTTTTTCCCCCTTTCCCCCATCCCCTCGCCTAAATGACAAGTAATCCCCGCTAACATTCATCATAATCTTTTCCTATCATCTTAGCCAATCTGAGAGGTGTATAGTAGTACCTCAGAGTTGTCTTAATTTGCATTTCTCTGATCAATAGTGATTTAGAGCACCTTTTCATATGTTAGAAATAGTTTTAGTTTCTTCATCTGAAAATTTTTTGTTCGTATCTTTTGATCATTTATCAATTGGACAGTGGCTTGGATTGCTATAAATTTGAGTCAGTTCTCTATATATTTTAGAAATGAGGCCTTTATCAGAACCCTTGAATGTAAAACTGTTTTCCCAGTTTATTGCTTCCCTTCTAATCTTGTCTGCATTCGTTTTGTTTATATAAAAACTTTTTTAACTTAATATAATCAAAATTATTATTTTTTTGTTTCAATAATGAACTCCACGTCTTCTTTGGTCACAAATTCCTTCCTTCTCCACAGATCTAAGAGATAAACTATCCTTTGTTCTTCTAATTTGCTTATAATACTGTAACCTATTTAACATGTAAAGGACTGCTTGCCATCTGGGGGAAGAAGTGGAGGGAGGGAGGGGAAAAATCGGAACAGAAGTGAATGCAATGGATAATGCTGTAAAAAATTACCCTGGCATGGGTTTTGTCAATAAAAAGTTTTTTTAAAAAATCATAATTTGCTTATAATATCACTCTTTATATCTAAATCATGAACCCATTTTGACCTTATCTTGGTATATGGTATTAGGTATGAGTCAATGCCTAGTTTCTGCTATATTAGTTTCCAATTTTCCAGCAGTTTTTGACAAATAGTGAGTTTTTATCCCCAAAGCTGGGGTTTGAGGGTTTGTCAAATACTAGATTACTATGATCATTGACCATTTTGTCCTGTGAACCCAGCCTTATTCCAACTAATCGACTACTCTGTTAGCCAGTATCAAATGATTTTGATTACCACTACTTTGTAATCTAGTTTTAGATCTAGCACAGCTAGGCGACCTCCATTTGCATTTTTTCATTAATTACCTTGAAATTCTTGACCTTTTGTTCTTTCAGATGAACTTTATTATTTTTTCTAAATCTGTAAAATAATTTCTTGGGAGTTTGATATGGCACTGAATAAGTAGATTAATTTAGGTAGAATTGTCATTTTCTTTTTATTATAGCTCAGCCTACTCACTATTCACTAACCCTAACCCTAACCCTACTTAATATTTTTCCAGTTGATCAGATCTGATTTTATTTCTATGGAAAGTGTTTTGTAGTCGTGTTCATATAGTTCCTGAGTTTGCCTTAGCCACACTATACTCTTAATTTTTTTTATTATAATTTTTTTATTTACAAGTTATATGCATGGGTAATTTTACAGCACTGATAATTGCCAAACCTTTTGTTCTAATTTTTCCCCTCCTTCCCCCCATCCCCTCCCCTGGATGGCAGGTTGACCAATACATGTTAAATATGTTAAAGTATAAATTAAATACAATATAAGTATACATGTCCAAACAATTATTAATTATAAAAAGAATCAGACTTTGAAATAGTGTACTATTAGTACACATTTCACACAATAGTGTGAAGGAAATCAAAAATGTAGATAGACAAAAATAGGGGGATTGGGAATTCTATGTAATGGTTCACAGTCATATCCCAGAGTTCTTTCTCTGGGTGTAGCTGATTCATTACTGCTCTATTGGAACTGATTTGGTTCCTCTCATTGCTGGAGATGGCCATGTCCATCAGAATTGATCATCATATAGTATTGTTATTGAAATATATAATGATCTCCTGGTCCTGCTCATTTCAGTTGGCATCAGTTCATGTAAGTCTCTCCAGGCCTTTCTGAAATCATCCTGCTGGTTATTTCTTACGCAACAATAATATTCCATAACATTCCCATACCAAAATTTATTCAGCCATTCTCCAATTGATGGGCATCACTCAGTTTCCAGTTTCTGGCCACTACAAAGAGGGCTGCCACAAACATTCTTGCACATACAGGTCCCTTACCCTTCTTTAAAATCTCTTTGGGATATAACACTGCTGGATCAAATGGTATGTATAGTTTGATAATTTTTTGAGCATAGTTCCAAATTGCTCTCCAGAATGGCTGGATGTATTCACAATTCCACCAACAATGTATTGGTGTCCTTGTTTTACCACATCCCCTCCAACATTCTGCATTACCTTTCCCTGTCATTCCAGACAATCTGACAGGTGTGTAGTGGTATCTCAGAGTTCTCTTAATTTGCATTTCTCTGATTAATAATGACTTGGAGCATCTTTTCATATGTCTAGAAATAGTTTCAGTTTTTCGTCTGAGAATTGTCTGTTCATATCTTTTGACCATTTAACAAATGGAGAATGGCTTGATTTCATAAATTAGAGTCAATTCTCTGTATATTTTGGAAATGAGACTTTTATCAGAACCTTTGATTGTAAAAATGTTTTCCCAGTTTATTGCTTCCCTTCTAATCTTGTCTGCATTAGTTTTGTTTGTACAAAAACTTTTCAATTTGATATAATCAAATTTTTCTATTTTGTGATCAATAATGATCTCTAGTTCTTCTTTGGTCATAAATTCTTCCTCTTCCACAGGTCTGAGAGGTAAACAATCCTATGCTCTTCCAATTTATTTATAATCTCATTCTTTAAGCCTAGGTCATGAACCCATTTTGACCTTATCTTAGTGTATGATGTTAAGTATGGGTCCATGCCTAGTCTCTGCCACACTAATTTTCAATTTTCCCAGCAATTTTTGTCAAATAATGAGTTCTTAACCCTAAAAGTGAGGTCTTTGGGTTTGTCAAACTAGATTATTAAAGTTATTAACTGTTTTGTCCTTTGAACCTAACCTATTCCACTGATCAACTAGTCTATTTCTTAGCTAATTCCAAATGGTTTTGGTAACCACTGCTTTATAATATAATTTTAGCTCTGGTACAGCTAGGCCACCTTCATTTGATTTTTTTTTCATTAATTCCTTTGAAATTCTTGACCTTTTGTTTTTCCATATGAACTTTGTTGTTATTTTTTCTAGATCATTAAAATAGTTTTTGGGGAGTCTGATTGATATAGCACTAAATAAGTAGATTAGTTTAAGTAGTATTGTCATCTTTATTATATTTGTTCACCCTATCCAAAAGCATTTAATATTTTTCCAGTTGGTTAGATCAGGCTTAATTTCTATGGAAGTTGTTTTGTAGTTTTGCTTAAAAAGTTTTTGATTTTCCCTTGGCAGATAGATTCCTAAATATTTTATACTATCAGTAGTTACTTTAAATGGAATTTCTCTTTGTAATTCTAATTTTTGGATTTTGTTAGTGATATATAAGAATGCTGATGACTTATGTGAGTTTATTTTGTATCCTGCAACTTTGCTAAAGGTGTGGATTATTTCTAATAACTTTTTAGTAGTATCTCTGGGGTTCTCTAAGTATATCATCATATCATCGCAAAGAGTGATAATTTGGTTTCTTCATTACCTACTCTAATTCCTTTAATCTCTTTCTCAACTCTTATTGCCAAAGCTAGCATTTCTTATATAATATTGAAAAGTAATGGTGATAGTGGGCAACCTTGTTTCACTCCTGATCTTATTGGGAATGGTTGCAGTTTTTCCCCATTACATATGATGCTTACTGCTGGTTTTAAATAGATGCTACTGATTATTTTAAGGAAACGTCCATTTATTCCTATACTCTCAAGTGTTTTTAATAGGAATGGATGTTGGGTTTTATCAAATGCCTTTTCTGCATGTATTGAGATGATCATATGATTTTTGTTAATTTGGTTATTAATATGGCCAATTACACTGATAGTTTTCCTAATATTGAACCAGCCCTGCATTCCTGGTATAAATCCTACTTGATCATGGAGTATTATCCTGGGGATGATTTTCTGTAGTCTTTTTGCTAATATCTTATTTAAGATTTTAGCATCAATATTCATTAGGGAGATTGGTCTGTAATTTTCTTTCTCTGTTTTCAACCTACCTGGTTTAGGTATCAGTATCACGTCTGTGTCATAAAAGGAATTTGGCAGGACTCCTTCATTCCCTATTTTTTCAAATAGTTTATATAGTATTGGGGCTAATTGTTCTTTAAATGTCTGGTAGAATTCAAATGTAAATCCATCTGGTTCTGAGGATTTTTTCTTAGGGAGTTGATTAATAGCTTGTTCTATTTCTTTTTCTGAAATGGGACTATTTAAGCAACTTACTTCCTCCTCTATTAACCTTGGAAGCTTATATTTTTGGAGATAATCATCCATTTCACTTAGGTTATCAAATTTATTGGCATGAAGTTGGGCAAAGTAACTCCTTATTATTGCTCTAATTTCCTCTTCATTGGTGGAAAGTTCTTCCTTTTCATTTTTAAGACTACTGATTTGATTTTCCTCTCTCCCTTTTCTAATCAGATTTATCAAAGACTTATCTATTTTACTGGTTTTTGCATAAAACCAACTCTTAGTTTTATTTATGAGTTCAATAGTTTTTTCTTTTACTTTCAGTATTATTAATTTCTCCTTTTAATTTTAGAATTTTAAGTTTAGTATTTGATTGGGGGTTTTTAATTTGGTCTTTTTCTAGCTTTTTAAGTTGCAAGCCCAATTCATTGATCTTTTCTTTCTCTATTTTATTCAAGTAAGCCTCTAAGGATATAAACTTTCCCCTTATTACCACTTTGGCTGCATCCCACAAATTTTGGTATGATGTCTCATCGTTATTATCTTGAGTGAAATTATTAATTGCGTGTATAATTTGCTGTTTCACCCAATGATTCTTTAAGATGAGATTATTTAGTTTCCAATTACTTTTTGGTCTATTTACCCCTAACTTTTTGTTGAATGTAATTTTTATTGCATCGTGATCTGAAAAGAAAGCATTTACTATTTCTGCTTTCCTGCATTTAAATTTGAGATCTTTCTGTCCTAATACATGGTCAATTTTTGTATAGGTTCCATGAATTGCTAAGAAGAAAGTGTATTCCTTTCTGCTCCATTCAGTTTTCTCCAAAGATCTATCTTACCTAATTTTTCTAATAATCTATTTAACTCTTTAATTTCTTTCTTATTTATTTTGTGGTTTGATTTATCTAATTCTGAAAGTGGAAGGTTGAGATCTCCCACTACACATTATACTCTTTCAAAGCACCTCCAATATCCTATCCTTTTACAGAACCTATCATGCTTTGCCTCTTCTTCTATTATGGCCCCTGAAATTCCCATTCTATTTTCATCCATCTTCTTATGCTCACAGAAATCTAATTTCTTTTGGAAAATACAGCATCACCTGCTATTCTCCACTGGTGGGTATACCATGCTTTATGTCCCTTAACATCCCTAGATCAGGATGTTGAGTAGCTACTCTCCTTGCTCATCACTGTTATCTCTTCTCACTCAGCCACAACTACTCGATGCCTCTTCTTTAAGACTGACTCCCTCTATCCATTTCATCCTATTCAAATCCTTGTTGCAGTTATCAGTTGGCTTTTTCCCTCTCGTGGACCTCTTTATCAAAAAATTTAGTATTTAGGAGCAGAGTCATGATGGTGACCATTTTGTGAGAAGTAGAAAGTTTGCTTTAGCTCCTTTGCACCTTTCTCTACAAAATAGAAAGTATACCAGAGAAGAAGATGGTAGAATAAGGGAGGAAATTATCTGGCTCTTCAGATTTCCCTAACAAATAAGATAGAAACATTGTCTTAAAATGAATTTTGAGAAGCAAAAATAATTATGTCGGGATAAAGCAGTTGTCTTTCTAAAACAGCTTGAAAGAATCTAAAGAAAGACTCAACTTCCAGCGAGAGCATTTGGCCCCACTGAAGTACCAACACTTTCAGGTTGACCTGAAAAAGATCCCAGGATCTCTCATCATAGCCTCGTTTTGAAAGTTCCATGTTAAGGAGCAAATATGATAAGCAATAATAATTTAAAATAAGAAGAAATAATTTAAAATTTAAATACAGTCAGGACAGTACAGGATCTAGCAGCTTCTACAATAAAAGACAGAAAAGGTCTTAGAACATTATATTTCAAAGAACAAAAGAGCTGAGACAACAAACAAGCCCTGGAAGCAGCTGGATCAGGGGCCACAATTTCAACTTCAGAAACTTTCACCTCACAGACAGTGTGTGGGGGTCTGACTGCTGAACAGGGAATATCAAATGTCCCTCTTCTTTTGCAGGATGTTAGGCCCAGTTATGCTAACTAGACATGGCCTTGGACTGGCTGCTGTGAGTGAAAAATCATCTCAGGCCAGTGAGGGTAGTTGCAGAGCATGACGACTCTGCTGATTTTGGGCACTTGCAGGAGAGTGGAGTCTTGGTTTTGGTTTGTAGGGTTGAGCCGAAATTTGTGGCTATGGGAGGGACTGCAATTTGTGGTGACAGCATGATTCAAGAACCTATGGCCTTAGAGTAGAGTGCCTGAAGTTAGATCCTCAGATATTGTTTAAAATACAGTATGAAAAACTTGAAGTCTGAAGCATTCTCCCCCAAACTGGGACTAGAACCTGACAATAATAATAAGCTGCAAAATAATAATAATAATAAGCAAACAAAGGAGAAAGAACCTTCCCATTGATTCTTACTATGGGTATAGAAAAGATCTGATAATACCGAGAAAAAGATAGTGAAGTTTTAAAAGCCACTCTTACATCAAGGAAAATTCCAAATGGTCCCAAGTCCAAAAAAGACTTCTTGGAAGAACTTAAAAAATCAATAAATTGGAGCAGTTGGTTGGCACAGTGGATAAAGCACCACCCTGAAGTCAGGAGGACCTGAATTCAAATCTGATCTCAGATACTTAAAACTTCCTAGCTGTGTGTGACCTTGGGCAAATCACTTAACCCCAATTGCCTCAGCAAAAATTAACAATAAGTGAGGTTAAGAAAAATAGGGAAAAAAATAAGTGATTCAAAAAGAAAATCATTAAAAAATCAACCAATTGGAAAAAGAGATCCAAAAATTTAAGGAAAAAGATTTCTTAAAAACTAGAATTAGATAAGAGGGAATTAATAACTATATAAGATATCAAGAAACAACAAAATACAATGTCAAAAATGTGAAAAAATAGAGAATGTGAAGCTTTCATTAGAAAAACAACTGATCTGGAAAACAAATCAAGGAGAGACCATATAAGAATTATTGAACAACCTGAAGTTACAAATTTTTAAAAAGAATCTAGATATGTTATTCTAAGAAATCATGAAGAAAAAATTCTAGAACTTAAGTTCTAGAATGAGAGACTTTAATAGAAATAGAAAAAAATTTATAGATTACCACCTGAAAAAGATCCCAGGATCCCAGCCTACTTTTGAAAGTTCCATGTTAAGGAACAAATATGATAAGCAATAATAATTTAAAATAAGAAGAAATAATTTAAATACAGTCAGGACAGCACAGGATTTAGCAGCTTCTACAATAAAAGACAGAAAAAGTCTTAGAACATTATATTTCAAAGAACAAAAGAGCTGGGTTTACAACCAAGAATAATTCACCTAGCAAAGCTAGATAAGTTGGCAAAGTTGAGTATGATTCTGAATGGAAAAAAAAAAGAATATTTAATAACTAGACTTTCAGGTATTTTTGACAAAACAATGAGAACTCAATGGAAAATCTGACATATAAAGCCTAAGAGAGATATAAGGTAAACAACAACCAATTATAAGGGACTCACTAAAATTTAACTGTTTACTTTTTATATTTAAAAGTGTTATCTGTACTTTTAAGAATAACTTGGATATTTTGAAAAAAACATACAAAGAAGACTTGGGGTTGAATTGAGTATGATGGAAGGATTCTAAAAAAATAAAATTGGGTAGGCAGAAGTAAAATGGAATAATCTCATGCAGAGGAGACATTAATGGGAGAATTGTTACAGCGGAAGCCAATGGGGATAAAGGGCTAGTAGTGCTGGAACTTTATTCTTATCAAAACTGTTTTAAAGAAGGAATAATATGTATGTTTAGAAGGGTATTAGTCTTCTAAATTTATAAAGAAATAAATGGGTGAAGTGATATGATTAGGGAGGATTTTTAGAAAGATGAATAGGTTAAGAAATAGAAAAGTAAAAGGAGATGATCAGGGAGAATTCTTCAAAAGGGTGCAGATTAGGAAAGTAGTGACTAGAACTAAGTCAGATGTTTGAGGAGGGATAGAGTTAAATGAGAGAGTGAGAAGGATAATAGGAAAAATAGAATGGGGGGAAACACACAATGATTATAACTTTGATTATTAATGGGATGGAGTCGCCCATAAAACAGCAATGGATAGCAAAATTGATTAAAAATTGAAATCCAACAATATGTTATTTACAGAAAAACATTTTAAAATATATAGGTTAAAATAAAGGATTGGAGTAGAATTTATTATACATTAGCTGAGATAAAGAAGACAGAGACAGCAATCATCTCAGACAATGTTAAAGCTAAAGCAGATTTAATTAAAGAGATAAACAGGGAAAACACATTATAGGAAAATGTACCATATAGAATGGAGCAATATCAGTGCTAAACCTACATGAACCAAACACTATAACATCTGGATTTTTAAAGAAGTCAAATGAATTTACAGACTGAGATAGATAGTAATACTCTAATGGAGGATTTTAATCTTCCACTTTCAGAATTAGATAATTCTGGGCAAAAAAATAGATAAGAAAGAAGTTAAGGAAGTTAAAAAAAAAAAAAAACTTAGATAAATTAGGTATGGTAGATAGCTGGAGAGAATTGAATAGGAATGGAAAAGAGACGAGTATAACTTTTTTTTTTCAGGGTACATGGTAGCTTTACAAAGATATTGGGCATAGAAACTTTATGGTTAAATGCAGAAAAACAGAAATATTAAGTGCATCCTCTTCAAATCACAGTACAAAAGCAATTGTGTTCAATAAGGGAGTATGGAAACAGATTAATGAGAATGGGCCATGTAGATGCTACATTGCATAGAGCACTGCTCTGAAATCAGGAAAATCTGAGTTTAAATCTAGCATTAGACACTCAATAATTACTAGCTCTGTGATGCTGGGCAAGTCACTCAATCCCAAATGCTTCAAAAAAAAAATCAAAACTAATTAGAGTCTAAATAATTTAAAGAAGTGGGTTAAGGAACAAATCACAGAATTGATAACTTCATTAAAGATAATAACAATGAAAACATAAGCTAAGGAATGCTGCAAAAGCAATAATCAGAAGAAAATCTATATTGCTAAATACTTATATTAAAATATAGAGATAGAGACTACTGAATTAGATATGCAATATGAAAAATTGGAACAAATTACAAATGCCATACTAAATACATGAAAATCTTAGGAATTAAAGGTGAAATGAATGAAATTGAATGTATGAAAACCATTGAATCAATAAATAAAACTAGCAGTTTTATGGGGAAAATATAATAAAATAGATGAACCATTAGTTAATATGATTTTTAAAAAGAGAGAATACTAAATTAGGTATTAAAAATGAAAACGGGAATATATCACTAATGAAATGAAATTAAAGCAATTAAAAAGGAATTATTTTGCCCAATTATATACCATTTAACAATTTAAGTAAAATGTAATGATTGCGATGAAATACTATTGTGCTGTAGGAAATGATGAGCTGTTTGATTTTAGAAAAACATGAAAGACTTGCATGAAATAATGAAGAGTGAAATGAGCATAACCAAGAAATTGTTGTATATGGTAACAGCAATATTGTTCTAAGAATAAATTTGAATAACTAAGCTGTTTTGAGTATTATAAATACTCAAATCAACTACAGAAGACCTATGAAGGAGGATACTATCCATATCTAGAGAAAGAACTGTTAAATAGAAGTATGTTTTACTTATATACACATATTTGTGTCTAATGGTAATTTATTCTAGGGTGGGATGGGGAGGAAAAGGAGGAAAAAATTAAAAATGCACATGAAAAAAACAAGAGGAAACTTAGAAGGAAACACAGAAAAGCAGGGTAGCTTTGAAAATGATTTGAAGTATTTTATATAGCTTTAAAAAACTTTATCATGTCAAATGGATTTTTATATTGAATCTTCTTTTTATGTTATGCTGTGTACATGAAAATGTTCTCTCTTCCTCCTTCCTGCCCTCTCTACCCCCTTTCTCATTTAGTTCAAAATGAACAAAATTTTAAAAAGACCAAATTCTTATCAGGAAAGCCAAGAACATGTCACATTGAGGCTTTGAAAAAGCTCCACAGTTTAGGAAAATACAGAGGGGTCTGTGGACTGTGGGATTGGGACTATTGAGGAATACAGTGAAGTGATGAAACAGTTCTTGAAGGCAGTAGAAGCAGCAGCAGCAGCAGCAACCAGTGTTGAAGATCATTCCAGAACCTAGAAATGATAAAGAGACTGAACTGTAAGGCAGGAAATACCTGGGTAAAAAGGTATACCAAGGGACCCCCTGCACTTTCTTTGGGAGTAAAAATAGTGCCCGCTAGCAACTCTGTTGCCTATTACTCAGTCCTAGGGCATAATTCCAGGACAGAGAAGAGTACTCATGAGGGAGCAGGAGGTCTACCTGTGTAAAGAACAAAGAACAAGTTCCAGAAACATAACTGTGTGGCTCTAAGCCACAGAGTATAGTGGAGACTTGGTTCTAACCTTTAGCTCTACCCATAAGAATACATTGGAAAAAATGAGGGTAAAATAATACCAAGAAGTAGCCAGAAATTCAGGCCTGCTAAAGGCCTGCAAGACCTTCCATTAGCTAAAAATGATTGAATCCAGTAGCAGTGTGTGGAAATTCAACTATAAATAAGCCAACAGATCTGAATCTGCAAAGCCCAGACCAGGACAGTATCCTCTTCCTGTATCATATCTCTTTGGAAGCACTTTACAAGCCTTTCTACTGAGTTGTGAAAGCAGAAACAGTACATAAAGATAGAGAAATTTAGGCCAGATATATCTTACTTTCAGAAGTTAGTAGAGTCCAAAACTAACATTAAGTCCAAAATCAAGAAGTAGGTTGAAAAAATGAGAAAGAAAAATAATCCTAACATAAAAATCTACTGTGGTGACAGAGAAGCTCAAGACACAATCATGGAAGACAAGGACTTAAGGATATCTGATAGAGGCAAACCTCCAAAGAAAGATGCAGATTGAACACAATCCCCCCAAAATTCTTAGAAGACTTAAGAGTTTTTAAAAGTGAAAAAAATAAAAAATCAAATAAGAGCAATAAAAGAAAAATTTTAAAAAGAAATGAGTCATGTAAAAAATCATGAAAAGGAAATCAACAATTTTATAAAAGAGCCACAAAACAATATTGAAGAAAATAATTTCTTAAAAATGAGAATTGGCTAAGTGGAAGCTAATGACTCCATGAGACAACAAGAAACAATAAAGTCAGAAGATTGAACAAATAGAAGGAAATGTAAAATACCTCATAGGAAAAATAACTGACCTGGAAAATAGATTGAGTCGAGAGAATTTGACTACCTAGAAGTCAGGAACAAAAAAAGAACCTACATCACATTTCAAGAACTTATAAGGGGAAACTGTTCAGATGGCTTAGAAGCAGAGCTCAAAGTAGACACTGAAAGAACCTACAAGTCACCTCCTAAAAGAAATCCCCAAATGAAAATATTTTAGACAAAATCCAGAATTCCCAGGTCAAGGAGAAAATACTGCAAACAACTAGAGAGAAATAATTCAAGTATTGTAGAACCCAACAATCAAGAATATACAGAATTTTACTATTATTATAAAGGCATAGAGGGCTTAGAATATGATATTCTAGAAACTAAATGAGCTAGGATTAGAACCAAGAATCATCTACCCATAATCCTTGAAGATATGATGGATATTTAATGAAAAAGAATGCTTTCAAGCATCACTGACATAAAAAGACCAGAACTAAATAGAAAATTTGACATTTGAGGGACAAAGCATAGAAGACTAAACAAAGGTAAACTGTCTACGTTCCTTTATGAGATAATAAAAATAATACCTTACAGGAGTTCTCAAACTAAGGCTCACAGGCCAGATGCGGCAGCTGAGGATGATTATCCCCCTCACCCAGGGCTATGAAATTTCTTTACTTAAAGGCCCACAAAACAAAGTTTTTGTTTTTACTATAGTCCAGCCCTCCAACAGTCTGAGGGATAGTGAACTGGCCCCCTATTTAAAAAGTTTGAGGACCCCTGTGCGCATCATCAGGAGTCTTAAGAGGAAGTATACTAAGACAGAGGGGCTGAATGTGATTCTATTATATTTGAATGATTTCAAAAGAAGAATGGAAAAGGTAAGAAAGAAAGGTGTAGTAATAGAAGGGAAAGTAAGAAGAATGAGGGAAATTATTTCAAATAAATGGTACACACAAGGAATATTTTTTACAATGGAGTGGAGAATATCTGAGATGGCAAGAATAGTCAATATTGGAACCCTGCTATCTTCTGAACTGGTTCCAGAAGGGAAGAACATACAAGTACATACAACTGGTTACAGAAAGTCATCTTACCCAACAAGGAAGCAAAAGGAAAAGAGGAGAAGGAGGGAGGTAATAAATAAGACAGAAGGTGTATTAAGAGAAGTAGTAATCCAAAGCAAAACAGACTCTTGAGTGGGGACTTGGGCAAGATAAAGAGAAAGAAGGATAAGTATAAGAATTTGTCAGATGGAAACAAATATACACTTAGCAATCATAACACCTATAAAATAGAAACCAAATGGATTAGAAACCAGATTCCAACAATGTAATGTTTACTCTATATTGAAATACACTATTATAAAGGAATAGAGGGTTTAGAATATGATATTCTGGATGACAAGGGGGCTAGGATTCAACTAATAATAATTTACACAACAAAAGTGAGGATATTGATTGGATGTTATAATGGATATTTAATGAAATGGGATAACACTTGAAACAGATACAAATAAAGGTCTGGAGCAAAATATTATGCCTCAGTTAAAGTAAAAAAAAAATGGGGATAGCAATCTCATACAAAGAAAAAAACAACAATATCAAAAACTTGCTAGGCTTGAAAAGGACATCATCCTATGGCTAGCCTAGTGATGAACCTTTCTAAAACAGCATTAACCTTCTATAACATTTTTGTAAGATCTGCCAAGTCTTGCTCTGTGTTAATCTTTGAGGACTCAGCACTGTCCTCATCCCACAATGAAGTACCATAAGTAGCAAAGCATAACTTTACTGCTTATGATGCTTGATGCATCTTCTGAAGCATCTTAAGAAAGAGCAATAGATTGAAGAAGAAAACTACTGAAAGTTGTTTTATTCCGTCTATTGATCTTTCCCCTGCACTATCCTGTTTCCTCATTTTCAGCAGAGATTAGTCAATGACTGTTTCTAACATCTATGACCCCAGAAATCATGCGGTCAATGTAACTTCATTACTCACTGTATGACATAAGTCTGTTTTGCCTGTAAATGACTAGGGATATGATGAAATAATAGCGTCTGTAGCTTTCCATCTGCAGAAACTTTTGATGAAAGCATTTCTATCAACTCAGGCTAGGAAGTAAACTTCCAGAAAGGTAGGAGCAAGTATAATCCTTATTCAGAAGAATGGAACTTCTAGAAAGGTTATTAGATCAATTGTATTTTCCTATTCCTGGCCTGAGGAAATCTCAAATTCAGAAACATTTCTTTAATGGGAGTGTAAGAATATGCAGACCTGTTTTCTCCCTTATAAGCATTGATTTCCGAAGAGTGTCATCAGTATTGACTGCATGGCATTGTGAAAAATACATGATTTGGGAATCAGAAGAAATGTACTTAATGTTTGATTTTGCTGTTTATTAGCATTGTAACCTTAGAAAAGATTTGATTTCTGTGAGTTTCTTTCCTTATCTGTAAGGAAACCTCCTTCAAAGAGTTGTGAAGCTGTTTTATATATAATGTATGCATGAATACTTTATAACCAAAGCATTCTATATTCATGAGTTATTTCATTATTAATAATAGAACATGTACATATTATTATTGTTAACAATATTATATATAACTTGTTAGAAGAGAGATAGAGCTATCCTTGGAGTTAGGAAAGTCAAGTTCTGACACATTTTGACTATGTATAAACCTTTGAAATTTACTACCTCTTAGTTTCTGCAAGCAATAATCTGAGACAAGTTAAAGAAGAGTTATAGATCTTCTACTTCCAACTGGGAGTATTTTATACTAGTGAAATCATAGGTCTATAACCCCACTCCCCATTATTAATATGTCCATTCTGCCTCATTCTTATTGCCTAGCCTATCTGTACAAGCTATCTTTATAATCATATTATTTTAAGTCTTCTCATTTATTTCTCTGAATAACCTGGACCTGACCACACATTAAGCATGAAGACTTCATACATGGGGTTCTCCTGTATTTCTTTTCTCAGAACACAAACATGTCTCATGTTGGATGCTGTCATAGGAAATCTCTGACACTGTTTTGTTAAGTCCCAAAGGAAGGACACAAAATCTCTACTACTTTTTCCCAATAATAATTTTGCTCTGGGAGCTCTAAGCGAATATATACACAGAGCCTGGGAAACATTAGGTCTGTAAGAATGTAAACCATGGGAGGGATTGTGGCCTTTAGGGATGCAGAGACAGGCCATTACACTTACGATCTTTTGTGTAGCCCATGGGTGAGGACATGACAGCCACTCTGAGGATTCTTTTCTTCTGCAAATCGGCTGTTTCCAGTGCTACAAGAGCAGAGCCCTTTTGAAAGGAGTCCCTAGCAGTAGGACTCCTGGGGGGTGAACCCATGGTGGATGAACCATGATAACTTGGACAAAAGTGTAACAGCACAGATTTCCTCTGTTCTTAGGTTGTCCCTGTCAAACTTGCTTCAACTTCTTCTCTAGAGCATTCATTCCACAGAATTTTCTTTTATCATTTTGTAATTGTATTTTACATGAAAGAATAGTTTCTTTTTCCTCTACACTTATTACTTGTAGCCTCATAATTGAGATTTTCATTACACCTTGAAAAATATTCCTTTGATACTACTACCTTGCTCTCTTCCCTTCTTTCCCTTCTCCCAGCACCTGGTCTTTTTATTGTCTTCCTTTTCCCTATCTCTGAAAGTTCACATTCTTATAGGTTTCACTTCATAACTACCTACTCACTCTTGAATCCCTAACATTAAAGATTGTGTTCTTACCACTTTTCTGAAGCCAGTGAATTTGTAAATCCAATCACCTTTCCTCAAGTCCCCATCTTCCCTACTTCTGCAGCATGAGATACCGTGGACCTCTCTTTATTATGAAACTATTCTGTTACATCTATGATGAGACACTATTCTGGTTTTTCTCTTTTGATTCATCATTCTCGTTCTCTGGTTCCTTTTCCTTATTCTACCTTTAAATGTGAATCTACTCTGAGGTCCAACTCTCATTTTCTCTCTCTCTCTGTCTCTGTCTCTGTCTCTCTCTCTGTGTCTCTCTCTCTCTTTTAACTAAATTTTCTTCTTCAGAGATCTATTTTCATCTCTTTAGTACAGATAACTCCAAAATATTTCTAGTCATAATTTTTCTCCTGAAGTACTAAACATACATGCATACATACATATATATATATATATATATATATTATATATATATATATATATATATAATATATATATATATATATATATGTATGTATTACATCCAGGAGATATATTCCTTATATATTTCTTCTGGATGTTTCTATTTAGAACATTTGTTGTCACCTTACTTTCTTGATGTCTGATATTCAACTCAAAATTACACCTCTCAAATCATCTCTCTTAAACTCAGCTCTCCAACAAACTTCATTTCTATCCATGGTACCATTATTCTCCCAACTTTAAAAACTTTAGCTCCCTTTCTCTACTCATTCAGTAACCTGTAGAGGGCTGAAACTCCAAAAAGGTATGCTTGAATCAGACAACCTAGCACTTAAGACTAATAATTACCTATTTGATGTGAGATAATGACTCTATTAGCATATATTTGGATAAATGGCTCTTCTCACTGTTTGGTGCTTGTTGAATGTTTGGTATTAAGATAATAATAGGCAAGGATTGGAGAGTGGAGAGAGGTAGGCAGAGGCACTTGGCAGCAGGATGAGGAGGAGAGAGGCTGGTGACTCTGGACTCCAGCATGCAAAATACATGTTTGGTAAGCCTCATGACAGTTTGCCTGCCTCCTTCACTTCTCCCCTTAAAGACCAAGGATTTTAATTTATCCTGACTCTGACTGACCCCAAGGCCCTCCAGGGAGCTAGCCTGTACTCCACAGTAACCAAGACCTATTGCATTTCCTTTGGAATGTCTCAAATCTGTCCTTCTTTACTTTTTATTCCCATTACTGTCATCTTCTTTGTGATAAATAGCAAGTGTAATGGAATCTTCAATTTTTTTTTATCTTTCAATATCTATATCTTAACTATGACTTGATCAAGCTTCATTTCATTTTTTAAAATTGAACATTAAAATCTACTAGTAAATTCATTAAAGATGTCCTTAATTCATTTAGATAATTATCATAAAAGATTTTGTGCAGGTAGCAAAGTAGGTATATAGATTGATAGTTATGACTATTTTCTTGGTCAGCTTTTAATAAGATCCTTGCCCTTTTCCATACCTCTGGTTCTTCAGATACCTTGCATTTTGGACCTCTTAATGCGCTCAGTCATATCATTCCTAGTAAGCATCTCTTTTCCATGTTTGTTTCAATTCAGCTGCTTTTCCTATCTTTCTTCTATTTAGATTCATTTCTACCTCTCCTATAATCATCTCAAGAGCTCTGATGTTAGGGTCTAAATATATTGATGTCCACTATCCATAATGGAGAAATCAGTTTGTTGTAGGAGGGGGGAAAGTATTAGGCTTTTTAAAAACAGGTTTCACTTTGTACTGTTTCTCTCTACTTTATGAGCTAATATTGTTTATAACTGTCAATTTGCTTTCTTTGTAAGATTCTGGGAATGAGCTTGTATTCTATCCCAATGTTGCCTTTAACAGATGCCTCTTTCTTTCTAGTAAGTCAGATATTTGCATACGATGGCACTTCCTGGAATATTTTAATTTCCTTTTTTTTTTTTGTGGCAATTAGTTTATTCTGGTTTTAACCTGAATGAAAGTATCATAGATGGTATCAATGCCATTTCTTTTATCCATTTTTTAAAATTTCACTAACTTTTAAAAATAATTCAAGGTTAATTCCTTTAAATTGCATGCCACATAATTTTCTCATTATTCTTCTTTCTAGTTTATTATAAATTCTGGTCTTATCTATGATGAGTGCATAGATAGCAAAAAAAAAAAGCATTAATATTGGATATAGAAGGAAATAATGCATACATAAGGTTGGCTATATGGTATAGTGGAATTTAATTTCATTAACTCATTCAACCATTTAATAACTGCTTACTTTGTATAATACATTGTGTTAGGCACTCAGAAATTCAAATAAATAAATGTGTATATTTATGTATTTAGCTTCCAATAAGTTCAAGACACTATAATGAGTGCGTGGGACAAAGAAAAAGAAAATTGTCTCTGAATTCAGAGAACTTATATTATAAGCACCCCTGGTTTGACAGAGAGAAATATAACCTTTATTATAAGGAAGTATAAAGAAAATTAAAAAGGAGGAGAGCATTATGAAATATTGGAATCAATAAAATCTTCACATCAGATGACACCTTAGATTGAGCCATAATGTAAGAAGCATTCCAAGAAGCTGAAACGAGAAGATATTGCACTCCACGTATCAGAGACAGAGGCAGAGAAATTAAATATTGAGTCTGGGGGATATCAAGTAAGTTAGTTTGTGAATGAAGGATGATTAATGAGATAAACTTGAAACAGTGCATTGAAGTTAGAATATGGAAAGTTTTAAATGCCAAGGTAAGGTGTTTTCATTTTGCCCTAGAAGCAGTGGGCAACAATAGAAGGTTTTTCGTCAGTGACCAATTTGATGTCCTAGGAAGATTATTTAGATAATCGTGTGGAAGTTAGATTGGAGAAAAGAGAGAACAGAGGCAGAGAAACCAGTTAGTAGGCCATTGCAACAATCAATGCAAGATGTCACGAAGAGTTATACAAGGAAAGAAGGAAATGAATAGGGATACGTTGAAGATATAGAAGTAATGTCTTCTGGAAAGTGATTGGATTTGGACAATGAATGACAATGAAGAGTCAAGGATGATTTTCAAGTTCTGAACCTACGTGACTGAAAAGGTGGTGATCCTCTCAATAAAATTAGGGAAGTTTGGAGGGCAGATACACATACTTTGAGGTATGAAATGGGAGAAGAAGGAAGAATTACAGGTAGATAATAAGGAAGATTCTTTGGTTTCAGTTTTTCTCATTTAAAGAAGATGTAAGATTCGGTAAGAAGGATGGCTAGGGAAACGGTTTTGGTACTGTAGGTAATATATAATCACCAAAGAGTAAGAGTATTACAATAAAGCAATGAGAATGTTGTTGTAAGTAGATAAAATTTAAATTTATGGATCCAGTTATAAGTGGTATGATTTCTTCCAGTGGTGTTCAAGAACATGGAAAGAGAATCAAAGAAGGAAAATGGTAGGATAATACAGAGTTGATGTATGGCAAGACATAAATAGTATTCCCCTGTCTATAATGAGGGAAACGGGACACAGAAGATTTAATGATGGGGACAATATGTAACAACTAATCAAGGAAAGTAATGAAGGTAATAAAGTGATACCAGAGCAGGAGATAGTACCTGAGAAAATAGTTAGGATAAAGTTGGATATTTATAATGAGGACTAAGTTGAGGGAAGTAGAAAGATAAAAACTTATGATAAGAGAGAAGAACCTCAGTTCTGTATAGCACAGTCATCAGAAATGGTGATGTATGACCATTTTTCTAAGTTGATGAAGTAAAGTAAGAATACAGATTTTAGGAGTTAAGGAAGATGACAAATTAGTAGTCCTGGACTTTTAAGGGTCATGTCAATTTGTATATTAAAATCTCCAAGAAAGAGGATAGGCATTAGAGCACTTATTGTGCACTAGGTATTAAAATTCTTGAGGAAAAAAAAAAGGATAAATGATTTAGAATTGGTCAAGGACAGGTTTTAGTGGGTAAAAGAGAATTAAAAGAATGTATGGTGAAGTTAAGTCCAGAATGAAATGAAATTTCTGAATGATAGAACAAGAAAATACAATGGAATTAAAAAGTAGAAGAGGAAAAAAATAGGGAAGGGCTCCCCCCTAGCAATCTCTGCACATTATGATCCTGAATCAAAAGGATTGGGGGAAAGAGGGCAGGGATAAGATGGGAAAATTGAAGGAAGAAGTACAGCAAATTATCCTTATCCCCAAAAACCTACTATACAACCTAGAAATTGCACCAGAATGAATTCTGATAGAGCATCCAAAAAATGTCACAGTGAGTCATATTTCCAGTCCAGAACAGCATAAGGAAACAGGCAGAGAGGTTTCTATATATTGGGGATAGAATCTGGCCAGGAGTGACCACATAGGGCTTACTTTAGCACTCAGGCTTAGGTTGTGCTCAAGGGGCAAGAAAAGGTCCTAGACTTATACAAGTGTTCCCATGTCAGACTACCATGACCTCAGATAGGGTGCAGGAACAGCTGTCAACTGTCATCTTTGTTTCCAACTATGTAGTTCTATGTCACAGAACCAGGGTGGGTTGAGTAAGAGATAAGTTAGTAGACTCCAGGAACTCTTTGGAAAGAGGAGGAATTTCAGAATCAACAAAACAGCAGTGCAAATCATAGCCCAGGAACAGAGTAGAATCTCAATGCCAGCTTTGATCCCAGTATTTAGTTTTTAGGGCAGCAATCTCAGACCAAAGGGAAGCCAGAAATTCTGTCACTCAGAACCAGCAGAGCTTCCAAGTTAGTTGTTGGGGGTGAATCCAGCATTGTCTAGTGTTACTCACACTCAAACTTAGGTCAGTAATTTAGATAATTCATACTGGAGAACTGTAAGCTGACTTTACCTTTCATCAGTCTTTTTTTGGGAGTACTAAAAGCTTGTAGTTCCTTGGTCTGAGCTGAAGAGAGTCATTTCCAGTCAATCTAATCTATATGTTTCCAGTGGACCCAGATGGCTTTGGAGGAGAGAGTTAATCTGGTAACTTAGCTTGCATGTCATGATATCATCTCCTTGATGTCCTTTTTCAGAACTAAGGACAAATAATAACAATGATACTGAAATAACACAGCACTTTATATCATTACCAAGCAGCAAAAGGGCCAGGCTAAAAAAGACCTTTTTTTCAGAAGTGCATAGAATCTGTCTCTAACATTAAGTCTAAAATCAGAAAAAAGACTGGGAAGAATGAGTAATCAAAAAATAATTGTACTATATAAAGCTGTTGGGATGACAGAACATCCAAGACACAAATCCAGAAAAAGAGAATAATTCCAAAATATCTATAAGCAAAAGCTCAATGGAAAACACAGCTTTGACACATATTTCTCTAGATTTCATGGAGAGGATATTTTTATCATTTTCACCTGGCTACTTTCCTAGATGTCATAATTAAACTCATCATCCTGCAAGATGAAATTAGCCCTACCTTTTCAGATAATTTCTCACCCTTTCTATAGCACATCATTATTCCCCCTTTTCTGCTTCCTTTTATGCGTTGTCTTCTCCTCCATTATGAAAGACTGTCTTATGCCTTTCTTTGATTCTCTAGCACTTAGCACTTGGTACATAATAAGTCCTTGATATATAGTAAGCACTTAGCTAAATGTTTATTGAATGTGAATGAATATGAGATGAAGCAAGAGTTTTTTTTAAAAAAACTTTAAAAAAAAAGAATTAAAGATACTTTTATCAATGAAATGAGAGCACTAGCAGAAAAAGTTGGAAAAGAAGTGAAATCTATGGAAAAAAGAATTGGAAAAGGAATTAGTAGTTTGGCACAAGAACAATAAAATCTTATCCAATTGCTTGTTGTGTGAGGGAGGCTGGAGGAGGGGAGGGAGAGCGAGATTTGGAACACAAAGTTTTTGCAAAAGTAAATGTTGAAAACTATTTTTGCATGAAGTTTGAAAAATAAAAATCTATTGTTAAAAAATAAAAACATCAAAGAATCAAAAAATATCTTATCGAAGCAAAAAAAAAAAAAAAAGGCTTTAAATGGGACCAGATAGAAGCCAATAAGCAATGTTAAAATGTAGTCCAAGGAGTGAATAAATAGAAGAAAATGTAAGACATCTCATAGCATACTTGGAAAATAGATTGAGGAGAAAAAAAATTAAGAAATATTGAACTATTCAAATGTCATGAACAAAAACAGAGTCTAAACATTACATTTCAAGAAATCTTAAAAGAAAACTGCCCACATCTCAAAGAAGTAGAGGGCAGAGAAAATCTTCCAGATGAAAACTTCCAGGAAAATATAGTCCAAATACAGTGCTTTCACATCAAAGAAAAAATACTGCAAGTAGCCAGAGAGAGAATTTAAGAATAGAGGATCAACAGTTAGATTCACACATGATTGATCAGCTGCCATGTCCATCATCAACAAGAGATGGACAAAGAGCTATAATCAACAATAGAACAGAAGTTCTTAAGTGCAATGGAAGAGAAATAGAAATTGCTATGAGATTTTAGAGAGTGACTAATATTACTTTCAGACATGTAGGAGGAAATGTTTGAATTGGTCCTTGACAGGTATATCAGGAAGAGTTGGGGTAGAAAAGGATTCCAGGGAAGCATTGCAGGTGGAAGTATTAGTAAAAGCAAAAGTATGGAGGTAAAAAGAAAGTTATGGATGTGCTATGGGGAGAAGTGGGACAGATCCAGTTGATTTGGAGACTAGGGTACATAAAGAAGAGTAATGAGAGATAAAATTGAAAAGGTAAATTGGCTAAGATCATGAAAGACCTTCAATGTCTTACTTATAAGATGAATTTTATTTAGGAGATAGTAGGGAGCCAGTAGGGATTTGTAAAGTGATTTGATAAGAAAATTGCATTAATAAGATTTATTTGGTACCCTTGTGTAAGACTGACTGAAGTGGAAGAGAGTAGAGACAGAGAAATTTTTTTGGAGACTGTTGTAATGTTTTAATGGAGAGATGTTGTTTGTTCTTTGTTTTCTAAGAAGACCAATGACATTACAGGTGATGCCTTGACTTACACAAGAATTTGATTTAAGTGAGACGGTGTGGTCAGCCTCACTGTCTCTTCCTGAGTCATCAAAGTTCAGAGACCAGACAAAAGTCAAGATGACTGATAATGCAAGATAATAAGGAACTGAAATAGGGATTGAAAAGGAATGGAATAGGCCTTGTCCTTGAATTGACCATCTAACTATGGAGACAATACAAATAAACACATATATTCTAAACAGTTTTTTGAATATGAGATGGCAATTTAGTTTGAATACTGCTCCTTGTTTTAGTTCATCAAAGGAAATTCCTAGAGTAGTTGACTTTAAATTGTTAATGAAAAGTAACATATATTTGAGCTCAACAGAAAACAGAAATAAGTTTCTTCAAATTAGTGCAGTGGGCAAATAAAGGAAAGTTGTGTAAGGCAAGTACATGAAAGAATGAAGACAATGTTTTGGCAGATACTGTTTTTTGCTCAATTTGGATTATTCTCCATCATAATATAATCTTAGTGCTAGAAAAGAATTTAGCAATCTACAGTTATCCCTTCTACATCATGGGCATTAGGAATTCTGTGCTCTTGTGATCAGGGAAATCTGCATAAAAATTTTTGCTACTCCCTTTGTACCAGAGAAAAAGTTTGAATTATTATGGCATTAAAAGACAAAAATATGTTGATATTATACAATAGTATGCATATATTTTATGCGTTTCTGAGTTTTTAAATTTTCTCTGTTTTGTCTGCTGGCATTTGCATACAGTCTGGCTTTTGCAAAACTCTCCCAAAATTCTTATTTAATTTCTTATGCTGACTTATAATATATCAAAATTGTGGTTTGGGAAAGTTGCTATGTGGAAGTGATAATTGTTAATCCAATTCCTTTATTTTACATATTAGGAAATAGGCTTTGAAAAGCAAATGGACATGATCAAAGGTGCATAGGTTCTGTTGTGGATAGAGCACTGGACCTGGAGTCAGGAATACTTGAATTCAAATCTGATCTCAGACACTTACTGACTTAGATCCTTGGCAAGTTATTTAACCTCTGTTCATCTCAATTTCCTCATCTGTAAAATCTGAGTAATAATAGCACCTGTCTCCTCGGGTTGTTGTGAAGATCAAATAAGATTATATTTGTAAACTATTTAGACACTTAGTAAGTGCTGTATAAATATTAAGTATTGTTTATTATTGTATATCTAGTTAGTAGTGGAGCCCAGATTAAAACACAAGTTATCATCTCCCAGTGAGTTTTCCAGAATAGTATACTAACTTCTGGCAGTGGAAAATTTTTCTTGCTTTCCTAATACAAGGTTACAGAACACATTCCCTTTAGTATCCCCATTGTTGTTAGGGGTGAAACCAGTTGGTTCAGATTCCCCTGTCTCAGCTAAAATATTTCACAATGTAGGCACCTGAAAGAAAGGGATGACTGATATGAAAAGTGTTTACTAACCTACAAATGGATTTTCTTTTGTAAACCATAAAGCCTAATATAAATGTGAATTGTTATTAACATTATTATTCTCAGTTGCAAATGCTCTAAAGAAAATACCCTGTCTCAATTCTTCTCTCAGTTGTAATCCTTGTTTCTGTTTTAACACAATGAAGAATACCACTTCAAAATGAGGATTTCTGTAGGGTGCACCAAATTCTGGCCCTTTTCATGAGGATACTAACTTCTCTTAGGCCATTAGAGAAATAAATTTAACTTGAAGGACTCTCTCTCTCTCTCTCTCTCTCTCTCTCTCTCTCTCTCTCTTACTTTCTCTCTTTCACTCACACACATATAATGAATAATTTTCATTAAAAAATGAAAAAGGAAGAAATCTGGGTTTGAGACCCAGCTCCAATATTCATTGGATGTGTGATCATGGAGAAGTTGTTTAAGCTCTATATGCCTTGATTTTTTCAGAGCTTTGGCAAACTTAGTTCAGGTGCTGAAATATTGCAATAGTTTTCTAATTGTTCTTCCTTTCTCTAGTCTTTCTCCATTCTAATCCATCACCTACCCACTTGCCAAATTACTTTTTTCTGAAACCTCTGTAATTTATCTTATCTTACTGGGTTGTAGTGAAAAAAGAGATATGTAAATATGAATTATTATTTTGAATTCCCCATAACAAATTCTAGCAGAAATATATGTTCACATCAAACACATTTTAACAAATGAATAATGATATGGTTCATATATTACTCTGTGTCTCCTTATCTTTGCTCATTTACATCTGTAGATAATGTAATTTTTATTCTTACTTTAAATAAAAGGACAGAAGAAAAGGAATTTACATCTCAATGGAAGTATATGACTCATCTGTTCTCTTTGGAGAGCCAAATTAAGTAATTATTGGAAATTACTTTTATTATGCATCCAAAGGCAAGAAAAAATTAATTTGATAGATATCTGGTCACTTTGTAAAAATAATTGTAACTTTTACAACATCAGTTGAAGAGGATTCAAAGAGATTTTATGAACAATTCAGTATGACTTTCTATTTGATACTCAATGATTTTAATACAAAAGTTGAAATAGTTGAAGATGGTGTACAATGAGCTAGAAAATTTAACATCTGAGTTAGAAAAGAGTCAGAAATACGTATGTATGCACGTATGCATATATACATACAAACATGTACACACATGTAACATACAAACATGTAAATATGCATGCTACAATGAAATCTCTCTCTTCTCTACATCAAAAAAGTTTCTTTGAGAAAAGAATTAGAAGGTACTATTTGTGATAGACACAGAGTAGCATCAGAACAGCTGAATTGATTTCCTGTGGTCACAGTCTTTCTCTTTTTGGAAACTGTTGTAATGTTCCTGTGGTCACAGTCTTTCTCTTAATTCCATCTCTTTCCTTTACACTCAGGGGTTTTAGTATGTTCTTTCTCTGTCTCTCTGTCTCTCTCTCTCTTTCTCGCTCTCTTTCTCTCTTTCTCTCTCTCTCTCTCTCTTTCACTCACACACATATACTTACTCGAAAATCCTAATTTTCCAGTATCTCAATCTGTTCAATTCCCAAGATGCATCTCACTTACATACAAAGAACCTTATTGTTGACTTTGCCATTACCCATAAGTGATCCATCTTCATGAATTCTGAGTTTCCTTTGGTCATAATTTTTTGTTTCAGTTTATCTTTCCCTACCTTTTTAAATGATCATTCTATTTGTCTCCTCCTCCTCTTAGCTCAACTTCTTAAGAAAGCTTTCTACACTAAAAGTACATCTTTGGCAGTATGACTTCTGACCTTATCATTTAACTGAAACCTCTATTATCAGAGTTAACAGTTATCTCTCAATTGCCAGATCTAGTGTGCCTTTATTAAATCCTGTTTCTTCTTGACTTCTCTGCACTCTCTCACACTGTTAATAACTTTGTCCACTTTCTTTCATCTCTGGGTTTTTGTGAATCTCCTTTCTTTAATTTTACTTCCATCCATCCAACAGCTTCTTTTGCATCTCATTGGTCTTTTATCCATATCATGCCCAATAACTATTAAAAATAATTCATTATGTCTCCTCCCAAGCCTTCCCTTCTCCCTAATTTCCCTTCTATTAAGGACAATGACTTGGACCTATAATGTCATCCTTAACTCTTTATTATCATTCATCCCTTATAGCCAACCTGTTATGAAATCTTTTAGTTCTTTAACATCATATATATGTGTGTGTATGCACATGCACATACACACACACATATATACACATTTATGTCTAAAGTTCTAGTTCAGTCCTTATCACTTCTTACCTGGACTATTGCAATAGCCCTCTAACTGATCTCCCTGCTTCTGTTCTCACTTCACTTTTATTCATCATCCAATCACTTGCCACAGTGTTTTTTTCCCTACATCATAAATCTGACCTTGCCACTTCTCTCTTCCCTGATAATTCTAGATTCAACTACAAAGTCCTTAGATTGGCATTTAAAGACCCTTTCTTCCTTTCCAGTCTTAAACTTTACTTTCAATTTTATACACTTTTCAATCCAGCCTCACTCCTAGACCATAATATTCCATTTCCTATTTCCACATTTTTGAACAGGTTCTTTACCAACCCTGGAATGCTTTGCCCTCTGACCTTCACATTTTAGTCTTATTGGCTTCCTTAAAAAATTAACAAAAACTTACCTTTTGCAAGGGACTTTTCCTACCGTGTTTCCCTGATAATAAGACCTATCCCGAAAATAAGCCCTCCCCTTACTGTGTAAGATTCCTCTAAAATAAGCCCTCCCCCGAAAATAAGCCCTATTGAGATTGCTACTGTAGTGAAGGTGATCCCCTGCGCTACGCGCTACATTATGGTACCCTCTGTATGCACCATTCCTCCCCCCTTCTCCCCCCCCCCACCCCGCAGTGAAACACACGCCACGCTTCAAGCTGCATCCAATCAGAGCTGCAGCAGTGAGCGCATCATCCTGTTCTTCTCCAGTGATTTGCTTGCTGGCGCCATTGAGAGCAGTGCCGCGGAGGAGAACTGAGGCAGGACAACATAAAAACCCGGTATGTAAGCGGGAGTGAGGGGGCATGATGGAGGATAAAAGAAGAACTCAGCCAGCACTCACCCGCTAAAGAAATGAAGAACTTCCTTGCAGAGAGAAGAATAGATCAAGTAATGATTCCTGCAGGAATGACTGCCTATCTCCAGACCCTTGATATTGCAATAGACAAGCCATTCAAGGACCATTTGTGCATGGAAGTCAATGACTACATTGAAAATAGAATGGAAGAAATCAGCGTGGAAACTTTGTGAAGCCCTGTCTGCAAGAAGTCATGACTTGGGTGAAGAAGTCATGGGATAAAATTACTGACAGCTGTGTCGCCAAGGCACCACGAGCAGGTTACCTGGACAAGACATGTTCATTTAAAGAGAGCTATATTGCTGGACATGACAGATTGGGTCCACTTCTTCTGAAGGAAATAGGGGCACAAGACATCCAGGACGGAATTCAGGGTATGGACACTTATGACAATGTTGTTGAAGAAGATGACATGATCATTATTGAATAAAGGTACTTTTTTTTGTTCACATTTACCTGTTTATTAAAATTGCTGTCAATGTTCATTAAAATAAGCCCTCCCCTGAAAATAAGCCCTCTGGTGTTTTTCTGTCCAAAAAAATAATAAGACAGTGTCTTATTATCGGGGAAACATGGTAGTTCCCCCCAGTTGCTAGTGTCTTCCTTCCTCAATTACCTTCTATCTACTCTGCATATATTATGTATTTTATTAATTATTTACATGTCATTTCCTCCATTAGCATATATAAGCTCCTTGAAGGCAAGGTTCATCTTCCTTTTCTATTTGTATCTTTAACACATAGATCAGTGCTTATCACATTAATAAATATTTGATTACTTTGCATTAACACATGGAATATTATTGTTTTGTAAGAAATGACCAGCAGGATGAATACAGAGAAGACTGGCGAGACTTACATGAACTGATGCTAAGTGAAATGAGCAGAACCAGGAGATCATTATATACCTCAACAACGATACTGTATGAGGATATATTCTGATGAAAGAAGATCTCTTCGATAAAGAGATCTAATTCAGTTTCAATTGATCAAGGATGGACAGAAGCAGCTACACCCAAAGAAAGAACACTGGGAAATGAATATAAACTGCTCGCATTTTTGTTTTTCTTCCTGGATTATTTATACCTTCTGAATCCAATTCTCCCTGTGCAACAAGAGAATTGTTTGGGTTCTGCACACATATATTGTATGAATATACTATAACCTATTTAACATGTAAAGGACTGCTTGCCATCTGGGGGAGGGGGTGGAAGGAGGAAGGGGAGAAATCAGAACAGAAGTGAGTGCAAGGGATAATATTGTAAAAAATTATCCTGGCATGGGTTCTGTCAATAAAAAGTTATTTTTTAAAAAATAATTAATTAAAAAAAAAAGAAAAAAATTTGCATCAACACCATGAAATAGTGTATTAAAATGAAGCTTTGAGAGGTTGTTGTTTGCTCGCCATTACCCAGCTAGTAGTCTCAGATATCTAGAAGAATGACCTAGAAGGATTACATATCTAGCTGAATTTTTTATTCAATTTGTACCAGGTTGCCGACAGTGTGAATTAATCCAGTTTATAGACTGGTAATTAATATTAAATGACAACAATAGCTCACATTTAAAAAAAAACAGATTTTATTAAATTTTTTTGTTTGTACATAGCCTATATTTCCCTTTATGTCTTCTCCACTTTATTCTTCTTCCCCAGACAATAGCTCATATTTTAGTAATGCTTTAGGTAATATACTGCTTTTCATAATCATGTTTCTCAGTACTATGTTATAAGGTAGATAACACAAGTATAATTTTTATAATTTTACAGATGAAAAAAGAGGCTCACCAAGGTTAAATATCTTGGCTAAGACCTATATTTAACAAAAGGTAGTTTGAGTACTTTTACCTGGATTTCAGAATTTCCTAGGCTGAAAAGACCTTGGAAGTTAATTAATCGAAACTGTGCCTAAACAGGAATCCTTATGCCCACAGCATCCTTGACAACATCTTTAATAACGAGTGACTACTTATCCAGGTAGCTCATTGCATTTAGGACAGTTCTTGTTAGAAAATTGTTTTCTTACGTAAAGCTATGATCTTACTTCTGAAATTCCTAACATTTGTGAGTTCTTCCTTAGACCAGGCAGAACAAGTTTTATTTTTTTTCTATGTGATGGTCTTTCAAATACTTGAATTTCCTTAAATCTCATTTCTAGGATTAACACATTCATTTCTTTCAGTGGTATACTTTGGAACCTCTCCCCAACACAGTCAATTCAACTAAACAAACATGCTACTTCTATGTACAGAGTGCTATGCTAGGTGATGGAGAAAAGTGATGGATGAAAAATGACAGTTCCTTGAAGGAGATTAATCTACCAAGTTGGGATATGACATGTATAGATAAGAAATAATATATAATGAGGGAGAAGAGGGCTCCTGACAAAGTCAAGATGAGATAATTTAAGGAGAGAGAAAATACTCTGGACTGAGAACATAAAGGAAAAGCATTATATAAGGCTGAATTGATTTCAGTTTGTTGACGGTATTTCTAAAATGTGATCTTAAGAACTGAATGCAAAAACTCCACATGCTGAGTAGAAAAAGAAAGCACATCAGGACATTTCCCTTATTCTCGGCACTGTTCCTCTTAGCATTTTAATCTCATGTTAGCCTTTTTGGATGGCTTAACAAACTGTTGAGTCATTGAATTGGCAGTATACTAGATCTTTTTTTAATGAAATTTTTTTAGCCATACCTCCCTTATCTAGTACTTATATAGGTAATTTTTGCGGTATCCATGTATTTACATTTTATCTCCATTAGTTTCAATCTGATTAGATTCAGCTAGTATTCCAATCCAAGATCTTTTTATATTTTGACTCAATCATTTGACATATTAGCTATCCTTTCCAGATTGTTGCCATCTACAGGTCCGACAAGCATGTCTTCATCCAAATAATTAACTGATAAATATGAAATAGCATATGATCACAGATCTGACTCAGAGTTGGAAGAGATCTTAAAGATAACCAAACCCAATTTCATTATTTTATAGATGAGGAAACTGAAGTTTCCTTCAACTTTCCTTCACCAAATAGGTAAAGTGACTTGCCCTGGTCCAAATGTAGCTGTCAGATCTTCCAGTTCCAAATTTAGTGTTTTGTTTTGTTTTTTCACAATAACACTGATCATTTCCACCTTCCAGGTTTAGTCCATTAGTGAAATCCCACATAATATGATTTTACAATATATAAAACTGAGTTAACTTAATATTTTTTCATCAACCCTTTTCTAATTATTTTTACATCAAAATTACTTCTCCCCAAGTGGTGATTTGGGAGCTTTCCAGAAGATAAATCCTTTATATCCTTTTTTTTTTTTTTTTGCATAAAGGGAGCAAAGGTTGTACATCTGGGTAATTGTACCATACAAAATGATATTTAAGTGGGTTTCATGGAGAAAAGATTCTGGCAAACTAATTTGATTTCCACATATGATACTGTAATAGGGCTCTTGGATAGGATGGAATAGGAAGGAGCAAGTGGAACTGAGTACCAGTTACACAGAGATAGCCTATTTGAGTAACTGGATCTTAATCTAGTCATCCTTCTCAGCAAGGAGGAATTCCTAAGTAGGATATGGAAATGTTTTAAGTGTTTTACTTTGAGATGGTTATGGGAAAATAAAAGTAGATATAGAATAGGGTGATAAGGTTTTACAAAGACCTACAAATTAAAGACGTTGAAAGCTAAGGAGGATAGAATATTTAACTGGAGGGTGGTAGAGATAAAGGATATGTTGGGCCACCCTATAGTATTCAGGGCCCTAACTTAGTTATTTTGGCAGGATTCTTGCCAATTAAAAATGAATTCTAAAATTCATGCACCCATATGAGGTATGTTAATTTATCTATTGATGGTGAATTAGAATAATTAGCATATATTATTTACCTTTTCATAAGAAGTATTGTAATTAAAGTACTGAAGTGCTCAGAACCTAAATGACAATATATATTTGGCTTACTATTGTAGACCATGAGACCACTAAAGTTACAGTTCTTTGTCCGATCCAGACTCTGTCACCAACTTACCAGGATTTTTGCAGTAGTCTTCTTATTGGGCTCTTTCCACTGAGCTCTTCCTTTTCCCAATATATCCTCCATATAGCAGTTAAATTGAAACTCCTCTGGTATAGACTCAACCATGTTATTCCTTTCCTTAAGAAGCTTCAGTTTCTCTCCATTGTAGAGCAATTACAAATTGTAAAGAACTTTAATATCAAACAGAGGATTCTGTATTAGATCCTTAAGTCCTATACAGTTTGGTTCCTGCCTGTTTTTCACCGCTGATTACATATTATTTTTCTTAATGCACTAAATACTTCAGCCAATCTTGTTGTTCACTATGCATAACATCCCATCTCCTTCCTCTGCATAGGTTGCTTACCATCCTTGTAATTCTCTACCTCTTTAACTCTGTCTTTTGAACCCTTAGTACCTCTAAGCTTCAGCTCAAAGGCCTTCTCCTTCATGAGGTCTTCTCTGATTCCTCTATTTGTTAACCCTAATGTATCAAATCACTGTGTACTTATTTTTTTTACATAATCTGTATTTAATTATCTGTGAATATGTTACCTTCCCATAGTAAGTTCTTTGAGGACAGAGACTTTCACTTTTATGTTAGTATCTTTATCACCTAAAACAATTTCTGACACACAACAGATTCTTAATATATGGTTACTGACTAGATGTTGATACAAAAAGATAAAGATAAAATCCTTGCCCATACCGAGTTTACTAATTATAATATACAGGGTAGGTTATGACAAGTGCAAAACTGAAATGCAAAGAGCTCAAAAAATAGATGGGAAAGGATTTATATTAGGAGGATCAGTAAGGGAGTAGATCTTAAATTGAAACTGAAGTGAAACAAAGGATTTTTGTATTTATCTATACTTAGCTATTAACTAGTTATATGATGAGGGGGGTGGGGGAAGTAAAGAGCTAGATTATGTGTTGAATCTCTTTGCATTTGTTTTCTATGAAGTGGGTGTGGTAGCATGTTAGACTTTCCTTCTGAGAATTGCCATATATGCCATGTCAGCTGGTAGAGTGGACCCAGGAGGTAAAAAGGGGCTTGGCCTCTGAGGCAGGAGGTTGTGTCTTACAGGTGTTTCCTAGAGAAGGTGAGGGGTGTGTCCTCTTGCTAAATCTTTTCTTAGGACTCAGGACTAACTCCAGGTGTCTCCCTTCTGGGGATCCACCTATGCAGTGCTGAGTGGACTAGGCACAAGGTAATCCCAGATTAGAGTAAATATAAATGGCCAACTTTGCCATAGGCAAGGAGAAGGATGTGGAGAGAAGTAGAGAGGCAGAGATATGCTTGATCTTGCTTCCTGCTTCCTGCTTCCTGCTAACCCCTGGTGAGGTTACCAATAAAGAAAGGCTGTTTGGCACTTTAACATCGTCTCTCTCCATGTCTATTTGGACATGGCCCTGGCAATTAGTAACCCCTCGGGTTAGGAGATTACGATAGCATATATTCCAAAAGGAAATGCTATCTTCTTTCTTTGTTATTTTTTTTAATAATAGCCTTTTATTTTCAAAATATATGCAGATAGTTTTACACTTTCACCCTTACAAAATCTTGTGTTCCAAAATTTTCTCCCTCTCTTTCTTCCATCCCTTCCCCTAGACAGCAAATAATCCAATATATGTTAAACATGTGCAATTCTTCTATATACATTTCCACATTTATTATGCTGCACAAGAAAAATCTAATTTCATTATTTAGGTGGTGTTCTAAATGCCAAAGAATTGCTAGAACTGTTGAAAGGTCTTTGAGGAGAAGAAAATCATAGCTCCTTTTGTATGGACCATTGTGTAGCTTTCATCTTGCCTCTTCCCTGTGGAAACAATATTAGGGAATATTCCTAGATCAGGACTCTACAGTGTTTTAATGTTTGGAGGATTGGTTTTCTTTTTTGTTTTATTTTATTTTAATTGTCATAGGAGGATTTAAGAGAAGTACTAGCCAGTAACAGCATAGCTAGGAGAGCTGAGTTTTTTCAATCCACTTTCTTCATGAAGTGGGGAAAGAGAATGTGCATACCTTGGCAAAAACTAGGCATTGACCCACATCTAACACCATATACCAAGGTAAGATCAAAATAGGTTCATGATTTAGACAAAAAGAGAGATATTACTTTAACATATTTAACATGTATTGGTCAACCAGCCATCTGGGGGAGGGAATGAGGGGAAGAAGGGAAAAAATTGGAATAAAAGGTTTGGCAATTGTCAATGCTGTAAAATTACCCATGCATATAACTTGTAAATAAAAAGCTCTAATTAAAAAAAAAAAGGGAACAGGAAAAAAAAGAGTGATATTATAAGCAAATTAGAAGAATAAAGCATAGCTTGTCCCTCAGATCTAAGGAGAAGGAAGAAATTTGTGACCAAAGAAGAACTGGAAATCATTATTGAATAAAAAATAGATAATTTTGATTATATTAAGTAAAAAAGTTTTTGTACAAACAAAACTAATACAGACAAGATTAAAAGGGAAGCAATAAACTGGGAAAAATATTTTTATGTTCAGGGGTTCTTAAAGGCCTCATTTCTAAAATATATAGAGAATTGACTCAACTTTATAAGGATTTAAGCCATTCTCCAATTAATTGTCAAAGGATTTGAACAGATAATTTTCATATGAAGAAATTGAAACTATTTCTAGTCATATGAAAAGTGCTCTAAATTACTATTTATCAGAGAAATGCAAATTAAAACAGCTCTGAGGTACCACTACACACTTTTCAGATTGGGTAAGATGACAGGAAAAGATACAAACTTTTTATATGGGATGTGGGAAAACTGGGACATTGATACATTGTTGGTGGAACTGTGAATGAATACAATAATTCTGGAGAACAATTTGGAACTATGTCCAAAGTGTTATCAAACTGTGCATACCCTTTGACCCAGCAGTGTATATCCCACTTATATCCCAAAGAGATCTAAAAGAGGGAAAGGGATCCACATGTGAAAAACTGTGGCAGCCCTTTTCATAGTGGCCAGAAACTGGAAACTGAGTGGATGCCCATCAGCTGGAGAATGGCTAAATAAGTTATGGTATGGGAATGTTAGAAATATTATTGTTCTATAACAAACGATTAGCAGGATGATTTTAGAGACCTAGAGAGACTTAACGTGAAGTGATGCTAAGTGAAGTGAGCAGAACCAGGAGATCATTGTACACAGCTACAAGGTTATACGATGATCAATTCTGATAGATATGGCTCTTTTCAACAATGAAGTGATTCAGGCCAGTTCCAATGTTCTTGTGATGAAGAGAGCCATTTACACCCAGAGAGAGGACTGTGGGAACTGAGTGTGGACCACAACATAGCATTATTATTTTTGTTGTTGTTTGCTTGCATTTTATTTTCTTAGTTTTTTTTCCCTATTTGATCTGGTTTTTCTTGTGCACCAAGATACTTGTATACATATATATGCATGTATTAGATTTACTATATTTTTACCATGTTTAACATATATTGAATTACTTGCCTTCTCTGGGCAGGAGTGGGGAGAAGATGGAATTGGAACACAAGGTTTTTTTTTTTTTTTTTTTTGCAAGGGTTTAAAGTTGAAAAATTATCCATGCATATGTTTTGAAAATAATAAGCTTTAATTTAAAAAAAAAAAGAGAGAGAATGAGCATACCTGTGAGAAGATAGAGACACTATAGTGACAGAAATGGACTAGAAAGCCATATTAATCAGAATAAAGAACTTGCTGAGTGGTGGTGTTGTGTAATGGATAGAGCACTAGAATTAGAATCAGAATGGGGAAATTGCTTCACATCTCGGAGTCTATTTGTTCATTTGTCAATGAAGATAATAATTACATTATTTTTATTTTTTTTTAATTAATTTTTTTGGCGAAGTAAGTGGGGTTGTGATTTGCTCAGGTTGTTTGAGGCTGATTTTTGAGCTCAGATCCTCAAAGACCAGTACTCTAGCCACAAGCCATCTAACTGACCCATAACTATATTATTGATAACCAGTGTCAGGTTTTTTGTGAGAGTCCAAAGAGATGATCTATCTAAAATACTCCACAGACTTCAGTGCTATATAAATGCTGCTTTTTATTGCAGCAGTGATATAGTATCTTCCTTTTGTTGGGGGAGACTTCAAGAATTGGGAATGGGGCATGGAATAGTTCAGTTCAGACTCCCATATTCATTATGGTAGATCAGAACCCCTTAAGTGCCATTGGAAATACAATCTTCCCTCTGCAAAGGAATGAGTTGGTTTCTGGGAGCTCTGAGATATGTCTGTGTCTGTCTTTGTTATAAGTGGTGAGACTTCAGGGTGTTTCTTTCCTCAAATCCAAGTGTTCTTCAAAACAATAGGTACTCTTCCTTTAGGATCCATGTACTTGTTTTAGTATAGGCAAACTGCTCTAAAAAACAACTTAGCAGAGATTGTTTTTACATTGTTCTTAACTACAATAACCATAACATAAGAAGACTTCAAAGATCTGTGACTCCATTGGTATGAGTAAAATA
Organism: Antechinus flavipes; assembly: GCF_016432865.1. NCBI lineage: Eukaryota > Metazoa > Chordata > Mammalia > Dasyuromorphia > Dasyuridae > Antechinus > Antechinus flavipes. Next base: position 182,424,070 of record NC_067401.1, read on the forward strand.
AAAAAGATTGTGTTTTCTCTTTACCTTAAAAAATACTCATTTGTGAAGTACTCTGGCTGAAAAAAAAAAGGTCATTCACACTGTTTAATGAGCCTCTCCAAACTTAAAAAATCTCTACTTTTCAAGCTTGGTAAAACCTGTGAATTTAGGCTCTTTTTGCATATCCTTTGATAACTTAAGGTTACTATCTTAACTAGGATGAGGCATTTGAGGGAAGACTTTAAATTCTTTGAAATAACAAGTTGTCCCTGTGTTTTAAAATAACATTATTTTACCAAAGTTTTACTTGTGCACAAATTTGTGGTAATAGTTTATGTATACAAAATTTTCTGTTAAACAAAGAGTTTGTAGGAGAGATGAAACATATGATTCTGATGAGGTTTAGATTTGGGGAACCCAAATGAAATTAGGGTTTCTGGTGGTCAGGGAATTAAATAAGGTCTAGTGGCCAGTTCGGGGTTCAGGGAATCAAATGGAGGGGTTTGTTTCCCCTGCAACTCCTTGGGATTTGGCCAAGCATAGGTTCTCTGTAAAGGAATTTACAGACCTGAAAACCTAGATTGATAAAAGGTTTATTACGGGGATTGGAAGTAAGGCTAAAGTCTGGTTAAGGGAAAAAGGTGAGGGTAAAGAGAAGATAGCACTGGAAACAGTATTCCAGTGGGCAGAGCGTAACATGGCATGTTTGGAACCTCTGCCAGAGGGTTTTAATTTGGCTCTTTTTACAATAGGGGGCTTTGGCTACAAGCTGAAGAGGACTCATGAACCCAAATTGGCTCCTAGCTGGGTTTCAGCTAGAATTTGAATTTGAATTGAATTCATTGAGTTTCAGGACTGAGCCAACTCCACAAAAATGAAACTGTTTGTCCTTGGGGTGGGGTCCCTCACTGAGGCAGAGTTGAAGGAGATTTTTCTCCTTTAAGGATTTTCAGAGTTTTGGGATCCCCTTTTCATTTCCCCCCTCAAGCAGCCAAAACTTAAATTCATTTAAAGGAAAAAGGACTTGGGGCAGAGTCCCTTATTGAGGCAGAGTTGAAGGAGATTTTCTCCTTCAAGGATTTTCAGAGTTCCAGGATCCTCTCTTCAATTCCACCCCAGGGGTATGTTAGTAGGAATTGTGAGGAGAAATGGACAGCTTTGGATCAAGAGACATAATGTTATCTAACAGCATTGCAAAACACAAGTTTCAATGTACCAAAGGAAAATTTAAACATTTGATCCAGTCCCACTTGGCAATTGGAACACTGAATGGGATTCGGTGTCTTTCTGTATGAATCATTAAGTTGAAGAATCAGTTTTTAAAAAGTTATTCAGTTTGAGTCTGCCATGTGTTTGCTAGGTGCTGAGAATGCAAAGAAAGGCAAAAAAAAAATCCATGCTCTTAGGAAACTTACATTCTAATTGAGAGGGACAACTTATAAACAACTACATATGAACAAGGTATATACAAGATAAATTGGAGATAGTCTCAATGGGAAGAGACTAAAGTCAAAAGAGGCCTGGATAAGAAACCTTAGCTGATACTTATAGGGAATCAGGGAAATTAAAAGGCAGAGATGAGGAGGGAAAGTGTGCCTAGACAGCAAGTAAAAATGCCTAGGTTGAGAGCTGGATTGTTGTGTTTAAGGAACAGCAAGGAGACCAGGTTCACTCAATCACAGAGTAAAGTGGGGTAAAGTATAAGAAACCTGGAAAGCTAGGAAGCAGCCAGGTTTGGATGGGATTTCAAAGCCAAAAGGAAGATTGTTGTGTTTCATTCAGAAGATAATAGAGAGTCCCTGGAGTTGATTAAATAGGGAGATGATATGGTCAGACCTTCATGTTAAGAAGATCAACTTGACAGCTGAGTGGAAGATGGACTGGAATGGGAAGAGACTTAAGGCAGATAGATAAACAAGTGATTCCAATAATCCAAGTCTGAAGTGATGACAGCCTGTAATAGGTTGCTGACAGTGTCAAAGGAGAGAAGAGAATACACCCCCCCACACACACACACACACTGTATGAGATGCTACAAGTCTCGACAATAGTTTGGATAAAGGGGGCAGGGTTAGAGAGTGAGAAATCACAGGTGACATTTAGATTGAGACCCTGGGTGACTGGAAAGATGTTGGTACCCTCAACAGGAATAGGGAAGTTTGGAAGAAGAGGACATTTAAGGGGGGAAATAGTAAATTCTGGTTTAGATATGCTGAATTTAAGGTGTCTATTAGACATCCAGTTTGAGATGTCTGAAAAGAAGTTGGAAACGTGAGACTGGAGATCAGGAGACAGGCTAGAGCAAACTAGATAGATTTAAGATTTATTATCATGGAGATGAAAATTAAATCCATGGAAGCTGTTTAGATAATCAAGTGAAGCAGCATGTAAGGAAAAGAGAAGAGGGCCTAGGATAGACTCCTCTGGAACACCTATTATTAGAGGGCCTGGCCTGGATCAGAATCCATAAAAAGAAAACTGAGGAAAAATAGTCTGATAGGTAGGAGGAACAGGGTCATCTAATTCTGTTTCTTCCCATTATACTATAAACTTCTGTAGCTTGGCTTTTACTGCTGCTATGAAGACAAAATTGAGGTTGGGAAAGAAAGTAGGTAGATGAGTTAAAAATAGCCTCTTAGTTTTTCACTAAGGCAGATTCTTTAGGTGCCCAGATAAATGGCCATCTATTTGACTAATCTAATTAATGCTACTTTGATTGAAATGCCAGCCCAGAAGTTTTACTTTTTCATTTTGCCTTGGAAGATATCTAAGTTTGTTATTTCAAAGAATTTAAAGTCTTCCCTCAAATGCCTCATCCTAGTTAAGATAGTAACCTTAAGTTATCAAAGGATATGCAAAAAGAGCCTAAACTCACAGGTTTTACTAGTTCTCTGTGAGAAAATGGTATCCCTAAAACCTAGAGAGAAGCCCATATCAAGAATGACTTGTGATTTAAGGCAGTCAAGAGATGGAATGTTATAGATATATCAATATGAAGACCATTTTACTTAGAATGTTTAGGATGTGAAAGTCTATAACATTGGCTTAGAAAGATAGATTAGAGCCAGATTATGTCAAATTTTAAATGTCAAGCAGAAAAGCTTGTATTTTATCTTTGTAAGTCAGAAGGAAATCATTGAAGTTTCTTGAGCAGGGAAGTGACACGGTCAGACCTGTGTTTTAGGGATATCGATTTGTCATCTTTCTAGAGGACATATTAGAGGGAAGAGCGGGAAAGGAAGTAGAATTGGAAGTAGGGAGACCAATAGGGAGGCTATTATAATAATATGGGCAAAGTAAGGTCAGAACTTTAAAGTGAAATACAGATCTAATTTCAGAACCTAAATGTTTGATTTAAGTCAGACAGAAACTTTAACAGTAACTCTAAGACTAACCTTGCCTTTTCTTGCCATTAGAACTCCACGATGTAAAAAGTTAGAGCCTTCTGTTTTAGAATCTTGGGTAGATTGAATTACAATCATAGATCTTTAGACTAGAAAGAATAAACTTAGGCATTTTTCTCAATCCAAACTATATTGCAAATAATATATAAATGACTTGGGAGGGGAACTAGAGTCATGGGAAGAACAGACCTGAAAGCTAGGCGAGATCTTGGTTGGAAAAGATCTTAGATATCATCTATTCCAACTTGCTCATTGAAGAATCTGAGTAAATACTTTGTCCAAAGTCACTTTAATAATAAATGGCAGTGGAAAGAAGTCAAGAAGAAGGAATCAGTTTTTTAATCTTATGAGGCTTAAGAAGTAAGGACCTGTGGTAGTAAAATGTTTTATGGATCAGTAAAATATACCACAAACAGTTTGTGAAATACTGTTCTTTTCCATCCTCCAGTTCATAGAAGAAATCTGAAGCCCAACAAGTGCCCAAACTCACAAAGGTAGTAAACAATAAAACTAGTTCTAGAACCTTGGCCTCTTTTATCCCTAGGCTAGTGTTATTTACTTTTCCATTAAAATATACTATGACTTTAGACTAAAGTCCTCAGGAGGAAAGATGTTATGTCTTTAGGCACAAGTATGAAGCTTGTGTCCTGTAGGTATGTGGAGTAGGAAGAAGAGGAGATTAGAAATGTGAGATTTCTTGAGAGCCCACTGGTTTCTTCAGATCACTCCCTAATTCAGAGGTTCCTCAAGCAGGGGTTGGTGATACTCTTCTGTCCTTAAGCAAGATTTCTAGTTTCATTTTTTTTTTTTGCCTGCTTGTTCTCTGAAGCTGGTAACCATGGCATTTTGTTCCAGATGGAGAGTAGGACTTCCTTTTCTAAAATGGGGGATAATAAATACTTGATAGTTAATTGGGATAGATGAGGAAGGACTCCAGACTCACTGGAATCATAAAACCCTAAGATGTCAGACCTGGAACAGGGTCATCTAATTCTGTTTCTTCCCATTATACTATAAACCTCTGTAGCTTGGCTTTTACTGCTGCTGTGAAGACAAAATTGAGGTTGGGAAAGAAAGTAGGTAGATGAGTTAAAAATAGCCTCTTAGTTTTTCACTAAGGCAGATTCTGTAGGTGCCCAGACAAATGGCCCTCTATTTGACTAATCTAATTAATGCTACTTTGATTGAAATGCCAGCCCAGAAGTTTTACTTTTTCATTTTGCCTTGGAAGATATCTAAGTATGGGGAAACTTAAATATTGTAGACTGCATGGCCATCATCAGTGCCAGATCTGACATTCTAAAATGCTGCAATAATTAAGTATCCATAAACTAATGTGATGGCTACTAAATAGGTTCCCATATAGATAAACAGAGAGAGAATGAAATTTAGCTCAGGCTCAGATTCTAAATTCATACTAATCATGAGTGTTTTGTGTAGGCTTAAGAAATTGGACCCTGGTACAGTGTTTGAAATCTGGAATAAGTTCAAATGACCCAGATGGAGAATTTTTCTGCTTCACTGCTCTTTTTTTTTTTTTTTTTTGGCCAGTTGTTAGGTTTCCAGACAGGGCTGGCTGGTTGGATTAGCCAGGGTGACTATTTCTAAACTGGCTAGAAGCATTGAGTAGAGTTCCCTAAGGTGAAAAGTCTGTTCTTAGTCTATTTCCAGGATTAAAAGTTTGGACAAGATCAAATACAGATAAACAGCTGAACTAAATGGTCTCCTATGCCACTTCTAAATCTTAAAAAAAAAAAAAAAAAAAAAAAAAAAAACTTCCCAGCCTTGCCAAAGATGATGTGTATCAGTTAACTTTCAGATCAGAAGACAAAGTCCTATGGAGACTGATTCATTCTTCTGAAGTGTTATACCTGCTTTTTGAGCAGCTGCCACTAGATGAGTAGTGGTACCTCTTTATCACTATAAACCTAGTGATATGGGTAAATATGGATAGGTATTTCAGGTATAGATAACTCAGAAAAGTGTGCATGTGCATATGTATGTGTGTATTTAGCATAATTCCTAAAAAATTATAACTGAATTAAATTGTTTTCTTTTTTATTCATTATCCTTTTTTGGGTCTAGAGATATGATTTTATCTCTTTAGGGAATTCTAGGTGAGAAATCTCCTTTTACTAATGTAGATCTCATCTATAATTTATAATTTTATAGAATCACCTAGGAGGTAAAGGAGAGGTTTAAGGATTTATCCAAGATCACACAGTTAGTAGGTATCCCACGTGGTTCAGGATTCAAATTACTCTAACTCCAAATTGAGTTGGCAGTCATCTGTAACTGCTGCTGTAATTAGAGGGAGATAAAAGGACCAAATACTGCTGTCACTAAACTTTGTTATGATCAAAAACTTAAGAGAAGTAGTCTTGCCTCTGGAGCTTACTAAGTATAGATGCTTACTTCCTGGATATATGTCAGAGTATAGATGTGTCTAAGACTTTTTCTGAACTTAGGGCATCTTCTGAGTTAATCAGCAATTTCCAATCTTGGGTTTGTGATTGTCTCATTGAATTGTATTAATTGATCTTTCTTTAGTTTTAATAAAATATGTCATTAAGTAGTATTGAAAAGCAAGCATTACTTTGTCGAATAAGTGTGATATTATCCAATACCTGCATTACAATTTTTCGGCTTTATGGAGCTAATATCATCTTTTCAAAAATACAAAAAAATTTAAAGGCAGGACTGAACTCATGAGAAGGAGCATGGCATAGCTGTCCTGCCTTCTAGTCGGAAACACTTGGATTCAAGTCTTGCCTCCTTGACAAACATTGACTGTGTGACTCTGAGCAAATCATTTCATTTCTTTGTGCTCTTAAACAACTTCCTAATAGTCTAAACTGTAAGGGTCAACTTGCATTTAATGGAAATAAGTTCTTTCATTGGGAATTCTCACTACCAATGAAATTACAAGTCTTGTTCCTCTCCGCCCACCTCCCAATGGCTTCACAGTACCTTTTTGTGACCCTGTTTTGTTTTTTTTTAATCAGTGGACATAAGGAACTTTATGTCTCCTCCCCCTCAAAAAAAAAAAAAAAAACACTTTATATTCAGATTAGGGGCCACTGCTCTGTTTCTCTCTTCAAGGAAAATAAAGAATTTTTAAAAATTTTTTCCTAAGTCATTCTTGGTCCACTGTTCTGTACTTTCAGACCTTATGTGTGATCTGTCTTGTGACTTACCCCAAGATTCCTCTTAACCATGGCCATATCTTATCTTTGTCTCTATCCTGTCTTCATCTTTGTATCTGCCTAGTATGTACCTTTTATGTATTTCTTGGTATAGTCTCTTTGAAATCAAAAGTTTAATCTCCATTTTATACTTTGACTCCTATCTACTCTCTGTAGTTACTAGGTAGACCTTTCTTTTGAATTTACCTAAACACACATTACAAATTAGCTGACATTTCACTTTCAGGTTAGAAAGGCCCTTTATACCTCTACTATAATTTTATCCTAATCCTGTGAGGTAAACATTGTAGATATTATGATGATTGTTATGGGCCAGAACTTGAAATAAGGTACTAAGTGGAATTGAGGAGACAATGGCTAAATCTAGTTTAGCATTGATTTAATCCTACAACAAATAATGGTTTCTTAGTGATATAATTATTGGTTTGTATTCAGTGTGGGGCATATAAGCTAGAAGCTCTCAGGACCAGAAGGGACAAGCCCACGAGAAGCTCTCAGAGGCTGAGACTGATTCATTCCATCATCCATCTTTGTGGTGGCTGTAGGCTGAAGCAGAAACCCTTGGATTCGGAGAGATTCAAAGGGCAGAGAAGGAGGCAGGAGCTCAAGCTCTTGGAACCAAGGAGAGAGATAGGCCTCTAAGAAAACTAGCCAAGCCCCAAGTGAAGGAGATAGGACTTTGAAAGACACAATAAAGGATTTGGACTTTAATCCCTGGCTTCTCTTGTGGTGATATCTGAACTGAAACGAAGGTTGCCTCCAGAGACCCCAAGAAAACCTCAACAGAGAATATTACATTTTAGAGAGAATATTACAGATAATGATGATTTTTTTAGTAGGCGAGAAAATCAAGGTTGCAACAGAGCTGATGTGAATTGTCTGTGGCCATCCCTCATCAGTATCAGTTAGGTCTAAATTCAGATCTTTGCAATCTGATGTTCTTTTCTACAATACTATGTTTTTTCTACTAAAGCTAAAGGTGGTTTCCTCAGACCCAGGAAAAAAAAAAAACAAACACAAAAAATCCTCATTTGTTTACAATGTTTTCTATCTTTTCCCCCACATAGATTTATTTGAAAGTCACAGGAGTTTACTTTTACTTTATGGTTTTCTCCTTTGTAGAATGAAGGAGTTCAATTAGACTACTTCTGAGTTCTCTTCAATCTGACATTTGCCTTCTGTATGAGAAAATTCTCTGTTCCTCCTTTTCCTAAAACTATACACAAAAAAGGAGATGACATATTTTTTGAGTTTTATGTTTATTGGTTAGAAGGAGGTACTTGTGTCCAGTATTCATTATTCTCTTTCTTCCTTTTCAGATATTTAATGACTTACTTGCTTTGTAATATGTAGCAAGTCACTTAAATGGAAATATTGACCATGGCTTTTAAAATATTGTGATTTGCAAGCAGTTACTGTTGAATCTCAACTAATTTCTTCCTACTCTTTTCCCTATTTGGGCTACAAAGTTCAGGCCAAATATCTAGGGGAAATTGAGCCTTTTATTTAAGGAAGGGAGAATAAGAAGTCAAATGCTACTATCTTGGTCGTCAAGGAAGAGGTTTTGGAGGTAGGGGAGGAAGAATACAGGTGAGAAAAAAATTTAATCTCAGCATATTTTCAGAATTTAAGTGTAAATTTGCTAGCCACTCTAATTCTAGACATCTCATTTAGAAAAAAAGGATCTTGTCTATGCATATAGCTAATAAATATCTGAGGTAAATTGACCATAAGTTTCTGCTGATCCAAATATAGCATTCTTTTCATTATTCTCAAGTTGCCTCTAAGTGCTACTTTCACTTTCAGATGAAGAAACTAAGGCTCAGGGAGACTAAGCAATTTGCCTATTAGTATTGCCTATAAGCAATTAGTGGCAGAGCTAGAATGCTAATCCAGGTTTACTAATAAGGTTCTAATGCCTTTCTGTCCAAATCAGCTGATTCAATGTTTTTTTTTTCCTTTTCTCAGAGGATAATTGAGATTTATTCTGTGTTGGTGTGACCAAGTGGGTTATAGAGGATTGTAGCCTGGTCTTTTAAGTTTTTAATCAGCAAATTTAGGTAATATGACTCTTTTTATCCATTAGCTTATGCCTCCATTCACCAAATCTTTAAGTGACTGTTCTCTATAGAGTGATATTTAAGTTGATTATATTAGGTCTCCTAAAAGATACATAGTTTAGGTAAAACACCATCATAGGTCTGTCTTTCTACAACACAACAAGCCTTAGGTGCCTCTTCATCAAATCTCAAAATGAAACTCCTTCTAAGACATTTGTTGAAGCATTCAAGAAAGAAACAGAAAAGGCAAAGGAAATTGCTTTGGCTGTTATATAAAATTCCAAGTGCTTGGCCAAGGCAACTAACTGCAAAGAAGCAGTAGTACTCAAAGTATATTTAAAGATGGCACCTTGTTGCCCCTCTATCTAGACCAGGGGTGGGGAATGTCTGGCCCATGGGCCATAACTTTCATGAAATCATTTTCTAAGGCAACCTCAGGATGCTGAGCTGGAAACTAGGTATAACTTCCCACTGCTCGAATTCTATAAGCTAATAATTTTGTATGACCCATAAATGATGTCATAAATATCCAAATGGCCCTTGGCAGATAAAAGTTTCCCCACCCTTATCTATACTATCAGTGCCCCAGCTTGACAGTCTCTTGGCAAGGTCTGACACTGGGAGTGGAGTTCCAGCTCCGAAGTAGAGGCTAGATTTTGGGTTGCACTATATGGTAGTCTATCTCATTACCAATCCTTTTGATTAATTGAATTTTATTGAAATTCATCATTAAAAATGGAAAGTTATCAATTGATAAATGACGGACAGAAGCAGCTACACCCAAAGAAAGAACACTGAGAAACGAATGTGAACTATCTGCATTTTTGTTTTTCTTCCTGGGTTATTTATACCTTCTGAATCCAATTCTCCCTGTGCAACAAGAGAACTGTTCGGTTCTGCAAACATATATTGTATCTAGGATATACTGCAACATATCCAACATATATAGGACTGCTTGCCATCTAGGGGAGGGGGTGGAGGGAGGGAGGGGAAAAATTGGAACAGAAACAGTGCAAGGGATAATGTTGTAAAAAAATTACCCTGGCATGGATTCTGTCAATATAAAGTAATTATTAAATAAAAATTTAAAAAATAAAAAATAAATGGAAAGTTATCATTAAAAGCAATTTTGCCTCAAAAAGAGAGAGAGGGAGAAAGAGAGAAAAACAGGCACACTGATGTTTTGTTTGTGGAGTTTTGACCTGGTATAACCATTTTGGAAAGCAATTTGGAACTATGCAAATAAAGTGACTAAAATGTCCATACCCTTTGACCTAGAGATTCCATTACTAGGCATGTACTGCCAAAAGAGGTCGAAAACAAAGTCTCCATAGTTACCATAATATTTATAGCAGCATTTTTTGTGGTAGCAAATAATTGGAAACAAAGTGGATGTTCATCGATTTGGAGAATGATAAGCACATTTTGGTACACATGTAATAAAATATGTCTGTATTGTCAGAAAAATATGAACATGATGAATAGAGATGACTTATAGGACTCAGTACAAACAATATATACAATAATTATAATGATGTAAATGATAAGAACCATAACCACAAAAAAATAAAACTGATAAAGAACAAGCTTAGTCCCAAATAAAAGGTATGAGAGAACACTAAATTCCATTCTTTTGTAGAGGTTGGTATTGGTAGGTGTGGAATACTCTTTATAATGGCTTTCTTTGGAGTATTTTTGCTGATTTCTTTTTTCTTCTAAGGATCTCTTCAGTTTCCTTGTACTATACTTTTTTGCATATGTTAATATTAGCTAATATATGGTACTTTAAGATTTGCAAAACATTTTGTAAATATATCTTATCCCTAGTCAAATGTAATTTCCATAAGGGACAGGACCTCTTTTGTTTTTGAATTTATATTTCTAACACTAAGCAAAATGCCCTAAATGTGCGCTGCTTAAATAAATAAATATCTGTTGAGTTGAAATTTAGTGAAGAAAATGAGAGCCTTTGTACTAGAACGTAGATCTTGGAGCAAGGGCTAGAGAACTTGGATGGAAACACCTTTATATTTGATACATAGTTTTAACAGAACCCTCCCAAAGTGGAATGGGTTACATTTGGGAGATGGTGCTTTTCCTTTCGCTTTAGATATTCAGATGAAGGTTGATGCTTCCTTAGGTAGAATATAGAAAAAATTTTTATTCAGGAATGGGTTGTCCTGGATGCTCTCCAAGAGTCTTTGATCTATGAGATTGTGTGATTCTGCTTGACTTGCAGTAATCAAAAATATTACCCTAGAACAAAAGAAGCTTGTTTTAATCAAAGGTTTCAGAAAGGCAATAGAATTATAAAATCTCTGTAAGCACAGACATGGTAATATAGTAGAAGAAACTTAGCCGTTGATAGTTGTTTTTGTTTTGTTTTGTTTTAGCACATCTCTATATACAGATGATCATCACCAACAGGTATTTGTGCAGAAGAGTGAGCTAGTGTTTAAATTGAGATACTAGAGGAAGATGGGTTTGCAGCATTTGGCAGGTATGTGTGAGCTAGTTATATGAAGAAGCTCTCTTCTAGCTTGCTTCAGAAAGATAGATCATTCTTCCTAAAAAGAACAGCTTTTAAATCTTGTTATTCCAAGGGGTCTGACGGGTTATTATGAGTTGTGTATGAACAGTGATTTCAGTTGAGGATGTTATCATTCTGTCAAAGCTGTATCCTTATTCTTCCTCTATACTTTGGTGATCTTACTTTATTTTAGCTCTGTTTGAACTTCAGTTCTCTCTGAAATGCTGAAACAAACACACCTTGATTATTTCTTCTTTTTTTCTAAAGGAAAGTAATTCATAGAATATTTGAACTAGGACTCATAGAAGTCATCCAGTCCAAATACCTCACCTAACAAATAAAGAAACTGTGGCAAATTAATTTGCCCAAGATGATAAATAATGGCCCACACTTTGTAGTTGACATCGCTCTGAAAGCAGGAGTTAGAAAATAATTAAGAAGCTTCTGGATGAGAGAAAAAGAGGGAAATGTAAAATCTGACTTGAAATTTAATATAAAAAAAAAGCTAATATTTTGGCAGTTGTTCTGGTCACTTCCTGGCAAATGAAGGAAGAAGAAATGGAAGCAGTATCAGATTTTATATTCTAGGGTCCAAGATCACTACAGTCAACTAGTATAACCATGAAATTTTAAAAGATGCTTGCTCTTGGAAAGAAAGCTACGGAAAATCTGGACAGCCTACTAAAAAGCAGACATGTCACCATGCCAACAAAGTTCTATATAGTCAGAACTATACTTTTTTTCAATAGCAATACACAAGTGTGACAGTTGAACTATAAGGAAAGCTGAGTTCTACAGAAATGAGCGTTTCAAATTGTGGCATTAACTTTTTAGAGTCCCTTGAACAGTAAGAAAATCAAATCAGTCAATACTTAAAGAAATTAATTCAGTTTATTCACTGGACTAAACTAGAATAAAATGGAAGCTGAAGTTTAAATACTTAAGCTACATAGTAAGAAAATGGGACTCATTGGAAAAGATTGATATTGGGAAAGATTGAAGGCAGAAGGAAAAGAGGATGACTGAAGATGAGATGGATAGATAAGTGTCATGGAAACAATGAATATGAACTTGACCAGACTTTGAGAAGATAGAATGGCCTGGTATATTATGATTTATGGGGTCATGAAGAGTTGGATATGCCTGGGTGACTGTATAATGCCAACAGCTTTGTTCCATTGCTCTGGGTAATGTGTCCTATCATAAGCTAGATGGTTGAATAGAAGCATTAGATTAGTATCACAGTTTTATAGCAGCAATAAGAGGACATGTTGCCAATGATTTCGACTGGAAGATTCCGTCAAAGAAGGTCTAGCAAAACCCTCTTAGAAACATTTTCTTTTTTATTTGAACTTAACATATATCAAAAACCATAATCATTTCCATTTTCAAAGAATAAAACAACTCTATAGATATTACTATATCTCTGTATATATAACTGAGTTTTTGTTAGGCAGTTTTTAAAAATTATATATAAAGTAAAGTATAACACAAAACATCTAGCTTTTCTCTTTTCCCTTCTGTTCTCTTTGGGTGCTTTTTAATTTCTTTATTCTTTTCTTTTTGCATGTCTATCCCTGTCTACTCATTGTCTCCTTACTGCCCTACTTTATAAGACTCAAAAACAAATAATGTAGTAAAAAAAAAAAAAAAATTGAACACATTGACCATGTCTGAAAAATATACCTCTAGTTTGTCACTTCTCTTTCAAGAAATAGGAGGCATGCTTTGTCACTACAGTTCAGATAAAATGATTGCAATTATACAGTTGGGAAGTCTTTCAGAGTTGTTTCTTTTTATATAATTATTATGGTCATTTTGTAAATTATTGTTCTGTTTCATTCTGCTTCAGTTTATAAAATTATACTCAGGTTTCTCTGAATCTGTCATTTATCATTGTTTATGGCATATTATTCTGTTCTTTTCATACGATCACTATTTGTTCGGCTGTTCCTCAATTGATGGGTAATAGCAAACTCAAAATTGATTTCTAATTCATTGCTACAACAAAAAATGATGTTATAATTTTTTTTAATTATAAAAGGGTCCTTTTCCTCTATGAGTGGCTTTTAAATGAATAGCCTTTTCTCCCATGTTTTGAGGAAGCTAGGAAACAAAACTTCTAGGAGGTGGCAGGGAGGGACATACATTTCAAATTGATGATTTAAGATATTTTAGCACCAGAACTCTGGTGTATGTACATTGGATTGTAGTTGCCTCCTTTTGAGTATCCTTTTGGAAAAGGAAGTGATGGGGTTAACCTTACCAAGGCTCTTTCCTTAGCAGCACAGGCTTCTCAGGAGAGCAGCCTTCTGACATAAAGGAAGATTAGGAAAAGTCCAGGGGAAGGCATTTAGCCTTAGGGACTTCCTGGGGAGAGCACAGGCTGGTCAGTTCAGGCATTAATCAGAATCCATTGTGTGACCTGCCCTCCCCCAATCACAGGAAATCTGAGCCCTTCCCCTCTTGCACACAGCTCATTTGTGCTGAAGTGGCCTCTCTGATGGATTGTTCTTTTAATCAAACAATGGCCTCCCCAGGAATTTTTCTGAAGGCATTTTGATCTTGGTGTTTGTGAATGGTGGCCGGAAAGGACCAGAGATGAGTGAAGGATATTCCCAATTAGCAAGTGAGATGTAGAAACTATTGATGCAGAATAATTTTTTTTCTACCGTGCCATTTATTTTTTGATCAGAGAAGATCTGTTAGCCCCTCAATACTGGTGATATCACTTGATTCAAAGAGGAGAGGAGTACAATAAATAAAAAGTGACTGGAGGAATTATCATAGGTTGCCCAAGAGACATTTTTGGCTCTTCTGGGGACCTGGCACTCTCTCCTTTGTTAATAACAAGTGTCCCTTACCTTCTTTATTATCTTCTCAACAAATACCATATCCCAAAGAGAAAAGGTAAAAATGGAGTTGGAATAAAAATAAGGAAAAACAAATATTATAATATAGAGGAGAGAAGCATGGCACAGTGAATAAAGAGCCTTTTTTGAAGTCAAAATGATGGCATTTAAGCCTCAAACACCTCTAGGTTGCATTATCCTGCCCAAGCGGATACTAAGGCTGAAAATTGCATAACAATTGCTGATCAGTTTAATAGAGGAAATCTTTCTTCTCTTCCTGCTTCATACAATCAACCAAATATATGTATGTATGTGTATACACACACTCACATACACATATACATATATATTATTAACATATACCCTTATGGTTATATATTTAGAGCTGGTAAGGACTTTGGAGATTATCTAATCCAAACCTCTCATTTTATAGACAAGAAAAATGAGGCTCAGAGAAGAAAAGGATCAAATCAATAGTAAGTTTCTGATCTGAGTTTTTCCATTATATTGGGCCATGTGCATATTAGTAAAAATAAAAGTAGCTCACATTTACATAATGCTTTATAGAACCCCGATGATCACAGAATGTTAGTTTGAATATAGAATTTTAGAATTGGAATCTTAAAAATCATCTGGTGGTCATAACAATATTGGAAGTAGAGAGGGGCTTTAGAGCTCGATTAGTCCATTCACTTAAAAATATTTCATTAAATATTTCTCAATTATTTATACATTTGTTCCTTTATATTTAAAATAGTATTTTTCCAACTGCTTGACAAAACAATTTTTAACATTCATTATTTAAATAAAAATTTTCTCCTTTCCTCCTTCCCCTCCCTTCTGCTTAAATGCCAATTTGATATAGATTATGCATATACAGTCATATAAAACATATTTCCTTATTAGTCATGTTATAAAAGCTGCTAGGTATGTGTGTGTGTGTGTGTGTGTGTGTGTGTGTGTGTGTGTTCTTGTTTCTTTATTATAATCTTTTTGGGATACAGACCTAGTAGCGGTATTGGTTGGATCAACAGGCATGTCCAATTTGGTTGCCCTTTGGACATAGTTCCAAGTTGTTCTCTAGAATGGTTGGATCAGTTCTTTCACAACTCTACCAACGTGTATTAATGTTCCAGTTTTTCTACGTCCTGTACAACATTTATCATTTTTCCTTTTTGTCATCTTAGCTAATCAATAAATATGAGTTGGTAACTAAGAGTTATTCTAATTTGTATTTCTCTAATTAGTGGTCGTTTAGAGCATTTTTCATAACTATAGATAGTTTGATTTCTTCTCCTGAAAATTGTCCATTCATATTCATTAATAGCCATTTATTCATTAGGAAATGACATATTCTTATAAATTTGATTCAGTTCTCTGTATATTTTAGAAATTAGGTCTTTATCAGAAACCCTGGTACTAAAAATATTTCCCAGCTTTCGGCTTTTCTTCTAATCTTGGTTACATTGGCTTTTTAATTTGATATAATCAAAATTGTCCGTTTTATATATTATAATGCTCTGTTTTATGTTTGGTTGTAAATTCTTCCCTTATCCATAGATTTGAAAGGTAAACTATTCTGTGTTCAGCTAATTTACTGTTAGTAGAACCCTTTATGTCTAAATCATCTACCCATTTTGACTTTATCTTGGTATATAGTGCAAATACTGTTTGTTCAGTCTTTCCAACACTTTTTGTCATCTATTGAGTTCTTATCCCAGAAGTTGGGGTCTTTGGGGTTTATCAAACCTAGTTATTTACTATAATGCATTGTGTACCTACCTATTCTAATACATTGATCCACTACTCTTATTTCTTAGGCAGTACATGTAATGAGATAAGTTAGAAGATTTCAGGATTGAAACAAAGATGCTCATTATCACCACTGTCATTCAATATTTTACTAGAAGTGTTAGCTTTAGTAATAAGAGAAAAATAGTTTTGATGTTTGCTGTTTTATAATAATGTTTGATATCTGATACAACTGGACCATCTTCCCTCATATTAAAAAAAAAATTATTCTCATGCAAATTAAGACAACTCTGAGATACCATTACATACCTGTCAGATTGAGAACCTCCCAAAAAAGGTGATAACGTCTTTCCTGTCTGCTCAAAAAAGAAGTGAAAACACTATAAAAAGAAGGTGGGTCACACCCTCTCTGACATTTCAGGAAGGGAGATGAAAACACCAAAGGAAATAAGAAATCACATCAGATTAGCAGGTTTCTAAAGGGGCTCACTTGAAACAGGTATACATAAATCCATCAATATGGGAGGCATTACACATAATTACATAAGCACATAGCAATATAACACAGGGTAGTAGTGATGTAACAAATAACATGAATCAACATGAGAATTTATACATGTCCATAAGTCCTAGAAATAGTCCAAAAGAAGTCCATTGTCCATTAGTTCATGTGCCAGGAATCCAATAATTCCTGCAAGCTTTGAAATGTAGTAGTCTCATCAACAATTTTTCATCTCAAGGAATCCAATGCTTTCTGTTGGGTTTTGTTCTTCTTGTGTTAGGGAATCCAATGATTCCTGAAGATTTTAAAGTTATTTTAACAGTCTCATTGTCAGCCATGCTCTTTCAGTGTCAGATGTTTCTTAAATCTTCTCTTTTGTTTTGAAGTTTTTCTGCTTTTCTGTTTCTCTCTGATGGACAAGGCAAATATGGCTCGTTGGCACCCATCTGATTCCTTCTCTACTTGTAGAGATACAAGCAAACCCTCTCTCCCAGGCAGTTAACCTATCTAATTCCCTTCTATTTACCACTTTTGGGATTTCTCCTCATCATCTGGCAGTTACATTGGAGCTCTTTGCAATGGACACTACCCTGTTGGGTTAAAAGGCCTGTATTCTCCCCAGCTGTAATCCTGATTGCTTTTCTGTTGATTGATCACGTCAGAGTCCTGACCTCCTAAAGACTCTCTAGGCATAATCTCAGCTGCCATAATGCCCCATCTGTCTTTTGTATGATATCTTATAACTGGGCTCTGCCTTTCATTTCTCTGGGTCAATCTACAGTCTGAGGCCCAGTGGAAGCCTCGGTTGCATTTTGGACATGGAGTTTTGGGTTTTATTCTCTCACCCTGTCCTCTCACTCTATCTCTGTATCTGCATTGGGCTCTCAAATGTCCAACTTTTCCACACCGAAAACATCTACGAGTTTCCCTAGAATTCCTTTGCCAAGAAGGACCCTGTCTTCCCATGTTCATCATAGTCTGAGTATAATAAGCATTTGTGCCCACTGTGGCACAGTGCCTTATGATCTCTAAAGGACCATCTTTGTCTAGTCCCCATATAATTCTTTTGCAAACCTCTTTGACATTTTCCTTAGCCAGATGTCTGGTCATTATTTCTGTAGCTGCATTATCTCCAATGGTTCTTGTTATAGTTGTTTGCAAACGTCCTACAAAATCTGCAAAAGGTTCATTGGGACTTTGCTCTATTTTTGTGAAGGCATTACATCCATCTTTCTGTCCAGGGAGAGAACTCCTGTTCTCTCCAAACTCCTGTTTGGAATCCTTACAAAGTGTTAAGTCATTAGAATTGATAGAGATAATAATTATCTAATTTAGCATGGTTCAGTATGATTGATGTGATCTTACAAGGAAATGTTATGGGCCAGAACTTGAAACAAAGTACTCAGTGGAATTGATGGAAGCAATGTTTGTGTGCTTGGGTTTGCACCTTTAAGAGTTTACACATTAGAGGTCACACATTGGAGTTCATAAGTATGGGAGATACACAAAGTTAACTTTGTAACTTTGTGAATTCACACTTCCATAATCCCACTCTCAGAGGAGGAGTCAAACTTTGAGAGAGCATAAAAGCAGCTGAGCTCAGTCAGCAGAGTTCAGTTGAAAAGATTCAGAGTGGAGGAGAATCAGTTCAGAAGAAGCCATGAGTCGCAGTTGAGCTAGAGCCAGAAGTCACTTCGGAAGATTGACAGAATGAGAGTTCAATTCGGGAGATTGAGAAGCTAATCTGCAGTTGGGCAAAATCAAGATTCAGAGAGAGGCTGAAGCTAGCAACAAGAGCTCTTAGAACCAAAGAAAGCTAACTGGGGTGTTTTGGAAAAAACAATAAAGAACTACTTTAACACTTGGCTGCATTTGAGGTGATTATTGATCTGAACTGATACAAAGGCTGCCTCCAGAAAACCTCCCCAAGAAACCTGCTCCCAGAGAACCATTATATTATATATTAAAGAAGAGAACACCACATTTTGGTGCCCTGAATGTGGGACTGATATGACTCTGATTTCAGTGGAAAAACCTCTGATCCTCAATCCAGTGGGAAAGTCTCCTCAACCCAGAAATTAGGGTGGAGTACAACAAAGAAATTTTGGTAAAAGAGTTAAAGTAGAATTTCAGCTAAGATGAGACAGATGTTTAGAAAACAGCCTTCTGTTTCTGTTCAAGAAAAATGTTTAGAGAGCATTGTCAAGCTTATGAAAAGCCAAGGTTTGATTATAATTTTGGAGCAGATCACTGAACTTTTAGAAATTGTAAAGAACATATGTCCTTGTTTCTCTATGGAAAAAGAATTGGATCTAGACGAGTGGAAATTAGTAGGAGAGGATCTTTGTCAATTCTACAATAAAAATGGACCTGACTCAATTTCCAAAGATATACTTAATACATATAATTTAATACAACTGGCTTTAGGAAATTATGTAAGTATTAGAATGAGAAAAAAGAAGAAGGAGCAGGAGAGGGAAGTGCCAACTAAACTAGGTGAAAAGGAGGAAGAATCAGATAAGAATGGAGTTAAGTACAATTTGGAGTGTGATAATTCACAGCAGGAGAAATTAGATCATTCCACATCTTATGACCCTCCCCTCTCAATTAACCCTTCATGGGCAGAGGGAGAAAGAGGAGGGGGAGAGGCAGTAATGCAATCAGTACCACCTATGAAGGAGCCTGTGACAAGATTAGAAAAGGCATTAATTAAGGCAAAAAATGAAGGAGAAGATATATCTGATTTTATAAATGCATACCCTGTGATTGAAGAGCTTGACTCTTCAAGCCAAAAAGGGAGAAGATACACTCCTTTTAATTTGGAAAAAAATTAAGGATTTGAAAAAGGGATGCACTCTTTATGGGGCTACATCATCTTATGTGAAGATGTTACTAGATAATTTGTCTTATGAAATTTTAATCCCGAATGATTGGAAACACATAGCTAGAATATGTTTAGAACCTGGACAAAATTTATTGTGGCTTTTGGAGTATTATGTAGGATGCAAACCCAAACACAAAAGCATTGCTTACCTTGTTTCAAGTTCTGGCCCATAACATCTCCTTGTAAGATCAGATCAATCATA
Organism: Antechinus flavipes; assembly: GCF_016432865.1. Taxonomy (NCBI): domain Eukaryota; kingdom Metazoa; phylum Chordata; class Mammalia; order Dasyuromorphia; family Dasyuridae; genus Antechinus; species Antechinus flavipes. Next base: position 182,443,441 of record NC_067401.1, read on the forward strand.
CTGAACTATGCTAAATTAGATAATTATTGTTTCTATCAAATCTAATGACTTAACACTTTGTAAGGATTCCAACAAATAGTTTTCTTACTTTCAATTTTATTAATCCCTCCTTTGATTTTTCAAGATTTCCACTTTGGTGTTTAATTGGTACTTTTTAAAATTGTTCTTGTAGTTTTTGTTTTTGTTTTTGTTTTTAGTTTCATGCCTGATTCCTTGATCTGCTATTTCTAATATTTTCCTAATTCATTGATGTTAGCCTTTAGATGTATACATTTTCCCATGAGTGCTGCCTTGTCAGCATTCCAAATTTTGGTATGACTTCTCATTGTTGTTTTCTCATTGTTGCCACTCTCTTTAATGAAATTATTGATTGTTTCAACGATTTATTCTTTGAACCACTCATTCTTTAGGATTTGATTATTTAGTTTCTATTTAACTTTTTTTTGAGGCTTTTGGGGGTTAATGGGTTTGAACATATCCTGCTTACTTTATCTCTTCTCTCACTTCCCTGTTGGGTAAGATAGATTTCTATTTTTAATTAAATATATGAATATATTCATAATTTGAATATTACTTTCTTTCCCTCTTTTTAAACCAATTTAGATATGAGTGAGGTTAAAGTCTTACCTCCCCTACTATAAAAATTCTTCCTTGCTTTTATGTGAGATAATTTTCCCTATTCTTCCTCTCTCTTCCCTCTTCTTACAGGAAATTCCTTTTTCTCACTTATTCATTAAAAAAAAATCACTGCAACATAATTGACTCACTCCTACACCTTTTTATATAGAATCTTTCTAACTTGTCCTAATAACGATAAAGGTACATGAGTCTTGTATTTGAAAATCAAATATTCTATTTAGGTCTGGTCTTTTCATCAATAATACTTGAAGGTCCTCTGTTTCATTAAATATGTTTTTTCCCCTCTTGAAGTATAGGATAGGTTATATGTAGCCTGGTTCACCTTCCAGAATATCATGTTTCAAGCCCTCTGCTTCTTTATTCTCATAGCCACTAAATCTTGTGTGATTTTAACTGTAGATTCATAGTATTTGGCTGCTTGAAATAATTTCCCTTTGATCTGGGAACTCTGGAAAATTGACTATAATATTTCTAGGAGTTTTTATTTGGGGATCTCTTCAGATGGTGATCAGTGAATTCCTTTTTTTTTTTTTAAGACTTCCAAATAGGTATGATCCAGGGAGATATGTGGTCACTGTTACCTTGATCTGTACTCTTGCCATTTCCCAAGAAGGACTTTTATTCCCTTTCAATTTTAAACTGCTCCTTGTGACTTCTCCTCCTTTCGGATTAGAAACAATATTCTTTGAAAGGCTCCCTGCTCCCTTGGGAGTAGAGATGATACTGTCCCTCAGGGTTTCTTCTCTTTCCTGGCCAAAAGTTTTTCTTTCTATTCTTGAAGTAGGAGCCAGAAATATAGGCAATGAAGTTGCCAAATAATTGCCCCTCAGGGCTCCCAGTTCCTCTTGATAGAAATTACTCTTCTTTGCCTTTCAATTAGATCCCAGAAATGAATAGCAATGGAGTTGTCAAGCAGCATTTGGTTCTGCTTTCACTGGGATATCCTCCATTCTCTTTCCAGTTGCTAGATTCCACAACTGTCTCTGGCTTAAAAGGTTCTTGTTTATTTGTTTACTGGTTTTGTTTTGTTTTATTTTTCCTCATGGTTTTCTCCCTTTTGATCTTTTTTCTTTTTTTTTTTTAATTATAACTTTTTATTGACAGAACATATGCATGGGTAATTTTTTACAATATTATCCCTACTTTTCCCTTCCCTCCCTCCACCCCCTTCCCTTGATGGTAGGCAGTATTATACATGTTAAATATGTTATAGTATATCCTTGATACAATATATGTATACAGAACCATACAGTTCTCTTGTTGCACAAGAAGAATTGGATTCAGAAGGTAAAAAGAATCTGGGAAGAAAAACAAAAATGCAAGTAGTCCACCTTCTTTTCCCAGTGTTTCTTCTCTGGGTGTAGCTGATTCTGTCTATCATCGATCAATTGGAACTAAATTACATCTTTCCTTTGTCAAAGATACCCACTTCCTTCAAAATACATTCTCATACATTATTGTTGTTGAGGTGTATAATGATCTCCTGGTTCTGCTCATTTCACTTAACATCAGTTCATGTAAGTCTCTCCAAGCCTCCCTGTATTCATCCTGCTGGTCATTTCTTACAGAACAATAATATTCCATAACATTCATATATCACAATTTACTCAGCCATTCTCCAATTGATGGGAAATTCAGTTTCCAGTTTCTAGCCACTACACAAAGGGTTGCCACAAACATTTTTGCACGTACAGGTTCCTTTCCCTTCTTTAATATCTCTTGGGGATATAAGCCCAGTAGTAACACTGCTGGAGCAAAGGGTATGCACAGTTTGATAACTTTTTGGGCATAATTCCAGATTGTTCTCCAGAATGGTTGGATTCGTTCATAACTCTACCAACAATGCATCAATGCCCCAGTTTTGCCGCATCCCCTCCAAAATTCATCATTATTTTTTCCTGTCATCTTAGCCAATCTGACAGGTGTGTAGTGGTATCTCAAAGTTGTCTTAATTTGCATTTCTCTGATCAATATTGATTTGGAACATCCATTCATATGAGTAGAAATAGTTTCAATTTCATCATCTGAAAATTGTCTGTTTATATCCTTTGACCACTTATCAATTGGAGAATGGCGTGATTTCTTATAGGTTAGAGTCAATTGTCTATATATTTTGGAAATGAGGCCTTTATCAGAACCTTTAACTGTAAAAATGGTTTCCCAGTTTGTTGCTTCCCTTCTCCTCTTGTTTGCATTTGTTTTATTTGTACAATAGCTTTTTAATTTGATATAATCAAAATGCTCTATTTTCTGATCAGTAATGATCTCTAGTTCTTCTTTGGTCACAAATTCCTTCCTCCTCAACAACTCTGAGAGGTAAACTATCCTATGTTCCTCTAATTTATTTATAATCTCATTCTTTATGCCTAAATCATGGACCGATTTTGATCTTATCTTGGTGTATGGTGTTAAGTATGGGTCCATGCCTAGTTTCTGCCACACTAATTTCCCATTTTCCCAGCAATTTTTGTCAAATAGTGAATTCTTGTCCCAAAAGTTGGGATCTTTGGGTTTGTGAAACACTAGATTGCTATAGTTATTGACTATTTTGTCTTGTGAGCCTAACCTATTCCACTGTCAACTAATCTATTTCTTAGCCAATACCAAATGGTTTTGGTGATCACTGCTTTATAATATAGTTTTAGATCAGGTACAGCTAGGCTGCCTTCATTTGATTTTTTTTTTCATTAATTCCCTTGAAATTCTTGACCGTTTGTTCTTCCATATGAATTTTGTTGTTATATTTTCTAGGTTATTAAAATGTTTTCTTGGGAGTCTGACTGGTATAACACTAAATAAATAGATTAGTTAAATTGTGAATTATTTCTAATAGCTTTTTATTAGTAGACTCTCTGAGGTTTTCTAAGTATATCATCATATCATCTGCAAAGAGTGATAATTTGGCTTCCTCATTACCTACGCTAATTCTTTTAATCTCTTTCTCAACTCTTATATTGCCAAGGCTAGCATTTCTAATACAATATTGAATAGTAATGGTGATAGTGGGCAACCTTGTTTCACTCCTAATCTTACTGGGAATGGGTCCAGTTTATCCCCATTACATATGGTGCTTACTGATGGTTTTAAATAGATGCTACTGACTGTTTTAAAGAAAAGTCCATTTTTTCCTATACTCTCAAGAGTTTTTATTAGGAATTGATGATGGATTTTATCAGATGCTTTTTCTGCATCTACTGAGATGATCATATGGTTTTTGTTAATTTGGCAATTGATATAGTTAATTATGCTAATAGTTTTTCTAATATTGAACCAGCCTTGCTCTCCTGGTATAAATCCTACCTCGTCATAGTGTATTATCCTGGGGATGATTTTCTGTAATCTTTTTGCTAATATTTTATTTAAGATTTTAGCATCAGTTTTCATTAGGGAGATTGGTCTATAATTTTCTTTCTCTGTTTTCAACATACTTGGTTTAGGTATCAGTACCATGTCTTTGTTATAAAAGGAATTTGGTAGGACTTGTTCTTCCCTATTTTTTCAAATAGTTTACATAGCATTAGAGTTAATTGTTCTTTAAAGTTTTGGTAGAATTCACATGAAAATCCATCTGGTCCTGGGGATTTTTTCTTAGGGAGTTAATAGCTTGTTTTATTTCTTTTTCTAAGATGGGACCGTTTAACAATTTATTTCTTCCTCTGTTAATTTGGGCAATATTTTTGAAGTTATCATTCCATTTCATTTAAGTTATTGAATTTATTGGCATAAAGTTAGGCAAAGGAACTCCTGATTATTGCTGTAATTTCCTCTTTATTAGTGACGAGTTCTCTCTTTTCGTTTTTAAGACTAACAGTTTGATTTTCCTCTTTCCTTTTTCTAATCAGATTTGCCAAATGTTTATTTATTTTGTTGTTTTTTTTCATAAAACCACTCTTAGTTTTATTAATTATTTTAATAGTTTTCTTACTTTCAATTTTATTAATCCTTTTATTTTAAGAATTTTAAGTTTAGTATTTGACTGGGGTTTTTTAATTTGTTCCTTTTCTAGCATTTTTAGTTGCGAGTCCTTTCTTCTCTTCTCTTTCTCTACTTTATGCAAGTAGGCCTCTAGAGATGTAAAATTTCCCCTTATTACTGCTTTGGCTACATCCCACACATTTTGGTATTATATCTCATTATTGCCATTTTCTTGGATGAAGTTATTAATTATGTTATTAAGTTATTAACTATGATTTGCTGTTTCACTCAATCATTCTTTAGTATGAGATTATTTAGTTTCCAATTTTTTTTTTTTTTGGTCTATTTTCCTCTGGCTTTTTATTGAATGTAATTTTCATTTCATCGTGATCTGAAATGAATGCATTTACTTACTATTTCTGCTTTTCTGCCTTTCTAATATATTATCAATTTTTGTATAGGTTCCATGAACTGCTAAGAAGAAAGTATAGTCCTTTCTGTCTCCATTTAGTTTTCTCCAAAGATCTATCATCCTTAACTTTTCTAGTATTCTGTTTACCTCTTTGACTTGTTTATTTTGTGGTTTGATTTATCTTGTTCTGAAAGAGCAAGGTTGAGATCTCCCACTATTATAGTTTTGCTATCTATTTCTTCTTGCAGCTCTCTTAACTTCTCCTTTAAAAATGTAGATGCTACATCACTTGGTGCATATATGTTTAATACTGATATTGCTTAATTATGCTACCCTTTAGCAAGATATAGTGTTCTTCCTTATCTCTTTTAATTAGATCACTTTTTGCTTTTGCTTGATCTGAGATCAGGATGGCTACACTTCACCTGAAGTATAGTAGATTCTGCTTCATCCTTTTACTTTTACTCTGTATGTATCACCCTGCTTCAAGTGTTTTCCCTCTAAACAACATATTATGTGGAATTCTGGCTTTTCATCTAATGTACTATCTGCTTCTTCTTTATGGGGGAGTTTACCCTATTCACATTTATGGTTAAACTTACTAATTCTCTATTACTTGCCATCTTGTTAACCCCTACTTATGCTTTTCTCCTTTCCTTCTCCCTTACCCTCCTCCTCAGTATTAAACTTGTGAGCACCATTTTCTTCTCACAGCCCTCCCTTTTTAGGAGCCCTACCCCCACCTTAGAGTTCTTCCCCCTTTCTTCCCCCTTTTCCTCACAGTTTCTGCATTCCCTTCCACTTAGCTTATTCCTTCCCTTTTCACTTTTCCCCTCCCACTTTTCAATGAGGTGGGAGAAGTTCCACCTTAAATTGAATATATCTAATATTTTTCTCTTTAAGCCAATTCTGATGAGAGTGCGATATGCACTATGTTCATACCCCTCCCTTTTTTCTCTCAGATATAATAGGTTTCCTTTGTCTCTTCGTGAGATGTAATACCCCAACTTTACCCTTTTTCTGGTACAATTTCCTTTCCACCTCTAGTTTCTAGAACAAATTATACATGTGTTCTTTATGTATCTTTATAACAGCAATATAGTTCCCAAGATTTCTTTTTACTTTTTATGTTTCTCTTGAGTCCTATATTTGGAAATCAAACTTTTTATTTAGTTCTGGGTTTTTCATCAGAAATAGATGAAATTCACTTATCTCATTGAATGTCCATCTTCTTCCCTGGGAAAAAAATGCTTATTTTGGCTGGGTAAGTTATTCTTGGCTGCATACCAAGTTACTTAGCCTTTTGGAATATCAGATTCCAGGCCCTTCAATCCTTTAATGCAGATGCTGCTAGATCCTGAGTAATTCTTATTATGGCTCCTCTATATTTGAATTGATTTTTTTCTAGCAGCTTTTAGTATTTTTTCTTTGGTCTGATAATTCTGGAATTTAGCCACAATATTTCTTGGAGTTTTGATTTTAGAGTCGCTTTTAGTAGGTGATTGATGAATTCTTTCAACGTCTCTTTTACCCTGTTTCTATAATATCTGGGCAGTTCTCTTTGATAATTTCCTGGAAAATAATGTCCAGGCTCTTTTTTTCAGGAAGTCCAATAATTCTTAGATTATCTCTCCTAGAGCTATTTACCAGGTCTGTTGTTTTCCCAAAAGAGTATTTGACATTTTTTTTCCATTGTTTCATTTTTTTTTGTTTTACTTAACTGATTCTTGGTGTCTCCTTGAGTCATCCAATTCCATTTGTTCAAATCTGATTTTTAATGAATTATTTTCTTCACTCACTTTTTTATTTCTTTTTCTAATTGTCCAATTGCATTTTTAAGTGAGTTGTTTTGTTCTATGGAATGTTTTTCCATTTTGCCAATTTTATTTTTTAGAGAGTATTTTCTTTTTCCAATTCATTAATTCTCTTTTTCAAAGATTTGATTTCTTTATCCCCTCTATCTTTAAATGAGTGGAATGACTTATCCAGACCCTCTTGCCAAGCTTCCCTTTCCTTTTCCCATTTTTCTTGTAGCCTTCTTGTGAAAGTCTTTTTAATTTCTTCTATAATAGTCTTGTGTGTTGAGATCATATGTACCCCATTGAGGATTCATCTGGAGATGGTCTGTTTTTCATCTCCTCAGGGTTTAAAGTCTGCTCTCTATATAGAAGCTATCAATAGTTAGAGTGCACTTTAATTTTTACTCATTTTGTCAAAGAAGAATCAAAGAAAACAAACAAAAAAAGCAAATGAAGTCTGCTTTTTGGGGGGTGGGGTGGGGCTGGATGGTATTAACAAGGTCCTCTACAGACTGCAGGGGACAGCAGTGAGGCACTAGCAGGATAGCAATGGCTGGGCTACATCTGCACTCTGAGACACTGAGAGTGTGCTGAGTCACTCTGGGCCAGGTCCCCAGAGACCCTAGCTTTTGGGGGTTATAGCCTTTACCCCTTGTGTTTATAGCTTGTATGCTTGCTGCCAGAGCAAAGTAGCCACACTGTGGTAAAGCTCTCCCCTCAGAAATGACCGAGATCACAACCCATTCCCCTCAGGTCTCAGTGTGAGTTGCCTGCTGTGCTCTTGCTTCCTGTCTTCATTCTGCACCTGATCTAACTCTCCCTGCCCGCAAGCAAAAACAGACCTTTTCTGGCAAATTTCAAGGATATCTTCCGTTGGTAATTATTTGCGGATTTTTTTAATCAAGCACTAATTTCAAGGCCTTGTTATGAAAAAAAATATTCTGAGAGCAAGACAGAGCTTAGATAGATGTGCGTGTCTTCTCCACCATCTTGGCTGGAAGTCTTGATCTTATTTTTCTTGCATGGCATTATGAATATATTTAGAAGAATTGTATATTTCTAACTTATTTTGGATTGCTTTCTATCTTGGGGGAATGGAGGGAAGGGAAGGAGAAAAATTTGAAACATGAAAAAGAAAATAAACAAGATGAAAATACTGTTTCGATTAATATTCAGTCTCCATAGTTCTTTTCCATAGTTCTCTGTGAATGTGGATGGCATTTCCATCCCAAATGTTGGGGAATTGCCTTGAATCCCTGCTTTGTTGAGAAGAGACAAGTCCATCACATAACCTTGTTGTTACTGGATATAGTGTCTCTTGCTTTGGTTTACTGTATTCAGCATGAATTCTTGTAAGTTTTTCTAGGTGTTTCAGAAATCTGCTTGATCATCATTTCTTATGAAACAATAATATTCCATCATATTTATATGCTGCAACTTATTCAGCCATTCTCCAACTCAAGGAACTCACATTCTAACATGCAAGATATATACAGTATAAATGGAAGGGAATTTCAGAGGGGAAGTGGTATCAGTGGGGGGAATCTGGAAGGGTCTTCTGCAGGAGATGGGGTTTTAACTGACATTTAAGTGAGGCAGGAAAGCTAGAAATAGGAAGCAAAGGGACAGCTTATTTCAGGCATGGAAGGCAGCTGGTAAAAAGGCAAGGCATTGGGAGATTCATTGTTGTGTGAAAAGTATAGCAGAGAGGCCAGTGGATCAAAGAGTATGCATCTAGGAATGACTTTAGCAGCTGAAGGAGATAACTGATGAAGAAAGATCAGTTAGAATCCTACAACAGGCATCCAATGATGACATTTTGTCTAGGGATGGTGGCTGAATGAGCCTTTCATACATGAATGAAAAAGATCATGTGAAACTAAAAATGACACTATTTGATAATGTTGATTCTTGGGTAACTTCTCTCATGTCTAGGATGACATGAAGGTTGCTAGTCTAGGTGACTAGAATGATTATGATACCTGGGGATGTTGTTAAGAGGGGAAGGGTTTTTTTTTTTTTTAAAGATAATGACTATTTTCATATTGAATGTGAAATATCTAAAGGCTATTAGAAAAGTGAGGCTATAGTTTGAGAGAGAGAAGGGCTGGATAAATAGATCTAGCAGTAATTTGTGCAAAAAAAGGTAATTGAATCTGAGTTGATGAGATCATCAAGTGACATAGTATACATAGAGTGTAAAGATAAGAGAATCCAAAACAGAGCTTTGGGGGAAACTCAGTGGTTATAGTCCTGACCTGGCTAAAGATACAGCTTGACAAAGAACAGACAGGAGGAGAACCAGGAGAGAATAGTGTCATGAAAATCTATAGAGTAGCACATAATCAGGAAAAGAAGGTAATCAATATTGTCACAGGTTGTGGAGAAGTCAGGAAAGATGAGATTTGAGTAAAAGCTATTACATTTGACAATTAAGAGGTTATTCATAACTTATAAAGAAATCAGTTTCAGTTGAATGCTGAGTTTGGATGTTTGACTGAAGAGGGTTTAAATTAAAATGAAAGGAGAGAAAATGGAGGTATCCAGTGCAGATTATTTTCTTCAGAGTTTAGCCCAGAAAGGGAGGCGATTTATAAAAGGTGTGTGTGTGTGTGTGTGTGTGTGTGTGTGTGTGTGTGTGTGTGTGTGTAACATAATAATAATATGTAATATAAGTGGGTTGATAAGAGCAAGTGACAGTTTTTTGAGGATGTGGTAAACAACGGTATATGTACAGGCAGTAAGGAAAGGACTAAGAGATAGGGAGAAATTGAAAATTAATAAGAAAGTGAGGGAGAAAATGGGAAGATATGAGACCAATAATGTATGTAGAAGGGATTTAAATTGGCAAAGAGGAGTATAATTTCTTTATGAGAGACAGAATTAAAAGAGGAGGTAGTGGCGGGAATATGAGTGATAGAAGGTGAGAAGTTGTCAGCAAGAGGGAATTCTAAGTGAATACCCTTATTATTTTAGTGGAGTATATGATAACATTTGCAGCTGATAGGGTAAGGAATGGCATGGGAGATTTGAGAAGGGATAAAGAGGTCTGAAATAGTTCTTTTGATGAATGAGAGAGTGAATCAATTAGGCAGGTTTATAAAGATTGCCTTTCTTTAGTGAGGTTGAGGTTCCTTAATATAAGTTTATGGTGTAAACCTTATAGTTTCATAATGTCTTCTAATTGTATTCAGCAAAATGTGAATAGAGTGAAAACAGTGGATTGTGGGAATAATTCAAGATTAAACTTTGACAGGGTATGACAGGAGAGGCAAGAAATTCAAGTGTAAAGGATAGTATAGAATGGAATTGATTCATCAGTGTGTCAAGATAGGAAAGAGAATTGAGCCAGTGCAAGGGTAATGAACTGGTGAAGTGTGGAAGAATTGGGAGTGCAAATGAAGGAGGTTAAGTATCTTAAGGCAGAGGAAAAAAATGGAATGATAAAAGGTTATGATTGGGTAAAAGAATTTCTGGTTTCTTGAACTTTGTAGATATTGACAATATCATACTATGATCATTTTTGGATATAGCAAGGAAAAATTGAGTAGATTAAAAATTGGCAAACAGTATTTGAGAAAGAAGTCACTCATGAGGAATGGGAGAGACTCAAGAAAGAAATTTTAAGACTAAAAAGGGATATACTTGCATTCAGGAAAAAAATGAGATATGTCTGAAGAAACCAGTGTAGATACACAGAGAACTTAACCAATCTGATTAAATTTTAAAAAGAAATGTATAGAAAATGGAAGCAAAATCAGGAAAAATAGATGACGACTAGAAAAGTGTGGTACACTTTAATAAGTACATAGCTATTAAAAAAATAATGTGAAGAATGCTAAAGCTTAGAATGAACTGATCCTGGCAAGGGAAGCTGACAGAAAGAGAGAGAGAAGGTAGTGGGGAAAGCTGGGAGAGGTTGATTTTAGGGAGTTCTAAAAACATATTTTGGGAGATAGGATCTAGCCTTTGTTGGAACAAATGAGGCAGTGAAAGCAACAGTTGGAAAAAGTGCTCAATTCCCATTTAGTTTCTTTTTGTTTCTTTGTTCTTTATTTTTCTTGCACATTTTTTATGAAAGAACAAAAATGGAAAAACCATAGGAGAGAAAAAAAAAACAGAAAAAAGAAGTGAACATAGCATATGTTGATTTGCATTCCATCTCTATAGTTCTTTTTCTGGATGCAGATGGTGTTTTCTATCCAAAGTCTATTGGGATTGTCTTGGATCACTGAACTACAGAAAAGAACCAAGTCTTTCATAATTGATAATTGCACATTTTTGCTGTTATTGTGTACAGTGGTTCTGTTTATTTCAATGAGCATCAGTTCATATAAATCCAGGCCTTTTTAAAATCAGCTTGTTCATCATTTTTATAAAAAAACAATATTCCATTACCTTCATATACCACAACTTTTTCAGCCATTCCCTAAATTGGTGGGCATCTTTTCATTTTCCAATTCTTTGCTACCACAAAAAGAGTTGCTACAAACATTTTTGCACATGTGGGTCCTTTTCTTTGATTTCCTTGGGATATGCACTCAGTAAAGGCACTGCTGGGTAAAAAGATATGCACAGTTTGATATGCCTTTTGGGCATAGTTCCAAATTGCTCTCCAGAATGGTTGGATCAATTCACAGTCCAATGTGCAACAATATGGTTGTTTCATTATAGTCATTATTTTGGATGAAATTACGGATTGGTTCTATGATTTGTTATTTGAACCATTCATTTTTTAGAATCATATTATTTAATTTCCAGTTGGCTTTTAGTTGGTTCAAACCTGATTAAGGTCTCATTTTTCAAATATATAAAGAAAATTCCCACTTTCTTTTCTTTTAGAACACAAGTGGTCATGCCATCCCTGACTCCTCAGGGAGGTCAGAGCACCCAAGGGGAGGTGATCACACCCTCCCCAACTTCTCAGGAAGGGAGGTGAAAGCACTAAAAAGGAGATGATCACGTCCTCCCTGACATCTCAGGAAGGGAGATGAAAAGCACGAAAGGGAAGTGGGAGTTGCTAGCGGGTTTCTGGGCTGAAAGGTTTTATTATGCACACACCCATCAGCATGGGAGGTATTACATAAGCACATAGCAATAATGCAGAGGCTATTAGTGATGATCCTCCCCTCAGTCAGTGCAGGCTCAATGTGGTGTAATGAACATGAATTGTACACACAAGTAACGGTATAACAAACAATTGTTATTTGTTAATTTCAACATGGTGTTGTAAAAGATTGCCAGAAGTCCCTAGAAGGAGGGTATGTAAACAATAGTCACGCATATGCCTTCTTCAGCAGCCAAGAGATAGTCCAAAACCAATCTATTATCCATTTCTTCACATGTCAGGGAATCCAATGATCCCTCCAAGTTTTTGAAGTCCTGCAAAAGTCTTTTTATGTGTTAGGAAATCCAATGATTCCAGCAGATTTTGAAGTCCTGTAATAATCTTATCATTTCTCAGAAAACCCAATGATTCCTGAGGGTTTTCAAGTTTTATGTCTCAGAGAATCCAATGATTCCTGAGGGTTTAGAAGTCCAACAATTTTCAATGTCCATGAGTCAAACACCATAACTTCCACGCTCTTTCAATGGTGAGCACAATCAGCAACAGAACCACCTGATATTTCTTGGGTCTTCTCCTTCGTTTCAAGAGTCTGATGCATTCTCTGCAATGGACAAGGTGAATACAGCTTGTTGGCACCCATCTGATTCCTTCTCCACCTGTAGAGATACAAGAAAATCCTCTCCCCCAAGCAGTTAGCCTATCTGGTCCCTTCCATTCACCACTTTGTGGATCTCTCCATATCACCTGGCGATTATCAAAAGATAGTGGAGTTGCTCGCACTGGACTCTGTCCTTCCAGTGGGTTATAAAACCTGTCTGCTGGAGGCAGTGCATCTTTGTCAAAAATCAAAAAGTTAATAGTATAAAGGGTTAGATTTAAAAGTTCTCTAGGGTTACCTGTGGCTCCCCCTTTCTTTTGTTTTTGGAGGAGCATCTTAATGTCCCTGTTTCTCCTCTCTACTATTGCCTGTCCTTGAGGAATAAAAGATAAGATTTTATACTGTGAACAAAAGTGTGCAAAGTGTTTGGACGTATATGCAGGACCATTGTCTGTTTTTATTGCTTGTGGCACACCCATAATGGCAAATGCTTGTGTGAGAAATTCAGTGACCAGTTGAACTGTCTCTTTTGCTGCTGGTATTGTAAAAGTGAATCCTGAAAAGGTATCTACCACAATGTGAATAAAAGTCAGGCAGCCAAAAGATTTATAATGAGTCACATCCATTTGCCAAATTTCATTGGGTCTCAAACCACAAGAGTTCTTCCCTGGAGGCGGTGTAGGAGCGTGGAAAGGAAGGCAAGCTGTACAGGCTTTTACTATGCTCCTACCTTCCTCTCTTGTTATTCCAAATTGTAAAGGTAAAGCTTGAGCAGCCTGATGATATTTAGAATGAGATTCCTGGGCTTCTTGGAATAAAGGAGTATTGACAACATAGTTAGAAGGCTATCTGTCTTTGAATTACCATCAAAAATGAGACCTGGAAGTCCAGTGTGAGAGTGGACATGCAAAATATAAATCTTACCTGGATGCTTTCTCACTTACTCTTGAAGTTTCTTAAAGAGCTGATATATATTAGAGGCTGCAAATTTTATTTGGGCTGTGGCAATTCTTTCTACCACACCTACTGAATAGGTCTAAGCAGATATTATATTTATGTCTCCTGGATGATAAGTAAGAGCTAGAATGATTGCATACAATTCATTCTGCTGAGTGGACTGAAAAGGAGTTCTGACTACGCTCTTTATAGTTAAGTCATGAGAGTGTACAGCACAAATATTGTGTTTGGATGCATCTGTAAAGATAATTGATCCTTTAAGAGGAACTTTAGAAACTTTTTCTTCAAGAATCCATCGCCAATGGGAAATGAATATAAACTGCTTGCATTTTTGTTTTTCTTCCCGGGTTATTTATACCTTCTGAATTCAATTCTCCCTATGCAACAAGAAAACTGTTTGGTTCTGCATACATATATTGTATCTAGGATATACTGTAAACTATTTGACATGTAAAGGACTGCTTGCCATCTGGGGGAGGGGGTGGAGGGAGGGAGGGGAAAAATCAGAACAGAAGTGAATGCAAGGGATAATGCTGTAAAAAATTACCCTGGCACGGGTTCTATCAATAAAAAGTTACAAAAAAAATTAATTAATTAATTAATTAAAAAAAAAAGAATCCATTGCCAATTATGTAATAGTCTGGTTATCTTTAATGGAGACCCATGTGTAAAACTTGGAGCCATGGCTAATAAAATTTGCCGCTCTGAGATGGTCTCACAGCACACATTAATTTGTGTATTGGTATAAAAAATGTATATCTTGTCAGGTCTTGTCCCAGATAATTGTACTGCTTGCTTAATGGCCTTTAATAAAATTCAAGCCCTGGGTAAGGCTTTGTTCTGATTGTGCCAGGAGGTTCACCCACTCTATCACACTGTCTCCTTGATGAAGAGGCTGCGGGTGCCTCTTGTGGGGCAAAAATTGATATTTCCAAGTGTTTTTGAATGACTCTTTGAACCACATTAAATAAAGCCAGTTCAACTATTCTCAAAGCCTCTTGAGCTTCTTTTGTAAGCTGGTGTGGTAAATTTAAAGCACTGGCTCCCCTTAAAGTATCATATAATGGTTGCAACTGATATGTAGTCAGGCCTATCACTGGTCGCATCCATTGGATATCTCCTATCAATTTCTGAAAATCATTTAAGGTGTTTAGCTTCTCTGTTCTTATGGACAGTTTTTGTGCTGTAAGCCTTAGGGTATACTTCATAGCCTAAATATTGAAAAAGAGCATGTCTTTGAATTTTTTATGGAGATATGTACAATTTGTAATTCCTTAGTATTTCTATGGTCTTTTGTAGATATGCTTCTAACTTTTGTTCCTCAGGTGTACATCCCAATATATCATCCATATAATGTAATAGTATAACTTTTGGAAATACTTTCCTTACTGAAGAGCAGCAGCAACATCCATTTGACACATAGTAGGGTTGTTTTTCATTCCTTGTGGCAAAACTGTCCATTCATATCTTTTATAAGGCTCAGCTAAGTTAATGCTGGGCACTGAAAAGGCAAATCTTTTCATATCCTCCTTATCCAGAGGGATAGAATAGAGACAATCCTTAATAACTATGACCCAAAGAGGCCCTTCTCTAGGCAACTGAGTAAGAGATGGAAGTCCAGGCTGAAGAATTCCCATAGTTTCCATCTGTCCATTCACCTTTCTTAAATCAGTCAACATCCTCCATTTTCCAGATTTCTTTTTTACAACAAACACTGGGGAATTCCAAGGACTCAGAGAAGGTTGTAAGTGTCCTTGGTCAAGTTGCTCATGTACTATATCTGATAAGGCCTGAATTTTATCACTATCTAAGGGCCACTGTTCTATGCACACTGGTGTATCTGTTTGGATAGGAATAGGTAAAAGTGTTAATAAGCCTTCAACAGAGCCCTGCTTAAAAAACCGAAGTACTAATTTTTAACCCTAATTGCTGTAAAATGTCTCTTCCCCACAAATTGATGGGGATTTTTCAACTATAAAAGGAGTAAAAACTCCTTTTTTGCCTTCAAAAGTCCATCTTATAGGGGTAGCACTAATTTTAGCTGCTATTGATCCTCCCATGCCAGACATATAGGTGTCTGCTTTAATCTTTGGTCAGTGATTGGGCCAGTTGGCACCTCTAAAGACTGTATGATCTGCACCTATGTCTACCAATCCTTCCAGTGGTAGGACATTTAAATAGATCGTGAGCATAGGTCGGTCAGCTGTTACAGCTGCTGTCCAGTATATTCCTGGATTTTGTGGCCTGGAGTCAGAATCTGGGTGACTATCACCAGGTTGCTTATTAGGATTCTGTATGAGTAAACATGATGCTACTACCAGTATTAGTGACTGGGATATTATCTACAAATTCCCAGTTTCCCACATCAGTGTGTGGATGGACACTGTTTTTTACATACAAAAAGGAGGTAAAATGGCCAAGCCTACTGTGCTTGGAAGCAAGGGATCCATAGGCTGGAAAGGAACAGATTTCACCTCTCCAGGGGGTATCTCAGTTGTCCCAGCTACATACAACTCTATTCTCCCCAATTGTAATCCCTTTCTCCCATCATATAGCTTCCTGGCTGATTGGTCATGTCCGGGTACTGGACTTCTAGGCACTCTCTGGGTGCACCATCGGTTGCCAGCATGCCCCAATTGTTTTTTGCCTTGGGCCCTAGGGCTAGGCCCTTTATCCTGTTTCCCTGAATCTGTCTATATTCTGAGGCCCAATGAAAACCTCTGTTGCATTTTGGACATAGGGTATTGGGTCTTGTTCTCCCACCCTGTTTTCTCATTCTGTCTCTATACCAACATTGAGCTTTCAGATGCCCTACTTTGCCACACTGAAAGCATTGATGAGTCTCTCTGGAAGTCCTTTGTCAGGAGGGACTCTGTCTTCCCATGGATTTGGGGAAGTCTGCATCATAGCCAGGCTATAAAAGGCATTTGTGCCCACTGTGGCATAGCGTCTTATGAGCGCCTCTAAAGGAGCATCCTTGTGCAGTCCTAGTATAATTCTTCTGCAATCCTCATTAGCATTTTCCTTAGCAAGTTGCCTTATCAAAATGTCTGTTACTGCATTTTCACCATTAGTTCTTGTGATAGCTGTCTGCAAACGTCCCACAAAGTCAGCAAAGGGTTCCTTTGGCCCTTGTGTTATTTCTGTGAAGGCCTCACCCTTGTCGTCTTTATTGTGGAGAGATGCCCATGCTTTGATAGCATTAGCAGCACTTTGCTCATATGCTGCTATGGAATAATTAATCTATACTGCGACATCTGCATAGGAACCTACACCTGTTAGTAGGTGATTGCAGCATGAACTGCATTTTGATTATTTTGTTGGGCTTGTATCCTACAGAGCTCACTATATTCAGAAAGCCACAAGTAGTTTTGTCTGGATTCTAGGCATACCCTTGCTATAGATTTCCAGTTATTAGGGGTCAAAATTTCAAAGCCAAATTCTGTAATAACATCTTAACATAAGCTGATGTAGCCCCATAAAGAGTGCAAGCCTTTTTTAGGTCTTTGAGGATTTCTATATTGAAAGTAGTGTATTTTCTACTTTCTTGACCTGAATAAACTGTTGAATCACAGGAAAAATGTGAGCTTGAAGTTCAGTTACATCTCTCTCTTCCGCCTTGGCCTTAATTTGCAATATAGTCATAGGAGTGGTTGGATACTGGGGGGGAGGTGCTGGCCTGTCACTACCCCCTCTCCCACTACCCCTCCTCCCTCCATCCCGGAGGGTGGAATTGATGGAGGAGAGTCAATTACCTGCTCCTTAGGAGGGGCTGAAGCTGCCTCAGATGCACCACATCCTTGAGCCTTACTTAAGTTTCCATGCCCTGTGGGAATATGGTCATTAATCTGTTCATTGTCTTCCTCCTTTTTCTCAGGCTTCCTCATCTGGCTGTTGCTAGAACTTTTCTTTTTTCTATAACTTATACAATTTTTTAAGGCCAACTGTATTTTATTGTATATATAGAATGCCTCGTTGGAAATTGAATGAGGACTGTTTTCATTGTAATATGTGGAGAGCTGTTGCCCAATTAATATCCAATTATCTGGAGAGATTTGCTTTTCCTCTAAGAACCAAGGGAAGGTGCGTTTTAATATACCCAGAAGTCTAGTTATCTGTTCCCAAGTTATAAGTAGCCCTTGTTCTTCTATCAGCTTAAGCATGCTTAGCGCCACTCCTGGGTGAGGTTAGGGAGGCTGCAGGGGGAGGGAGGGAGATGGAGAATTTTTAGCTAGCATCTGTCCCATTTCAGCCAAAAAAGGTTACTAGTTTATTCTTTAAGAAAATAAGTTCCCTGTTTGTCTAATATAATACTCACCTAAGTTCCTGGTCACCAGAGACTTCTTCAGTGAAAGTAGGGTCCTTGGTTCCCATGCTTGGCGCCAAGTGTGATGGCCGCATATTTTAAAATCAGCCGGAGTCAGGAATTCAGGTTAAGGGAAAATCCTCGATCTTTATTCTCTGTGGAGGTGAAGAAGGATTGCAATAGCAATGTGAACAGCTGTGACAAGAAGCCAGCCAGCAGTCTCTCCCTGCCTCCCTCTTCCTGCCCTTCTGCCTCCACCCACCAAAATCATCATTTCCTATATAACACATTAGGACTTGCACAAAGAGTGGGCAAGGGCCATTCTTTCTCCAAGCATATATATTAATAGAGTATGGTCCAATTACTATTTAGCCTCACGTGCTTGGGACCTCAGTGCATCAACTAGAGCTTCAGCCCATTACAGAAAATGATTCAGATTTACAAAAATAAGAGCCATTCCCCAATTAATAAATGATCAAAGGCTATGAATAAGTAATTTTCAGAAGAAGAAATCAAAACTATAGTCGTATGCTTTAAATCACTATTTATTGGAGAAGGAGGGTAATAGTATAAAAGAGTCCCGAGATCAAAGGAATTTGAAAAATCCTGGCATTGTGCAACTTCATTTATATGTCACATGCATAAATAGAAAGCAGTTACTCTTTAAATAATCTGAGTCTTAGTCAACTGCAAACTAAATGAGTCAGCAGTGTGATGAGCCAGAAAATTAATCTAATGTAATATTGGGTTGCTTTCAGAGGGGCAAAGCTTCCTTTTTATTTAAAAGAGGTATTGAATTTAATTTTTCAATTTAATTTTTTTCAGTTAACAACATTTTACTTCACATCATCTTGAAAAGAAAGAAAAAAAATTAGAAACAAATATATGTAGTCAAACAAAATAAATTTCTCCATTGATCATAATCTGAAGACTATATCTCTCTCAATCTGTACCTCTCTTTTCAGAATATAGTTAGCACACTTCACCTTCAGACCTCTATTACTGTGGTTTGTCACTGCATTGAGTAGAATTCTTATGCCTTTCAGAATTGTTTTATCTTTACATAAAGATGTTGCCACAATTTTTTTCCTCCTGGTTCTACTCATTTTACTTTCCAACACTTCATCTGAATCTTCAGATTTCCCTGTGAAATTGTCCTTTTCATCATTTCTTCTGGCCCAATAGCATTCCATTTTGGTCATATGCTTTGATTTGTTAAGTCATTCCCCAATTGATGCCGCCTTTGTTTCCAGTTCATCCTAAAAAGAGCTTTTATAAATATTTTTGGACATTTTTTTTCTTTGATGTCTTAGGGGTAGAGAACTAGCAGTAGAATGAATTACTAAGTTAAAAAATATGCACAATTTATTATTATTATTAGACTAGTAATTTGGGAGAATTTATTTTTTACAGATCATATGAAACATTTTTGTAGTAATTTTCTAATACTTAAAAATACACAGAGATTTAATTATAAAGTATTTGTGAGCAATATTTTATGTGAATCTTAATTTGTCAAAATTTTGTTCTTTTTTAAAATTAAATTTTATTTATTTATTTTTTATTATAGCTTTTTATTTACAAGATATATGCATGGGTAATTTTTCAGCATTGACAATTGCAAAACCTTTTGTTCTAATTTTTCCTCTCCTCCCTCCCCCCACCCCAGATGGCAGATAGACCAATACATATTAAATATGTTAAAGTATATGTTAAATACTATATATGTATATAGTATGGATATGTATACATATCTGTATGGATATATAGATTCAGTATAGAACTATATATATATGCATATATATATATATATATATATATATATATATATATATATATATATATCCATACAGTTATTTTGCTGCATAAGAAGAATTGGACTTTGAAATAATGTACAATTAATCTGTGAAGGACATCAAAAATGCAGACAGACAAAAAAAGAGATTGGAAGTGCTATGTAGTGGCTCACACTCATTTCCCAGAGTTTTTTCGCTGGGTATAGCTGGTTCTATTTGTTATTGAACAAATGGAACTAATTTGCTTCATCTCATTGTTGAAGAGATCCACATCCATCAGAACTGATCATCATCTAGTATTGTTGAAATATATGATCTGGTCCTTTTCATTTCACTCAGCATCAGTTCATGTAAGTCTCTACAGGCCTTTCTGAAATCATCCTGCTAGTCATTTCTTACAGAACAGTAATATTCCATAACATCCATATACCACAATTTATTCAGCCATTCTCCAATTGATGGGCATCCACTCAGTTTCCAGTTTCTGGCCACTACAAAGAGGCCTGCCACAAACAATTAAATTTTATTTTTTAAAAAAATCAAAATTTGCTTTTTCTCCTTTATACCTTTCTTTCCTACAACTGAGAAAGGAAAAAAAAAAAACCCCAATTCTATACAGTCAGACAAATTTTTGCATTGGCTATGTTAAAAAAAATATTGTTTCAATCAGTACTCTTAAGATCATCTCTCAGAAGGTTAATAGGTTTTATCATGAGTCCTATGGAATTATGATTGGTCATTGCATTGACCAGAGTTTTTAAGTCTTTCAAAGTTTTTTGACTTTACAGTATTATTATTACTATATAAATTTTTCCTTTGATCTTACTCATGCTATTCTGTATCAGTTCATACAAATCTTCCTGGTTCACCTTAAAGTATTCCCTTCATAATTTCTTACAGCATAGTAATATTCCATCAGATTCACATACTATAACTCTTTCAGCCATATCTCAATTAATAGACACTCCTGTTTTCAGTTCCTTGCCATTATAAAATAAGTTTATGCAGTTTGGTAATTTGGCCCGAGGTGGGAGTGGGAGGGAAGAAGATGGCTATATCAAACTAGGACTCTAACCACAATGCATTTATGTACCTCTCTAACATTTTTCATTTTTATTTTTGTCAACTTTATCAATTATGTGATGGGTGTGAGGTGGAACATTAGAGTTGCTTTGATTTCATATTTTCTTAATCACTAATGATTTAGATAATTTTTCCATATGATTATTGGCTTTGATTTTTTTCCTTAGAAAACTGTCTCTTGAATCCCTTACCCAATTTGTTAATTGAAGAATAGTCCTTCTTCCTATATATTTAAATCAATTCCATATATTATACCATTTTCAGAGAAACTTGTTGTAAAGATTTCTTCCATGGTACCTACTTACCTTCTAATTTTATCTTCATTGATTTTACAGATTTAACTAATAATTTTGCAATTAAGACTTTTTAACTTTATGTTATCAAAATTGTCGATTTCATCTTTTGTGATACTCTCTTGGTCTTTTTTTCCTACAATATAGTTACTCTTTGTTACATTTAGTTTGCTGCTCATACATAGGCAGTTTTATGCTCTTCATTCTTTTTCTGTTTAAATACTTTTGGATTAGAATTGCAGGACTCTAGCCAAATACTATTTTACCAGTCCTTGTTTCTTGTCCTTAATATTCCTGTATTTTAAGCCATGGTTCTGACATCCAAATCCTTTTCCCTGAGATCATCATGTTTACTTGCCAGATCTTGTCACTTTCTTCTGAAGTTCTTGCTTTCAATTAGAATCAGTGCTAAAATCACCGCTTGGGCTTTTATAGTCTTTTGGGTTTTTTTTTTATAAGATATGATAGTCTTTAACAATGCTTTCTAGATTCTTTCTGTATTTTCTGTGCAATAAGTGATAAATCTTAAGAGGTCTCTTTGTTATGCCGATATATATACATCAGGAAGATAATATTTTTCTCCTGTCAAGTTAACAAGTCACAATATGGAGCCACCCGCCATCAGTATTCCTGTTTTCTTTCTCTGACCCTTGTCCTTCACCAGATAAATCTGTGATTCCATTTCATCATTTTTGGAGGATAAACAGCTGATTCCTTTTTGGAGGATCTAGCATTCTTCTCTTTGCTAATAGCTTCATATCTATTATTTTCCTCCAAGTATTCAGGTATTCCCTCTGTATTCCATTCTTCTACCATAAATCCCTGCCTCCCTGTCTCCCTGCCTCCCTGCCTCTGCTCCTTCTTTTCCCCCTTTCCTTGCTACTTTTTCTTTTTTCTTTCCCTTCCTCTTTAATTCTTTCCTCTTTTCTTTGTCTTGCCCTTTCTTTTCCATGACTTTTCCCCTGTTTTTCCTTTTTTAAAAAGGAATAGTTCATCCTCCCTATTACTTCAAGAGGGTGAGGTGTCCCACAGTGCCCTCCAGAAAGGAAAGAAACATGTATTTCTAATCCAAAAATACTTAAACAGAAAAAGAATGAAGAGAATAAAAATGCCTATGTATGTGCAGCAAACTAAATGTAGCAAAGAGTAACTATATTATAGA
Source organism: Antechinus flavipes (assembly GCF_016432865.1). Taxonomy (NCBI): domain Eukaryota; kingdom Metazoa; phylum Chordata; class Mammalia; order Dasyuromorphia; family Dasyuridae; genus Antechinus; species Antechinus flavipes. The sequence continues at coordinate 182,465,469 of NC_067401.1, forward strand.
AAGAAAAGAAGAGATTTAGACAACCTTAGAAAATCCAAGATGTTAACATAAATAGTAGGTAATTTTGGCTGTGGTAGAAACACATACACTATGGTAACACATAGTCTACACTTAGATCATTGTAGACTGGAAATATTTGATGACTAAGCTCTTTTTCTATAAGTACTCTCCAAATTGTTATCCATTATTCATATCATATGCTGAGTTCTTAAATTTTTTACCCTGTAATAAACTCTGAAAAAAACCAAATTCTTTAAGCTTTCACCTGAGTCCTCCATGATAGTGCCAACCCACCTTTTCAAACACTCTTTATATTTGCTAGGAAAGAGAACTTCAATAACTTTTTTTTTAAATAATTTTTTTTATTGATAGAACGCATGCCAGGGTAATTTTTTACAGCATTATCCCTTGCATTCATTTCTGTTCTGATTTTTCCCCTCCCTCCCTCCACCCCTTCCCCCAGATGGCAAGAGTCCTTTACATGTTGAATGGGTTGCAGTATATCCTAGATACAATATATGTGTGCAGAACCAAACAGTTTTCTTGTTGCACAGGGAGAATTGAATTCAGAAGGTATAAATAACCCGGGAGGAAAACATAAATGCAAGCAGTTTATATTCATTTCCAGTGTTCTTTCTCTGGGTGTAGCTGCTTCTGTCCATCTTTGATCAATTAAGGCTCTCTTTATGAAAGAGGTCCACTTCCATCAGAATACATCCTCAAACAGTATCACTGTTGAGGTATATAATGATCTCCTGGTTCTGCTCATTTCACTCAGCATCAGTTCATGTAAGTCTCGCCAGTCCTCTCTGTATTCATCCTGCTGGTCATTCCTTACAGAACAATAATATTCCATAACATTCATATACCACAATTTACTCAACCATTCTCCAATTGATGGACATCCTTTCATTTTCCAGCTTCTAGCCACTACAAAGAGGGCTGCCACAAACATTTTGGCACAAACAGGTCCCTTTCCTTTCTTTAATATCTCTTTGGGGTATAAGCCCAGTATAAACACTGCTGGATCAAAGGGTATGCACAGCTTGATAACTTTTTGAGCATAGTTCCAAATTGCTCTCCAGAATGGCTGGATGTGTTCACAATTCCACCAACAGTGTATCAGTGTCCCTGTTTTCCCACATCCCCTCCAACATTCCCCATTATCTTTCCCTGTCATTCTAGCCAATCTGGCAGGTGTGTAGTGGTATCTCAGAGTTGTCTTAATTTGCATTTCTCTGATTAATAATGATTTGGAGCATATTTTCATATGTCTATAAATAGTTTCAATTTCTTCGTCTGAGAATTGTCTGTTCATATCCTTTGACCATTTATCAATTGGAGAATGGTTTGATTTCTTATAGATTAGGGTCAGTTCTCTATATATTTTGGAAATGAGGCCTTTATCAGAACCTTTGATTGTAAAAATGTTTTCCCAGTTTATTGTTTCCCTTCTAGTCTTGTTTGCATTTGTTTTGTTTGTACAAAAACTTTTTAGTTTGATATAATCAAAATTTTCTATGTTGTGGTCAATAGTGATCTCTAGTTCTTCTTTGGTCATAAATTCCTCCCTCTTCCACAGGTCTGACAGGTAAACTATCCTATGCTCTTCCAATTTATTTATCATCTCATTCTTTATGCCTAGATCATAAACTCATTTTGACCTTATCTTGGTGTACGGTGTTAAGTGTGGGTCAATGCCTAGTTTCTGCCATACTGATTTCCAATTTTCCCAGCAATTTTTGTCAAATAATGCATTCTTGTCCCAGAAACTGGTGTCTTTGGGTTTGTCAAACACTATATTATTAAAGTTATTGGCTGTTTTGTCCTTTAAACCTAACTTATTCCATTGATCAACTACTCCATTTCTTAGCCAATACCAGATGGTTTTAGTAACTGCTGCTTTATAATATAATTTTAGATCTGGTACAGCTAGGCCACCTTCATTTGATTTTTTTTTCATTAATTCCCTTGAAATTCTTGACCTTTTGTTTTTCCATATGAATTTTGTTGTTATTTTTTCTAATTCATCAAAGTAGTTTTTTGGGAGTCTGATTGGTATAGCGCTAAATAAGTAGATTAATTTAGGTAGTATTGTCATCTTTATTATATTTGCTCGCCCAATCCAAGAGCATTTAATATTTTTCCAGTTGGTTAGATCAGACTTAATTTGTGTGGAAAGTGTTTTGTAGTTTTGCTCATAAAGTTTCTGATTTTCCCTTGGCAGATAGATTCCTAAATATTTTATACTATCAGTAGTTACTTTAAATGGAATTTCTTTTTGTATCTCTAACTGTTGGGTTTTGTTAGTAATATATAAGAATGCTGATGACTTATGTGGGTTTATTTTATATCCTGCAACTTTGCTGAAGGTGTAGATTATTTCTAATAACTTTTTGGTAGAATCTCTGGGTTTCTCTAAGTATACCATCATATCATCAGCAAAGAGTGATAATTTGGTTTCCTCATTGCCTATTCTTATTCCTTTAATCTCTTTCTCAACTCTTATTGCCAAAGCTAGCATTTCTAATACAATATTAAATAGTAACGGTGATAGTGGGCAACCTTGTTTTACTCCTGATCTTATTGGGAATGGTTGCAGTTTGTCCCCGTTACATATAATGCTTACTGCTGGTTTTAAATAGATGCTACTGATTATTTTAAGGAAAAGTCCATTTATTCCTATACTCTCAAGAGTTTTTAATAGGAATGGATGCTGGATTTTATCAAATGCTTTTTCTGCATCTATTGAGATGATCATATGATTTTTGTTAATTTGATTATTAATATGGCCAATTATATTGATAGTTTTCCTAATATTGAACCAGCCCTGCATTTCTGGTATAAATCCTACTTGATCATGATGTATTATCCTGGGGATGATTTTCTGTAGTCTTTTTGCTAATATCTTATTTAAGATTTTAGCATCAATATTCATTAGGGAGATTGGTTTATAATTTTCTTTCTCTGTTTTCAACCTACCTGGTTTAGGTATCAGTACCATGTCTGTGTCATAAAAGGAGTTTGGTAGGACTCCTTCATTCCCTATTTTTTCAAATAGTTTATAAAGCATTGGGGCTAATTGTTCTTTGAATGTTTGGTAGAATTCACATGTAAATCCATCTGGTCCCGGGGATTTTTTTTTTAGGGAGTTGATTAATAGCTTGTTCTATTTCTTTTTCTGAAATGGGATTATTTAAGCAATTTACTTCCTCCTCTGATAATCTGGGAAGCCTATATTTTTGGAAGTAGTCATCCATTTCACTTAGGTTATCAAATTTATTGGCATAAAGTTGGGCAAAGTAACCCCTTATTATTTCTTTAATTTCCTCTTCATCAGTGGTAAGTTCTCCTTTTTCATTTTTAAGACTGCCAATTTGATTTCCCTCTCTCCTTTTTCTAATCAGATTTACCAAAGGTTTATCAATTTTATTGGTTTTTTCATAAAACCAACTCTTAGTTTTATTTATTAGTTCAATAGTTTTTTTACTTTCTATATTATTAATTTCTCCTTTTAATTTTAGAATTTCAAGTTTAGTAATTGATTGGGGGTTTTTAATTTGGTCTTTTTCTAACTTTTTAAGTTCCAGGCCCAATTCATTGATCTTCTCTTTTTCTATTTTATTCAAGTAAGCCTCTAAGGATATAAAATTTCCCCTTATTACTGCTTTGGCTGCATCCCATAAATTTTGATATGATGTCTCATTGTTTTCATTATCTTGAGTGAAATTATTAATTGTGTCTATAATTTACTGTTTCACCCAACCATTCTTTAAGATGAGATTATTTAGTTTCCAATTACTTTTTGGTCTATTTACACCTAACTTTTTGTTAAATGTAGTTTTTATTGCGTTGTGATCTGAAAAAAAAAGCATTTACTATTTCTGCCTTCCTGCATTTAATTTTGAGGTCTTTATGTCCTAATATATGGTCAATTTTTGTGTAGGTTCCACGAACTGCTGAGAAGAAAGTATACTCCTTTCTGTCACCATTCAGTTTTCTCCAGCGATCTATCATACCTAATTTTTCTAATATTCTATTTACCTCTTTAATTTCTTTCTTATTTGTTTTGTGATTTGATTTATCTAAATCTGAGAGTGCAAGATTGAGATCTCCCACTATTATAGTTTTGCTGTCTATTTCTTCTCGCAACTCTCTTAGCTTCTCTTTAAGGAAGTTAGATGCAATACCACTTGGTGCATATATGTTTAATACTGATATTGCTTCATTCTCTATAGTACCCTTAAGCAAGATATAGTTTCCTTCCTTATCTCTTTTAATTAGATCAATCTTTGCTTTTGCTTGATCTGAGATAAGGATGGCTACCCCTGCTTTTTTGACTTCACCTGAAGCACAATAGATTCTGCTCCAGCCTTTTACCTTTAGTCTATATGTATCTCCCTGTTTTAAATGTGTTTCCTGTAAACAACAGATTGTAGGGTTCTGACTTTTGATCCAGTCTGCTAGCCGCCTCCTCTTTATGGGAGAGTTCATCCCATTCACATTTGTGGTTAAAATAACCAATTCTGCATTTCCTGCCATCCTAATATCCCCAGATAATACTTTTCTTTTTCTTGCCCTCCTTCCCTTCTTCCCTATTGGTCCCACTAACGTCGCACAGCTCTCCCTCTTTAGTATCCCTCCCTCCTCCCTTGGAATCCCTTCCCCTTTCTTGTACCCTTCCCTTATTACTCTTTTTCCTTCTCCCTTTTCCTCTCCCACTTTTTAATGAAGTGAGAGAAGAATCTGTGTAAAACAAATATGTCAATTGTTTCCTCTTTGAGCCAACTCTGATGAGAGTAGGATTCACACAATGTTCCTCCCCCTCTCTAAGTTCCCTCATATATGATAGGTTTCCTCTGCCTCATTGTCGCATGTAGTTTCCCTCTTTTTATCTCCCTTCTTCCCTTATTCTGGCACTATCCCCTTTCCATTTCTACTTCCCTTTTTTATGTTATATCGGTAAAATCAAATTATACATATGATTTTTATGTATATTCACAACAGAGATACAGTTCTCAAGAGTTCCTTTTACCTTTTTCTACTTCTCTTGATTCCTGTTGTTGAAGATCAAATTTTTTGTTTAAGTCTGGTTTTTTCCTTAGAAATAGATGGAATTCCTCTATTTCATTAAATATCCATCTTCTTCCGTGGAAAAAAATACTCAGCTTAGCTGGATAGTTTATTCTTGGCTGCATTCCAAGTTCTTTTGCCTTTCGGAATATCTGATTCCAGGCCCTTTGATTCTTTAATGTTGAGGCAGCCAGATCTTGCGTGACCCTTATTGTGGCATCTCGGTATTTGAACTGTTTTTTCCTGGCTGCTTGTAAAATGTTTTCTTTAGTCTGGAAATTCTGAAGTTTGACCACAATATTCCTTGGAGTCTTTATTTTAGGGTCTTTTTCAGAAGGTGTTCGATGAATTCTTTCAACGCCTATTTTCCATTCTGGTTCTATTACTTCTGGGCAGTTCTCTTTGATGATTTCCTGTAAAATAGTATCTAGGCTCTTTTTTTCATCATAATTTTCGGGTAGTCCAATGATCCTCAGGTTATCTCTCCTAGATCTATTTTCCAGATCTGTTGTTTTTCCCAGTAAATATTTGACATTTTTTTCCAATCTTTCATTTTTTTGGTTTTGTTTGACTGATTCTTGATGTCTCAATGAATCAGTCATTTCTATTTGTTCAGTTCTAATTTTTAGTGAGTTATTTTCTTCATTAGCTTTTTTTACTTCTTTTTGTATATGTCCAATTTAGTTGTTTTGCTCTATGGAATTTTTTTCCATTTCACTAATTTTTTTTTTTTTTTTTTTTTTTTTTTTTTTTTTTTTTTTTTTTTTTTTTTTTAGTGAGTCATTTTCTTTTTCCAATTCGCAAACTCTGTTTTTTACCTTTTCCAATTCACATTTCAGGAAGTTGTTTTCTTTTTCCACTTTATCAAATTTTTCTTTTAATGAGTTATGTGCCTTTTCTGTACTCTTTTGCATAGCTTCTCTTTCCTTTCCCCATTTTTCTTCTAACTCTCTTTTAAGGTTTTGAATAGTCTCTTCTAGAAGAGCCTTTTGTATTGGAGACTGTCTGCTATTAGTCTCTTCAGGGTTGAAAAGCTGTTCTCTTTCTGAGTAGAAACTATCAATCGTTCATTTGATTTTTTTACTCATTTTGTTAAACCCTGTAAGGTCTGCCTTCAGAGCCAGGAGGTTACCAGCTTCCTCTGCAGAGCAGTGAAAGGTATATGGTCGGGTAGCTGTCCTGTCGACCCGGCTACAAAAAGCAGCGAGGTACTGGAGTGCTCTGGGAAAGAGTTCCCCACCAGAAAGTAACTCAGGCCTGCAGGGCCGGGCTGGGAAAGTGCCTTTCAAAGAACCTCAGCTGTGTGAGATAATGACTGCCCTGGGACTAGACACTTAGCAGTGAGAATTTCACTTCCCGAGCCAAACCCTGCCCTGGGGCTGTGGGTATTAGCAGCTGAGCAGTGAATGGATTTGCAGGGACAGGAAGTGTCTGCCGGGGAAGCACAGTCAGCTGGGGAAGTTCTGTTGTCCCAGGCTGAGCCCCCCACACTGCCTATTAGAGGCTGCCCAGGCTGTGCCCCCTTGCCGTGCAGATTAGTAACTGCCCCCGCAAAAGCCCCGAACTGCCGGATGTGGCCACAGGGCTGAGGTAAAGTCTGCCTGAGTCACTTCCGGGTTTGAGGGGTTACAGCCAGATCTCGTTAGGTTCTGGCGTTTTTTAGAGGACCTTCTGTTTTAGGCTTTAACTTCTCTGCCAGTTTACTGCTTTGTAGTCAAGGCAGAGCAGTTAGCCTATAGCAGAGTCGGCTCTATAACTTCTCTAGCCACAGAGATCACCCCCGCCCCTGGTCTGCTCAGGACGCTAGCCTCTCGCTGCCTGTGCTAGTCTGTTCCTGGTCCCTCAGGACGAACCTTTTCTGGCGAGCTTCCGGATCGGCTGGTAAGTTGTACTGCTTCTTATCTTCATGAATTTAAGCAGTGAAGAGTTATTTTTGAGGCTGGATTAAATATTTGGTTGTGAGGGTAATGAGAGGAGCTTAGAGAGTCGTGTGTGCCTGCTCCGCCATCTTGGCTCCGCCTCACTTCAATAACTTTTTTGTTGCTAGTAGTAGCAGACTACTAAAAAAGATTCAGTCTTGCACATACTTTTATTAATTGTAGCATGTATTTTATTTTAAAAAGAAAATTTAAACTAAGAAGATTAGATGTAGTAGATGGCTGGAGACCCCAAAAAAGATGATTTGAATTCACTTATCTATTTCACAGTACAAGGGAGTGGAAATTTAATCAATGACAGACAAATCATTCATTTTTGTTCTCTCTTCCTACTTTGTTTCTCCCCCCCCCCCCCCATTACCCCTGACCCTAGTCCAGTCTAATATATTTACTGACTCTGGTTGACATTTTCATCAAAGAACCACTTATTGTTTATTTTAGAGCTCCTTAATGTGTTTTCATTTTGTTTTGCCTGACAAGTTTCTAATTTTCATCTGGACTGCCTAATTTCATTGGTTTTTCTTATTGTTGTTATTTTTTTTTAATTGAGCCATCTTATAAATTTTTGATAGCTATTCTTTTTTTCTCCTGACTTGGGGTGGATATTTCCCAAGGTTCAGCCATCTACTCTCTTTTCTTCTTTATATATATATATATATGTAGATAGATAGATAGATATAGATATAGATAGATAGATATATCTCCTTTTGTAATGTCATGTACTCTCATTATTTCAGACCTATGTATAGAAATCATTCTCAAACCTCAATCTCTCTCTACGTACCAATCCTATGCTGCTTCTACTTTTCCATTTTGAAGTTTTGCTATAAAATGCCACAAAATAATAATCTTCTTTTCCCCAATTGGTTCCTCTTCTTGGTTGCCTGAGTTGAATTAATGTTACCATCATGCTTTTAATCACCTAGGCATAAATCCTGAGCTATCTTTGCCTCTTTCTTCTTATTCTTCTTCCATAGTTTGTCAGAGAACAAATGCTGTTGATTCTCCCTTTGGAAGATCTCATATCTATCCTTTTTTCCATTTTCCATTTTCAATCAAGCATATCTTATGCTCCTGTCACCAAAGACTACCGTGTTTCCCTGATAATAAGACACTGTCTTATTATTTTTTTGGACAGAAAAAACACCAGAGGGCTTATTTTCAGGGGAGGGCTTATTTTAATGAACATTGACAGCAATTTTAATAAACAGGTAAATGTGAACAAAAAAAAGTACCTTTATTCAATAATGATCATGTCATCTTCTTCAACAACATTGTCATAAGTGTCCATACCCTGAATTCCGTCCTGGATGTCTTGCGCCTCTATTTCCTTCAGAAGAAGTGGACCCAATCTGTCATGTCCAGCAATATAGCTCTCTTTAAATGAACATGTCTTGTCCAGGTAACCTGCTCGTAGTGCCTTGGCGACACAGCTGTCAGTAATTTTATCCCATGACTTCTTCACCCCAGTCATGACTTCTTGCAGACAGGACTTCACAAAGTTTCCACGCTGATTTCTTTCCATTCTATTTTCAATGTAGTCATTGACTTTCATGCGCAAATGGTCCTTGAATGGCTTGTTTATTGCAATATCAAGGGTCTGGAGATAGGCAGTCATTCCTGCAGGAATTATTACTTGATCTATTCTTCTCTCTGCAAGGAAGTTCTTCATTTCTTTAGCGGGTGAGTGCTGGCTGAATCCCAGATTATCAGACCTCTTTGGTTACCTTGCATAACAAGTGGCAGCATTAAATCAACCCACTTTCTTATAATGGCTTGTGTACACCAGGCTTTTTCGGTTTCAAGAACATAAATGCCCGATACATGTTCAATCTTATCTTTCTTGCCCTGATGATTAGAGGTGTGGCTTTCTTTCCATCCAAACGAATTGCCAAAACACAGGTGACCGGTGCACTTTCATAGCCAATGGTGGGAATGTAGATTGACGTTGCACTCCTGTGATGAATTGTTGTTTGAGATCCTTGTCCCATAAACACTGCAGTTTCATCCATAGCAATCTTATTGCAGGTTTGGTACTTGGAAATGCTGATCCTATCAATGAAGGACTTGAATGCAAGTGCATGTTTAATAACTTCAGCATCTTCCAGCTTAAACAGTGTTGTTGATCTTCTTAGGGACAGTTCATACTGTTGAAGGAAACCATCCCACCAGTGTTGTGATGCTTTGAATCATTCTGAGACCATTTCAAACTCTGGTGCCATTGAAAGGGCAAATGCTTGAATATCAGCCCTGCGCACAACCAAGGTCTTTGCTCTCCTGTCAGCAATCCATTCACCAATGAGGATCTCCAAGTCAGGATATAAGGGTTGCCGACCTGATTCAGACCTGCTCTTTTCCCCTTTTCCCTCATCCACCTGTTGATTGAGGTTATTTTAATCTGCTCTCCATTTTCTGACCATTCACAGATCCAAAAGTTTTTCTTTACAGAAAACTGCAAGATTCTTGCCATGCGACTCCTCTATAATTGCTTTCTTGTACTCAACAGTATAGCTCTTCCTTTTTGTACTCATGTTTGGGGGTGAAAACAGACAGAATAATAAAATTATGACCATCAGTCCTTCTTTTCACCCCATCATGCCCCTCAATAATGTTTTAACCCCATCATGCTCCCTGAGTGCTCCTTCTATCCTCCATCATGCCCCCTGAGTTCTTCTATTATCCTCCATCATGTCCCCTGAGTTCTTCTTTTATTCTCCATCATGCCCCTTTTATCCTCCATCATGCCCCCTCACTGACGCTTACATACCGGGTTTTTATGTTGTCCTGCCTCAGCTCTCCTCCGTGGCACTGCTCTCAATGGCACCAGCAAGCAAATCACTGGGGAAGCAGGATGATGTGCTCACTGCTGCAGCTCTGATTGGATGCAGCTTGGAGCATGACGTGCGTTTCACTGGGGGGGTGAGAGAGAACGGGAGGAACGGTGCATACAGAGGGTATCGAAATGTAGTGTGTAGCACAGGAGATCACCTTCACTACAGTAGCAATCTCAATAGGGCTTATTTTTGGGGGAGGGCTTATTTTAGAGGAATCTCACACAATAAGGGGAGGGCTTATTTTCGGGATAGGTCTTATTATCGGGGAAACACGGGTATAATTATTCCCTAAATGGTCTTATTGCTTATAGTAATTTGTCTTTTAAAAACTCACTCAGGTAAATTTTTTTCTTAGAATGTTCATCTTTTCAAGACTCTTGAATAACTTCCTATTTCTTACAGTATAAAATCCAATGTTTAGGTGCCCATTGTTAAATACTCTATACCAAGATGTCAATATACCTTTTCAATCCTATTTCCTATTAATGGTCAAAGCAAACTCTTTGATTCAGTCAGACCAGTATGCATACTGACTATGTCTGATCTGAACAATCAGAACTGTCCAAAAATTGTTTCTAAAATTAGTGACTTATATATCACCAACAAAATCCAACAGCAAGAGATACAAAGAGAAATTCCATTCAAAATAACTGTTGATAGCATAAAATATTTGGGAATCTATCTACCAAAGGAAAGTCAGGAATTATATGAGCAAAATTACAAAAAAGTTTCCACAAAAATAAAGTCAGACTTAAATAATTGGAAAAATATTAAGTGCTCTTGGATAGGCTGAGCAAATATAATAAAGATGACAATACTCCCTAAACTAATCTGTTTATTTAGTGCTATACCAATCAGACTTCCAAGAAAATATTTTAATGATCTAGAAAAAATAACAACAAAATTCATATGGAACAATAAAAAGTCAAGAATCTCAAGGGAATTAATGAAAAAAAATCAAATGAAGGTGGCCTAGCTGTACCTGATCTAAAATTATATTTAAAGCAGCACTCACCAAAACCATTTGGTATTGGCTAAGAAATAGATTAGTTGATCAGTGGAAAAGGTTAGGTTCACAAGACAGAATAGTCAACTATAGCAATCTAGTGTTTGACAAACCTAAAGATCCTAACTTTTGGGATAAGAATTCATTATTTGATAAAAACTGATGGGATAACTGGAAATTAGTATGGCAGAAATTAGGCATGGACCCACACTTAACACCATATACCAAGATAAGATCAAAATGAGTCCATGACCTAGGCATAAAGAACGAGATTATAAATAAATTAGAGGAACATAGGATAGTTTATCTCTCAGACTTGTGGAGGAGAAAGAAATTTGTGACCAAAGATGAACTAGAGACTGTTACCGATCACAAAATAGAAAATTTTGATTATATCAAATTAAAAAGCCTTTGTACAAACAAAACTAATGCAAACAAGATTAGAAGGGAAGCAACAAATTGGGAAAACATCTTCACAGTTAAAGGTTCTGATAAAGGCCTCATTTCCAAAATATAGAGAGAACTGACTTAAATTTATAAGAAATCAAGCCATTCTCCAATTGATAAATGGTCAAAGGATATGAACAGACAATTTTCAGATGATGAAATTGAAATTATTACCACTCATATGAAAGAGTGTTCCAAATCACTATTGATCAGAGAAATGCAAATTAAGACAACTCTGAGATATCACTACACACCTGTCAGATTGGCTAAGATGACAGGAAAAAATAATGATGAATGTTGGAGGGGATGCAGGAAAACTGGGACACTGATGCATTGTTGGTGGAGTTGTGAACAAATCCAACCATTCTGGAGAACAATCTGGAATTATGCCCAAAAAGTTATCAAACTGTGCATACCCTTTGATCCAGCAGTGCTACTACTGGACTTATACCCCAAAGAAATACTAAAAAGGGAAAGGGACCTGTATGTGCCAAAATGTTTGTGGCAGCCCTGTTTGTAGTGGCTAGAAACTGGAAATTGAATGGATGCCCATCAATTGGAGAATGGCTGGGTAAATTGTGGTATATGAATGTTATGGAATATTATTGTTCTGTAAGAAATGACCAGCAAGGATGAATACAGAGATGCTTGGAGAGACTTACATGAACTGATGCTAAGTGAAATGAGCAGAACCAAGAGATCATTATACACTTTGACAGCGATATTGTATGAGAATGTATTCTGATGGAAGTGGATTTCTTTTACAAAGAGACCTAACTGAGTTTCAATTGATAAATGATGGACAGAAGCAGCTACACCCAAAGAAAGAACACTGGGAAATGAATGTGAACTATTTGCATTTTTGTTTTTCTTCCCGGGTTATTTATACCTTAGGAATCCAATTCTCCCTGTGCAACAAAAGAACTGTTCGGTTCTGCAAACATATATTTTATCTAGGATATACTGCAACATATCTAACATATATAGGACTGCTTGCCATCTAGGAGAGGGGGTGGAGGGAGGGAGGGAAAAAAATTGGAACAGAAACGAGTGCAAGGGATAATGTTGTAAAAAAAAAAAAAATTACCTTGGCATGGATTCTGTCAATATAAAGTTATTATATAAAAAAAAAAAGAAAGAAATGCTGTATCAGCTCAAAAAAAAAAAATTAGTGACTTTTCCTTCACTAGTATTCATCAATCAAAAGCTGTCTTACCATTTTTTGAAGATGCTCTGACTGGGTTTATTATTCAGATAGAAGTTGAACTATATCAAAGATATCAAATAGAAATGGGCTGAATATACAAAAAGATTTCTGAAGATAAATTATTTTAGACCAACAAATTAACATTATCTATGTTCCATTGAATCTTTATTCATTTTGTTAAATATTACCTAGTTATATTTTCATCTGGTTTGATTTTCAGGAGCTTGTGGACAGTTTGTTTGACACCTCTGACCTAGTTACTCTTCTGAGTAATTTATGACTAATGAGTAATTGAGTCTTCCCACATTCGTCTCTGATTACCCAGAAAATATTTACTTTCTTTGCTGACCAAAGCTTCTAATATTTGTTTTCTTTTTTAAAATATTAATTTCCTTTTAGATGACATTGCCACTGAGTAATCTTTGTCTCTCTTGGGTGAAAATATTTTGGGGCACACTGCCAAGTGTATTATAATTTATAATATGGGGTTCCTTAAGATAATATGTGTGATTGGAAGGGGCCTTAGAGTTCTTCTGTCAATCCACTCTGTTGAAAGAAAATGAGATTAAGAGAAATTAATCAAATGGAGACTATTAAGAACTCTTTTTCTTTTTCTTTCTTCGTTCTCACACTTCTATCACAAAATATAAGGAGGAAATGGTGAATGATTTTGTCTAGTGGGCAGCAGGAAGAATTATATTCTGCTTTTTCCATTTACCACCTTTTTATTTTATACCCCATTCTGGGCAATAGTAGAAGTCTTAGAGACTAACTTAATCAAGTAAAAGCTTTGAAAAAGAAACATTTGAATTTGGAATAAACTGCAAGAGATAAAATTAATTCTGAAGACACATTAGTTACTATGTCTGTGAGAGAGTGACTCCGATCCTCAAAATGATATGGATTGATTAGATGTACTTCAAAAGGAGGCATGAATAGATACCTTAAGATTCTCCTTTGATTCATTATTTTCCAAGGAAGATTTTGATTTCTGCCATGAAGGGAAACAAAAAATCAGGTCCAGAGGCTGATCAGTCTTCTCTCTTCCAAGAGAGGGAATATTGGATTAGAATTATTTCTATCTGCTCCCCTAAATATCATTAGTCTTCTATAGCTTTCTTAACTGTAATTTTGTTTGGATAATTTCAAAATTCATTAAAATTCATTATTATGTCCCAAAGATGTGTTATAACTATTTCCCACTTAACTTTGATTTGCTATTATTAATATTAGAGCTTACTATAAAGCAAGAAACTTGGTCACCAATTTATACTCTAGGTTGAAAGTAATGTTTTTCTCTTGCTAGTTGAAATTGTGACTTCATATATAATGTCTGGGAAATTCTACCAGGAACCAGTGTCATCCTAAAAATGTATATTAGACTTACTTCTTTAAGACATATCCAATTATTATAAATATAATTTAAAAATTAGCTTCAATTTTTCTTTTTTTTTCCCCTGACCTTGTACAGGAATCACGACCCTGGATGGATTTGAACTCTGCACAATGACTAATCTTTCCGTGGAGTGAGAAGTGAGATATTTTTGACAGTTTCAGCAGTCTTGGCCTCCAGAGATGTTGCTATGGGCAAAATATCCCTGGAAGAGATTCAGCAATTTTGGATGATAAAAGGTTGCTCTTGGCCAAAGACCTCATTTGCAATGGATATGAGCCTGGAAGCCAAATAGGGGTTTAGGTACTAGGTGTTTCCTAAGCTATTCTTCTTTTAAATTCTAAGAACTTCATGTCTCACCCTCTGTGAATTTTCCTCTTATAAACAACATAAACATGAGTGTAAAGGAAAGAAGCAGAGAACAGTCTGTTTTTTTTTCTTTTATTGATGTGTTGAATATTGTTTCTCGATGGATCAGATCATGGAAGCATCTTGAGATGTGGAAAGCTTATATGTCACACTGTCTGGATTCATTATCCTAGTTCAACATATCTTAGAGAAACAAGAAAGATAGTAATATCTATTGCTGATATAGGTACCTTATCTTGAAAGAGGAGGAACAGTTTTTCAAAGAGGCCTTTAGGACGCTTTACTTTTTCTTTTTTTTCCTCTTATATTTCTCCAACTCCCTACTATTTTAGGCATCAACCTTGAGCCATCAGTTTTTTGCAGTTACGAATCTGTATAAAATGCTTTAACTTTTTAAATTTTCCCCAAAGGGAACAGAAACCAAACATTTTTAAAATTTAGAGATGAAAGGGACATTAGAAGTTAATGAATCCCAACTTTTTATTTTATGTCTTAGTGACACTTGCCTCCTTCTTGTTGTCACATGTCTTGTTTAATGTTGTCACACTGCATCTCCCATCTCTCTACTTATTCACTGGCTGTCTCCCATGTTTGGAAAAATCTCCCTTCTTACCTCCACCTCTTGGTTTTCCTGGATTTTTTAAGTCTCATTATTTGAAACAAGCTTTTCCTTAGTTCCTTTTTATACTGTTGCTTCCCTTATAAAGCTGCCTTCCCTCCAACTAGTGAGTCAAGTGTTTAAGCTGAGAACAGTGAAAGACTGAAGACCTTTAGGAATCTACAGCTCAGAAGTTATATTGCAGGAAATTTGAAATATTATAAGAATACTTCCAAAGAAAAAGGATACAGGAAAGAAAAGCGGTGAAAAATCAAAAGAATAGGAAAATGGTCTGTAATTTGTAATCTCAAGCCAAGAAATAGATTAGGAGCTGAACCTGTGCTATGGGCCATAGAGAAAAAGTAGGGAAGTATTTTCTTTTTTGGAAGTAAAAGCAGAGACAAATAGTTCTAACAATATTGAAGCTACTAAGTAGAAGCCAGGGGCACTGATCAAAACAGGTGTGACTCCATGGATTAAGATCTAGGGAAACATCTATGAACTAAAAGGGAACTAGGACTTGTTATGCTTAGAAGGCACCAATTGGCTAGCTGGGAAAGAGAAACTTGACTTGGACCTATGAGATACTTTATCAATACGCATAATTCTCTCAAACCATGGCAGCATATGCTTCACCACTTATGCTACAGTGTGTGAAGGAATTTAGAGGAAGAAGGAGGAAAGAAACAGTACTAGAGAATCCAGACAGGATAGGAGGAAGTGAAAGCATGGCTAGACCTCTAATGGGAGAAATCCATTCCCTTTTAAACTTTAAGTAATGGCTGGAAGAAGAAATCATAAGACATTGCTGTCAAGAATTCAGGCAGAATTTTGGGAGTCTCTGAACCAGAACTTATCAATACATCTTCCAATTGTATTCCTCTTGATGGATGTGTCACACAAAGAATTCATGTTCAAGATACTTCTATTTTCTCTTGTTTTCTTCAGATCATGTAGTCTTTTCTCTTGTCTGTGTGCAGAAAGTAACTGAGTGTCCTTCCATTCTACTTGTTTCAATGTAAGTGCTTAGGGTCTAGGGTAGGGTCTTCTGTACATTCTACATGAATTTGTTGGTAAGAGTGATGATTTAAAAAAGTCTTTTAAAGCTTTCTTCCAAAATCCATATTCTCATTGATTTTTCAAGAGCCTCAATGGTTTGGGTTCTTCATTTCTGATTTATTTTCATTTGAATCATTCAAATGTTGTTTTCTACAAGCTGCTTAATGAGTCAACCTATCTGGTTCATTTTAAGATTTTTTTCTTATGAACCCGTAGATTTTATCGACAGGAAATTAGCATTTGGGTGGTTGATTTTAGTATGGTTTGATTTAAGAGCTTCTAAGTATGTGATGAAGGATTGGATCTGATGATTTCATTTGTATAGAGAACTCATGGATAAGCAAATTTCCTATACCAATGCAAATTGGCAAGGTCTCTGCAATTTATAGTTCTCTATCTACTAAGCAGCCAGATGGAGCAGCAGATAGTGCATTGAGCCTGGGGTCAAGAAGACGAGTTAAATCCTGTCTCAGAAATTACTTGCTGTAGGACCCTGGGCAAGTTTGTTAACCTCTGTTTGCCTAAATTTCTTCATCTGTAAATGACACTACTTTGTTGGGGTCAAAATGCAGTGTCTTACTCTGATCAGAGAGCAGGCAAAAATTGTTCATATGAACATTTGGAATATAGATGGTTTTAAATGGGCATATCTCATGTTTCTTCTGCTTTGGTTTTGTTTTGCTCACAGGGTACAGAGCCTTCTTTGATATGAGCACCTCTTGCTAGGTGGTTCTGTGCTAGTGTCTCCCATGTGTCACAATTGATTCCAACATTCTACAGAGAGAACTTGTATTGTTTCTTCTAACCTCCAACTTGTGAGTGATTGATTGCCACCCAATTTTTGCTTTCTGCAATGAAGTTTGACTTTGTGGCAATTCAGTTCAAAAAGGGAACTCGGTCAAGTACCTTATCTTGCCAGGTTATCTTCAGAATCTTCCTAAGACAATTCAAATAGAAGTGATTCTGTTTCCTGGTATAACACTACTATACTGTCCAGGTTTTACAAATATACAATGAAATCAGCACAGGTGGTCTGTAGACCTTCAGCTTGGAGCCTCCCAAACACTAAGCTACTTTTGGCAATTCACGTGCCAACCTCATCATCTATGTGTACATCCTTAGAAAGTATACTGCCGTGACAAGTGAATTTAAACACAATATTCAAAATTTCTTCATCTTCTGTAATTGATGTTTCCATGTATGCATGATTCATATAGGGCTGATTGGTGAAGAACCTCTATATATTCTTAGTGTTAATTGTCAGGCCAAAATTAGCACAAGTGGCAGAGACGCAATCCCTACTCTGTTGCATCTCATCCTCAAAGGTTATGTTGAGTGTACATTACTGTCCTATACCTCCTTTGAAATTTATTATTACAAGGTTATGAAAAGGTTATTTCTATTATTATCTTTACTAAAATGCTGAATAATTTTGACATGCACAGGAGATACATCATTGGAGAAAAACTTTTAGAACAGGGTTTAGTGCTTTTTGTAGTCAATAATTAGCATAGTATGCTCTTATGTTTCCTTCATATTTTAATCATTTGTATTGGTGAATATGATGAATACATTGTAGAATATTATTTGTGAAAGCCTTCCTGTTTCATTCTAATGCCATTATCTGCATGCCCTTGATTTGTATGTTACTCTTTTCCTGAAAATTTAATATGAATTCCCACCTAGGTAGATAGGTAGATCATTATTGATGTTTACTTGTTTTCACTACTCCCCAAAAGTGACCATCTGAGATTTTTTTTCCCCATGCTTTTGGTATCATTTACTCCTCCGTTTACATTAAGAGCTAACTTTGTGTGCTCACAACACTACAGCCCAGACCTTCTTTGTATATAATCAATCAATAAACATTTATTAAGTACTTATTATGTACTAAGCACTGTGATAAGCACTGAAACTTTTAGAAAAATCTTTATAGGTATTTGACATCTTTCATCCCTCTGTCTTCTTCCTAGCTTCATCTTCAGTGACTAAGGGGAACCTATTTTTTTTGTTGTTGGGTCTCTTGACAAGTTTCCTTGGGTTTACATTCTATTTTTTCTGTCTGTTTTTTTTTTTTTTTTTGACATTTTATAGCTCATAATCTTCTACTACCCTTCTCTATAAATATTATAAACAATTTTATATTTAAACCAGAGTTTTTCTTAGCTAATACATTTTTCTCTTTGGCAAATAAGTGTTTCCTGATTAAGATGGATTGTAGGTTCTTTTGATCTCTTCATTATGGCAATTAATTTAAATTGATTAAACTTGTATAAAATCAACTTTTCCAATTCTGTTTTTTGCCTCTCCAAAGAGGCTCTCTTTATTTAGAGTATCTTAAAAAATTATGCTAACAGAGATTTTCACATTTATATAGTGCCATCTGTGGACATAATGGTGGTATAATGGATATAGTGCCTGACTTGAAGTTAGAGCAAACTTCAAATGTAGTCTCAGAGATTTACTAGTCATGGGGCCTTGGCCAAGTTACTTAATCATGTCTGCCTTAGTTTCCATCTCTATAAAATGTAAAAAGTTGGAAAAGAAAATGACAAACCACTGTAATATCTTCACCAAGAAAAGCCCAAAAGAGGTCACAAAGAATTGGACATGATTTGGGGGAAAATTGACTAAACCACTGTGTTCCAGGCATTGTGCAAAGATTTTTACAAATATTATATAATTTGATTCTCACCACAGCCCTAGGAAGTAGATACAATAACTATCTCCTTCTAAAAATTATAGGTTACAAAGCTAATAAGCCCCTGGGGCTAGATTTGGACTTAAGTCTTATTGATTTAGTGCTCTATTCTCTGTGTCACACTGCTGCTCTTATTATTACAATCCCACAGATATATCATAGGAGCTTTTTAGGAATTCTATACTTGTTTATTCTTGTCAGCAAGAATAAAATCTAAAAGTATTTACTTCTAAATTCTTTTTCCTTCATTGTACTTTACCTTTTACTTTGTTTTTTTCTTCCTAAGAAGCAAAATAAGTATGTATTGTCTTTCACTTCTCAAAAATGTTTAAATCTTATTTTCTGATGTTTTTTTTTTTTAACATGAGAATAATTTCAGAAAGTGTCCTACCCTCCAGATTCAATCATTGTCTTGTAACCAAGGAAAAAAAGCAAAAATATCCAATACAGTGATCATTTCCAACAGTATTTATAATATTTTGTTCTATTGTAAAAAGGAAAGATATACTTATATCATCTGTTACTTAGGATTATCAGTAGTCTTTCAAATTGGAATTTTAATTTCTTTCACAAGAGCTCATTTAAATTGCAATAATCCTTATGATAATTATTCATTTTGGTCTGCTTACTTTACTCTGCATTAGTTTATATAGATCTTCCTATGTTCCTCTGAATTCTTCCTATTCATCTTTTTGTACCACATATTAATATTCTATTATATTTATATGCTATATTTTTTTCATTCAGCAATTGATAAATATCTAATTGTTTAATGTTTTTGCAAACACTGTTAGTATTATTTTTTCCTAGATATTGACTTTTGTATGTTTTTAAATTGCTTGGGGGCATGTACCCATTTTAGAATTGCTGTGACAAAGGATATAAATTACTTAGATACTTTTCTTAAATAATTTGAAATTAATATTCTGAATGGTTGAACCAATTCATAACTCTGCTGGCAGTGTGTCAGTAATCTTATCTTTGTTCAACTTCTCCAATATTGACTATTGCTATTTTAAAATTTTTGCCAATTTGCAATCAGAATTGAAGGCTCTAAGTTGTTTGGAATTAAAGCATATTTTCATAGATTTACATTTGCTTTTTTTGGGAAAATTTGCTATTTGCTCATGTCATTTGATAGGAAAACTATTTTTATATTGGGATATTGCTCCTGTCATGTGTTTGTGTTAGTCCCTTATATATTTTGAGTACTGAAGAAGCAGTGTAACAGTAGAAGGTACACTGATTTTGTAGTTGTGGATCTAAGTTCAGATTCTGGCTCTACTATTTGGGTACGTCTGCTCTGTACCTCAGTTTCCTAAGTTGTGAAAAAGGAGGAGTTGGGCTGGATGATTTCAGAGCTTTTTTCCAGCTCTAAATCTGTGGCCTTATATTTGATGAAAATGTTTTTCCCATTTAACAGTTTTCTGTTTTCCTACTTAACAGTTTTGTTCATGTTCATTGATTTTGTTGTGAAAAGTACTTCCTCCTGTTCCCACTTTTTACAATTTGCCATTTTATAGTCTGATTGCATGTTCATTTGAAAAAATATATATAATATGGTTTAAGATTCTAGCTTAAATTTAATTTCTGGCAAACTTCTTTCTAACAAGTTTTTGCTAAATAGAAAACCTTTTGCCTAAGTAATTAGTGTATTTGAATTTATCAAACACTGGACACGTATATTCTGTTATTTCTGTTTCTTATTATTTAGTCAGTTCGACTGATCTACTTTTCTGTGTTCCAATATAAAATGATTTGGATTACTACTTTAAAATATAATTTAATGTCTAGTGATATAAAAACCCTTTGATTCATATTGTTTCTCATTATTCACCATGACGTTCTACAGACTTTTTGTTCTTCCAGATAAACTTTGTTATTGTTTGTTTTTTTTTTTAATTATATCTTTTTATTGACAAAACATATGCATGGGTAATTTTTCAACATTGACCCTTACAAACACTTCTGTTCCAGCTTTTCCCCTTCTTCCCTCCACTCCTTCCCTTACTTGGCAGACAGTCCCATACATGTTAAACACGTGCAAGTATATGTTAAATACAATATATGTGTACATATTTATACGGTTCTTTTGTTGCACAAGAAAAGTCAGATTTAGAAAGAAGATAAAAATAACCTGAGAAGAAATACAAAAATGCAAGCAAACAACAACAGAGAGTGCAAATGCTATGTTATGGTCCACACTCATTTACCAGTATTTTTTTTTTGCTGGGTGTAGCAGGTTCTGTTCATCACTGATCAACTGGAATTGAATTGGATCCTCTCATTGCCGAAAACAGCCATTTCCATCAGAATTGATCCTCATACTTAGATGAACTGATGCTAAGTGAAATGAGCAGTACCAGGAGATCATTATATACTTCAAAAACGATACTGTATGATGATACATTCTGATGGAAATGGATATCTTCTACAAAGAGAAGATCTAACTCTGTTCCAATTGATCAATGATGGACAGAAGCAGCTACACCCAGAGAAGGAACACTGGGAAATGAGTGTAAAGTATTTGCATTTTTGTTTTTCTTCCCAGGTTATCTTTACCTTTTGAATCCAATTCTCCCTGTGCAACAAGAGAACTATTTGGTTCTGCACATATATATTGTATCTAGGATATACTATAACATATTTAATACGTATAAGACTGCTTGCCATCTAGGGCAGGGGGTGGAAGGAAGAAAGGGAAAAGTCAGAACAGAAATGAGTGCCAGGGATAATGTTGTGAAAAATTACCCAGGTATATGTTCTGTCAGTAAAAAGTGATAAAAAAAAAAATTGATCCTCATATAGTATTGTTGTTGAAGTGTATAATGATCTGCTTCTGCTTATTTCACTTAGCATCAGTTAATGTAAGTCTCTCCAAGCCTCTCTGTATTCATCCTGCTGGTCATTTTTTATAGAACACTAATATTCCATAACATTCATACACTATAATTTACTCAGCCATTCTCCAATTGATGGGCATCCATTAAATTTCCAGTTTCTAGCCACTACAAAAAAGGCTACCACAAACATTTTTGCACATACAGATCCTTTTCCCTTCTTTAATATCTCTTTGGGTATGCATAGTTTGATAACTTTTTGAGCATAGTTCTAAATTGCTCTCCAGAATGGTTGGATCCATTCACAATTCCACCAACAATGCATCAGTGTCCCAGTTTACCCACATCCCCTCTAGGATTCAACATGATCTTTTCCTGTCATCTTATCCAAACTGATAGATGTATAGTTGTATCTCAGAGTTGTCTTAATTTGAATTTCTGTAATCAATAATGATCGAAAGACCAGCAGGTTGATTTCAGAAAGGCCTGGAGAGACTTACATGAACTGATGCTGAGTGAAACAAGCGGGACCAGGAGATCATTATATACATCAACAGTAATACTATATGATGATTAATTCTGATGGACATGATCATCTCCAGCAATGAGATGAACCAAATCAGTTCCAATAGAGCAGTAATGAATTGAACCAGCTACACCCAGCAAAAGAACTCTGGGAGATGACTATGAATCACTACATAGAATTCCCAATCCCTCTATTTTTGTCTGCCTGCATTTTTTGATTTCCTTCACAGGCTAATTGTACACTATTTCAAAGTCTTTTTGTACAGCAAAATAACTGTTTGGACACGTATACGTATATTATATTTAATTTATACTTTAACATATTTAACATGTATTAGTCAACCTGCTATCTGGGAGAAGGGATGGGGGAAAAGAGGGGAAAAGTTGGAACAAAAGGTTTTGCAATTGTCAATGCTAAAAAATTACCCATGCATATATCTTGTAAATAAAAAGCTATAAAAAAATTTAAAAAAAAAAAGAAAGAAAGAAAGCTAACCAGGCCCAAGGAAGGAGACAATACTTAGAAAGAGAAAATAAAAAATTTGGACTTTTAAAAAAAATTCAATAATGATTTGGAACATCTTTTCATATGACTAGAAATAGTTTAAATTTCATCTGAAAATTCTGTTCATATCCTTTGACAGTTTATCAATTGGAGAATGACTTGTTGTTTTATAAATTTGAGTCAATCCTCTATATATTTTGGAAATGAAGCCTTTATCAGAACCTTTAACTATAAAGATGTCTTCCCAGTTTATTCCTTCCCTTCTAATCTTGTCTGCATTAGTTTTGTTTGTACAAAACCTTTTTAACTTTATATAATCAAAATTTTCTATTTTGTGATCAGTGATGATCTCTAGTTCTTCTTGGGTCACAAATTCTTTCCTCCTCCACAAGTCTAAGAGGTGAACTATCCTATGCTCTTCTAATTTATTTATAATTTTATTCTTTATGCCTAAATCATGAATCCATTTTGATCTTATCTTGGTGTACGATATTAAGTGTGGGTCAATGCCTAATTTCTGCCATACCAATTTCCAATTTTCCCAACAGTTTTTGTCAAATATAGTGAATTCTTATCCCAAAAGTTGAGGTCTTTGGGTTTGTCAAACACTATATTATTATAGTTATTGACTATTTTGTCCTGTGAACCCCACTTATTCCACTGATCAACTAATCTATTTCTTAGTCAATACCAAATTGTTTTGGTGACTGCTCAGGTACAGCTAGGCCACCTTCATTTGATTCTTTTTTTTTTTTTTTTTTTTGTTCCCTTGAAATTCTTGACCTTTTTTTCTTCCAGATGAATTTTTTGGTTGTTTTTGCTAGTTAATTAGTTTCATTAAAATTTCATTTCATTAAAAGAATTTCTTGAGAAACTGATTGGCATAGCACTAAACAAATAAATTATTTTAGGCAGTATTGTCATCAGGCTATCCAAGAGCACTTAGTATTTTTTCAATTCTTTAGATCTGACTTTATTTGTGTGGAAAGTGTTTTGTAGTTTTGTTCATATATTTCTTGACTTTCCCTTTGCAGATAAATTCCCAAATATTTTATACTATCAGCAGTTACTTAAATGGAATTTCTCTTTGTGTCGCTAACTATTGGGTTTTGTTAGTAATATATAAGAATGCTGATGATTTATGTGGGTTTATTTTGTATCCTGCAACTTTGCTAAATTTGTACACTATTTCTAATAGCTTTTTAGTAGAATCTCTGGAGTTCTCTAATTATATCATATCATTTGCAAAGAGTGATAATTTGGTTTCCTTATTACCTACTCTAATTCCTTTAATCTCTTTTTCTTCTCTTATTGCCACTGCTATCATTTCTAATGCAATATTGAACATCAATGGTGATAGTGAGCAACCTTGTTTCACCCCTGATCTTATTGGGAATAGTTCCAGTTTATCCCCATTACATATGCTGCTTGCTGATGGTTTTAAATAGGTGCTACTGACTATTTTAAGGAAAAGTTCATTTATTCTTATACTCTCTAGTGTTTTTAATAGGAATGGGTGTTGGATTTTATCAAATGCTTTTTCTGCATCTATTGAGATAATCATGGTTTTTGTTAATTTGGTTATTGACATAGTTAATTATGCTAATTTCCTAATATTGAACCAGCCCTGCATTCCTGGTATAAATCCTACTTGAACATCGTGTATTATCCTGGTGATGATTATCTGTAATCTCTTTGCTAATATTTTATTTAAGATTCTTTGCATCAATATTCTGGGGAGATTGGTCTATAATTTTCTTTCTCTGCTTTCATCCTACCCAGTTTAGGTATCAGTACCATATCTGTGTCATATTCATTCCTTATTTTTTTCAAATAGTTTATATAGTATTGAAGTTAAGTTTGGTAGAATTCACATGTAAATCCATCCGGTCCTGGTGATTTTTTCTTAAGTAGTTGATTAATATCTTGTTCTAGTTCTTTTTCTAAAATGAGACTATTTAACCAATTTACTTCTTCCTCTGTTAATCTGGGCCAGCTATATTTTTTAAAGTATTCATCCATTTCATTTAAGTTATCAAATTTATTGGCATAAAGTTGGGCAAACTCCTCTTCATTAATGGCAAGTTCTCCCTTTTCATTTTTAAGGCTAACAATTTGATTTTCCTCTTTCCTTTTTCTAATCAAATTTACCAAGGGTTTATCTATTTTGTTGGTTTTTTCATAGAACAACTCTTAGTTTTATTAATTAATTCATTAGCTTTTTAAATTTATTTCAGCTTTATTAATCTCTCCTTTCATTTTTAGAATTTCAAGTTTAGTGTTTGATTGGGGGGGTTTAATTTGCTCTTTTCTAGCTTTTTTAGTTGCAAGCCTAATTTATTGATTTTCTATTTCTCTATTTTATTCAAGTAGGCTTCTAGAAATATAAAATTTCCCCTTATTACAGCTTTGGCTGCATCCCATACATTTTGGTATGTTGTGTCATTGTCATTTTCTTGGGTGAAATTATTGTGTCTATGACTTGCTGTTTCACCCAATCATTCTTCTTTTTTTTTTTAATTTAAATTGTTTTTAATAAACAAAAATCCACTTTCTTTTTCTTCCCTTTCTTGTCCCTGAAAAACAAAAATTTTTTTTTCTAATAGCCTTTTATTTACACATTATATGTATGGGTAATTTTACAATATTGACAATTGCCAAACCTTTTGTTCCAATTTTTCCCCTCTTTCCCCCTCCCCCCTCCCCTAGATGGCAGGATGACCAGTAGATGTTAAATATATTAAAGTATAAATTAGATACACAATAAATATACATGATCAAACCGTTATTTTGCTGTACAAAAAGAATCGGATTCTGAAATATTGTACCATTAACCTGTGAAGGAAATCCAAAATGCTGGCAGGCAAAAATATAGGGATTCACCCAATCATTCTTTAGGATAAAATTATTTAGTTTTTGGTATATTTTCCCCTGGCTTTTTATTGAATATAATTTTCATTGCATCGTGATCTGAAAAAGATGCATTTACTATTTCTGCCTTTCTGCATTTGAATTTGAGGTTTTTATATCCTAATATATGATCAATTTTTGTATAGGTTCCATGAACTGCCTAAAAGAAATATACTCCTTTCTATCTCCATTTAGTTTTCTCCACGGATCTATCATACCTAACTTTTTTAGTGTCCTATTTACTTCTAACTTCTTTCTTATTTATTTTGTGATTTGATTTATCCAATTCTGAGAATGCAAGGTTGACATCTCCCACTATTATAGTTTTGATGTCTGTTTCTTCTTGCAGCTCTCTTAACTTTTCCTTTAGGAATTTAGATGTTATACCACTTGGTGCATATATGTTTAGTATTGATATTGCTTCATTAGAGTGCCCTTTCCTATATCTTTTAATTAGATCAATTTTTGCTTTTGCCTAATCTGAGATCAGGATGGCTACCCTTGCTTTTATTACTTCACCTGAAACATAGGAGATTCTGCTCCAGCCTTTCACCTTTACTCTGTATATATCGTCCTGTTCAAGTGTGTTTCCGGTAAACAACATATTGTAGAATTCTGATTTTTAATCCAGTCTGCTATTCATCTGCACTTTATGGGGGAGTTAACCCCATTTACAATTATGGTTAAAATGACTAATTCTGTATTTCCTACCATCTTGTTAACCCCAGATTGTGCTTTTCTTTTTCCTTTCCCCCTACTCCCCTTCCCAATATTAAACTTGTGAGCACCACTTGCTTCACACAAACCTCTCTCTTTAGGATTCCTCTCCCCCCCTTTAGGGTCCCTCGCCTTTTCTTAAACCTTTCCCTTCAAATTTCTGTATTCTCTTTTATTTAGCCTATTTCTTCCCTTTTCATTTTTCCCCTCCTACTTTTCAGTGGGGTGGGAAAAGTTTCTTTGTAAATCGAATATCTAATATTTTCACTGATGAGAGTAAGATTCACACTATCTTCATCCCCCTCCCTTCTTTCTGTCAGATATGATTGGTTTCCTTTGCATCTTCATGAGATGTAGTACCTCCAGTTTTCCTTTTTTCTGGTACAATTTCCTTTCCATCTCTAGATTCTTTTTTATATTATAGTAGTAAAACCAAATTATACATGTATTCTTTATGTATACTCATAACAGAAATATAGTTCCCAAGTTTTCTTTTTACATTTTTATGCTTCTCTTGAGTCCTATATTTGGAGGTCAAACTTTTTGTTTAGTTCTGTTTTGTTTTTTGTTTTTGTTTTTGTTTTTTTTGTTTTTTTGTCAGAAATAAATGGAATTCACCTATTTCATTGAATGCTCATCTTCTTCCCTGGAAGAAAATGCTTATTTTGGCTGGGTAAATTATTCTTGGGTGGAGACTTCCGGTTAAGATGGTGGAGAGGAGGCGCACAGCTGCATAAGCTCCGCGCTTTCTCTCACTATCCATTTCATTACAAGCCTCTGAATTAATGCTTGACTGAAAAAAAACCCACAAATAGTTACAAAGAGAAGCCATCCTTGAGATTCACCAACAAAGGTCTGTCTTTACTGGAGGGCTGGGATGGTTTTAGATCGGGCGCAGGCGGAGGGCAGCGGCAGTGAGAGCACGGGAGCAGACTGGAGAGGGGGTGGGGAGTGATCGCAGCCGTGAGCTTCGCTGCAGGATTAGATACTTTGCTCCGGCAGCAAGTCAGCAGCCCAGCAGAGAAGCTAAAAACAACGGGGGTGAAGAATACAACCCCAAACAGCTGGAGTCTCTCGGAACCTGGCCGCCCTTCCTTCCCCCCCCACAGTGACTCAGCACGCTCTGGGATCTCAGAGTGCAGGCGTAGCACAGTAGGGGCTAGTGCCTCACTGCTGCCCCCCTGCAGTCTGGAGAGGAAGCTCAGTAACTTCACCCAAGAAAAGGATAATAATGAGACATCATACCAAAATGTATGGGATGCAGCCAAAGCTGTAATTACCCAAAGCGGTAATAAGGGGAAATTTCATATCTCTAGAGGCCTATTTGTATAAAATAGAGAAAGAGAAGGTCAATGAATTGGGTTTGCAACTAAAAATGCTAGAAAAGGAACAAATTAAAAACCCCCAGTCAAACACTAAACTTGAAATTCTAAAAATAAAAGGAGAGATCGATAAAATTGAAAGTAAAAAAACTATTGAATTAATTAATAAAACTAAGAGTTGGTTCTATGAGAAAACCAACAAAATAGACAAACCCTTAGTAAATCTGATTAAAAAAAGGAAAGAGGAAAATCAAATTGTTAGTCTTAAAAATGAAAAGGGAGAACTCGCCACTAACAAAGAGGAAATTAGAGCAATAATTAGGAGTTACTTTGCCCAACTTTATGCCAATAAATTCGACAACTTAAAAGAAATAGAAAAATACCTCCAAAAATATAGCTTGCCCAAACTAACAGAGGAAGAAGTAAATATCCTAAACAGTCCCATCTCAGAAAAAGAAATGGAACAAACTATCAATCAACTCCCTAAGAAAAAATCCCCAGGACCAGATGGATTTACATGTGAATTCTACCAAACATTTAAAGAACAATTAACTCCAATGTTATATAAACTATTTGAAAAAATAGGGATTGAAGGAGTCCTACCAAACTCCTTTTATGACACAGACACGGTACTGATACCTAAACCAGGTAGGCTGAAAACAGAGAAAGAAAATTATAGACCAATCTCCCTAATGAATATTGATGCTAAAATCTTAAATAAAATATTAGCAAAAAGATTACAGAAAATCGTCACCAGGATAATACACTATGACCAAGTAGGATTTATACCAGGAATGCAGGGCTGGTTCAATATTAGGAAAACTATTAGCATAATTGACTATATCAATAACCAACCAAACAAAAACCATATGATCATCTCAATAGATGCAGAAAAAGCATTTGATAAAATCCAACATCCATTCCTAATAAAAACACTTGAGAGCACAGGAATAAATGGACTTTTCCTTAAAATAGTCAGGAGCATATATTTAAAACCATCAGTAAGCATCATATGCAATGGGGAAAAACTGGAACCTTTCCCAGTAAGATCTGGAGTGAAGCAAGGTTGCCCACTATCACCATTATTATTTAATATCGTATTAGAAACACTAGCCTCGGCAATAAGAGTCGAGAAAGATATTAAAGGAATTAGAGTAGGCAATGAGGAAACCAAACTATCACTCTTTGCAGATGATATGATGGTATACCTAGAGAACCCCAGAGATTCTACTAAAAAGCTTATTGGAAATAATTCATAATTTTAGCAAAGTAGCTGGCTACAAAATAAATCCCCATAAATCCTCAGTATTTTTATACATCACCAACAAAACCCAACAGCAAGAGATACAAAGAGAAATTCCATTCAGAATAACTGTTGATACCATAAAATATTTGGGAATCTATCTACCAAAGGAAAGTCAGGAATTATATGAGCAAAATTATAAAAAAGTCTCCACACAAATAAAGTCAGACTTAAATAATTGGAAAAATATTAAGTGCTCTTGGATCGGCTGAGCGAACATAATAAAGATGACAATACTCCCTAAACTAATCTATTTATTTAGTGCTATACCAATCAGACTTCCAAGAAAATATTTTAATGATCTAGAAAAAATAACAACAAAATTCATATGGAACAATAAAAAGTCGAGAATCTCAAGGGAATTAATGAAAAAAAAATCAAATGAAGGTAGCCTAGCTGTACCTGATCTAAAATTATATTATAAAGCAGCAGTCACCAAAACCATTTGGTATTGGCTAAGAAATAGATTAGTGGATCAGTGGAAAAGGCTAGGTTCACAAGACAGAATAGTCAACTATAGCAATCTAGTGTTTGACAAACCCAAAGCCCCTAACTTCTGGGAAAAGAATTCATTATTTGATAAAAACTGATGGGATAATTGGAAATTAGTATGGCAGAAATTAGGCATGGACCCACACTTAACACCATATACCAAGATAAGATCAAAATGGGTCCATGACCTAGGCATAAAGAATGAGATTATAAGTAAATTAGAGGAACATAGAATAGTTTATCTCTCAGACTTGTGGAAGAGAAAGAAATTTGTGACCAAAGATGAACTAGAGACCAATACTGATCACAAAATAGAAAATTTTGATTACATCAAATTAAAAAGCCTTTGTACAAACAAAACTAATGCAAACAAGATTAGAAGGGAAGCAACAAACTGGGAAAACATCTTCACAGTTAAAGGTTCTGATAAAGGCCTCATTTCCAAAATATATAGAGAACTGACTCAAATTTATAAGAAATCAAGCCATTCTCCAATTGATATATGGTCAAAGGATATGAATAGACAGTTTTCAGAGAATGAAATTGAAACTATTACCACTCACATGAAAGAGTGTTCCAAATCACTATTGATCAGAGAAATGCAAATTAAGACAACTCTGAGATACCACTACACACCTGTCAGATTGGCTAAGATGACAGGAAAAAATAAGGATGAATGTTGGAGGGGATGCGGGAAAACTGGGACACTAATGCATTGTTGGTGGAGTTGTGAACGAATCCAACCATTCTGGAGAGCAATCTGGAATTATGCCCAAAAAATTATCAAATTGTGCATACCCTTTGATCCAGCAGTGTTTCTATTGGGCTTATATCCCAAAGAAATACTAAAGAAGGGAAAGGGACCTGTATGTGCCAAAATGTTTGTAGCAGCCCTGTTTGTAGTGGCTAGAAACTGGAAAATGAATGGATGCCCATCAATTGGAGAATGGCTGGGTAAATTGTGGTATATGAATGTTATGGAATATTATTGTTCTGTAAGAAATGACCAGCAGGATGAATACAGAGAGGACTGGCGAGACTTACATGAACTGATGCTAAGTGAAATGAGCAGAACCAGGAGATCATTATACACTTCGACAACGATATTGTATGAGGACATATTTTGATGGAAGTGGAGTTCTTTGACAAAGAGACCTGAGTTTCAATTGATAAATGACGGACAAAAGCAGCTACTCCCAAAGAAAGAACACTGGGAAACGAATGTGAACTATCTGCATTTTTGTTTTTCTTCCCGGGTTTTTCTTACCTTCTGAATCCAATTCTCCCTATGCAACAAGAGAACTGTTCGGTTCTGCAAACATATATTGTATCTAGGATATACTGCAACATATCCAACATATAAAGGACTGCTTGCCATCTAGGGGACGGGGTGGAGGGAGGGAGGAAAAAAAAAATTGGAACAGAAACGAGTGTCAATATAAAGTAATTATTAAATAAAAATTAAAAAAAAATTATTCTTTGGTGCATACCAAGTTCCTTTGCCTTTTAGAATACCAGATTCCAGTCCCTTCAGTCCTTTAATGTAGAAACTGCTAGATCCTGAGTGAACCTTATTGTGGTTCTTCCGTGTTTGAATTTTTTTTTCTGGAGTTTTTATTTTGGGATCTCTTTCAGCAGGTAATCAATGAATACTTTCAGTGTTTATTTTACCTTCTGATTTTATGACATCTGGGCAGTTCTCTTTGATTTCCTGAAAAATAGTGTCTAGGCTCATTTTTTCATCATGATTTTCAGGGAATCCAATAATCCTTAGATTATCTCTCCTAGATGTATTTTCCAGGTCTGTTTTCCCCAGTAGGTATTTAACATTTTTTCTATTTTTTCATTTTTTTGGTTTTGCTTGGCTGATTCTTTGTGTCTCCTCAAATCATTCATTTCCATTTGTTCAATTTTGATTTTTAATGAATTATTTTCTTCATTTACTTTTATTTGTTTTTGTAATAGTCCAATTGAGTTTTTAAATGAATTGTTTTGTTCTATGAATTTTTTTTTATTTTGCCAATTTTATATTTTAAGGAGCTATTTTCTTTTTCCAATTCACTAATTCTGTTTTTTATGGAGTTGATTTTTTTTTATCCACTTTATCATTTAATGAGTAACTTGACTTATCCAGACCCTCTTGCAAAGCTTTTCTTTGCTTTCCCCATTTTTCTTCTAGCTCTCTTTTAAGAGCCTTTTAAATTTCTTCTATGGGAGCCTTGTGTGATGGGGATCAGGTTATATCACCATTTAGTACTTCCTCTGGAGACACTCTCCTATTAGTCTCCTCAGGGTTTGAAGTCTGCTTTCTTTCAGTATAGAAGCTATCTATAGTTAGAGCCCGCTTTGTCTTTTTACTCATTTTAACAAAAAAAACACAAACAAACAAACAAGCAAAACCTGCAATATGCTTTTGGGGTAGTGTGGTATTACCAAACTTCCTCAACAGACAACAGGAAGTAGCAGTGAAGCAGCAGTGGGATAGCATTGGCTACACTGTGTTCACCGTCTGCGCTGAAATCATGCTGAGTCCCTCCCAATGCTGGGTAGTGTGGCCAGGTCCAGAGAGACCAAAAATAATATTTTTTGGGTTATACCCTCTACCCCCTGTGTTTATAGCTTCTCTATTGATCTACTGGCTTACTGCCAGAGCAGAGTAGCTGACACAGTAGTAAAGTTCTCCCTGCAAATTTTCAGCTGGCAAAGACTACACCCTGCTCCCCTCTGATCTGCTCAACATGAGCTGTTTGCCGTGCTCTCACTGCCTGTCTGATTCTGCAGTTGGCCTAGCCATTCTTGCCCATGAGCAAAACCAAACCTTTTCTGGCGAATTTTGAGATTATCTTTTGTGGTAATTCCCAAAATTCCCAAAATTCGTGGGTTTTGACAGTCAAGCGCTAATTCTGAGGTTGTTTCACAAAAAGTAGTCTGAGGGTAAAAGAGAGCTTAGATAGACACATGTGTCCTCTCCTCCATCTTGGCTCCACCCTCTGAACATTGTTATTGTTTTTGTCTAGTCAAATAAAGTATCTCCTCAGCAATTTGATTGTTATTAAATCAATAAATTAATTTAGATGTCATCATCTTTATTAGAACAATCTAACCATGTAGTCTGACCACTTCTTTAAGTGTCTTCCTTGATTTCTACAAAAAAAGTTTCGTAACTGAATTTATACAAAACTTGCTTACATTTTGATAGGTTAAATCTTATATTTTATTCATTTTGTAGAGAATTTAAATTTTATTTTCCTTGTTATTGTTTCTTCCCTTTTTATTAGTACTTAGATAGAACTGCTAAAGATTTTCATAGATTTATTTTGTATTCAGCTACCTTTTGGAAGTTCTTACCTATCTCAACTAGAAAACCCCAAGAAATTGTTAAATGAAGAAGAAAACAAGTTATATGATCATGGTATCTGTAAATAAGTATAATTTTATCCCCTCTTTTCTCATACTTAAAATTTTGATTCTGTTCTTTTTATTACTGTAGCTAACAATAATACTAGAAGAAGGGATATCTTTGATTTACTGCTGTTTGTACTGGAAAAGTTTCTAGTCTTTATTCCTTGCAAATATTTCTTAAAATATTGATTTTATTTATATCTCAATGATATTAAAAATGGCCTTTTCATTCCTAAAATTTTTAGTTTCTAACTTAAATAAGAGCCATATTTTATCAAAAGTTTTCTCTCATGGCTATTAAAATAATGATGGTTTTGTTTATATAATTAATTAATTTTCCCTAATGTTGAAAAAATTTTGCATCTTTCATGAGTCCAGTTTGCTCATAGTAGATTACTTTTGGTGTGGTACCTTTGTAATGAATTATGTAAAATATGTGTATTAATTTTTGAAATTAGCCTATACTTTTTTCTTTTCTTGCTCTCTTCCTGGTTTGGGTATCAGGAACAAATTTCCCTTTCCAACTTGATCTCACACTATTGCTCATCACACATGGTATACTTTAGTTATGGTATTACTGTCTCTTGATCAAGCCTTTTCTTATGATGTTCCCTTTCCATGGACTGTCTTCCTGTGTCTATGTTATACTCACATTTCGCCTCCTTTGAGAAGCCTTTCTTGACCTTCTACCCAAGCTCCATTGGATGATAATCATGTCTTCCTCAGACTTTGTTTTCATTGATTGGTTCATTCATCTACTCAACAAGTATTTGTTCTTTAAAAACCTACTGTCAGGCAAATAGGATTATAAAGACAAAAATGAAAATGATCCTGCCTTCTTTATATTCTAATGGGGAAGATAAAATGAACATATAAGTAAATACAAAATACATAAGATCAATATGAAGTCATTGTAGTGGGAGATGGTGGTGTTTCTAGCAATCAGAGAAGTCAGGATAGGTCACATATAAGGGACAACATTTAAGTTGAGGCTCGAAGTAAATTGGAAATTCTATAAAGTGAAGTTGAGAAAAGAAACATTGAATGAATGAGGGACAATCTGTACAAAAGTCATGGTTTGCCTGGTATATAAAATCAGTGAAGGACAATAATAATCCTATAGGTAGACTACAGCCACATTATCCTTAGAGGCAATTGATTTCTTCTTGAATTGGATAATGACAAACTTTACTTTAGTAATATGAGTTTTACAGCTGTAGAGAATCTGAAATAGTGCATTTTTTAACCATTAAAATTTTTTTAATAGCTTTTTATTTATAAGTTATATGCATGGATAATTTTACAGCATTGACAATTGCCAAACCTTTTGTTCCAATTTTTTCCCTCCTTCCCCCCACCACCTCCCCTAGATAGCAGGATGACCAATACATGTTAAGTATATTAAAGTATAAATTAAATACAAAATAAGTATACATGATCAAACCGTTATTTTGCTGTACAAAAAGAATTTGGCTCTAAAATATTGTACAATTAGCCTGTGAAGGAAATCAAAAATACAGGCAAGCAAAAATATAGGGATTGGGAATTCAATGTAATGGTTTTTAGTCATCTCCCAGAATTCTTTTGCTGGGTGTAGCTGGTTCAGTTCATTACTGCTCCATTGGAACTGATTTGGTTCATCTCATTGCAGAAGATGGCCAGGTTCATCAGAATTGATCATCATATAGTATTGTTGTTGAAGTATATAATGATCTCCTGGCCCTGCTCATTTCACTCAGCATCAGTTCATGTAAGTCTCTCCAGGCCTTTCTGAATCATCCTGTTGGTCATTTCTTACTGAACAATAATGTTCCATAATATTCATATACCACAATTTATTCAGCCATTCTCCAATTGATAGGCATCTACTCAGTTTCCAGTTTCTGGCCACTACAAAGAGGGCTGCCACAAACATTCTTGCACATACAGGTCCCTTTCCCTTCTTTAAGATCTCTTTGGAATATAAGCCCAGTAGTAACACTGCTGGATCAAATGGTATGCACAGTTTGATAACTTTTTGAGCATAGTTCCAAATTGCTCTCCAGAATGGTTAGATGTATTCACAATTCCACCAACAGTGTATTAATGTCCCTGTTTTCCCAATAGTGAATGTTTTATATTCCCTCAAATGCTTATTAAACTCCATGATAGCAGAGACAATGTCCCTATTAGGAATTTGGTATCTAATCTACTCCTTAGCATTGTGCTTTGCACATATGTGTCTAATAAGTGTTTTTAAGTAACAAGTGTTTAAGAAGTAATCATAGAATTCTAGAGTGTTAGAGACTGAACATATCTGGATATTCTCAAATTCAAACCACTCATTTTACAAATAAAAAATGAAATCCAGAGAATTTTGGTTACTTGCCCAAGGTTACACTACT
Source organism: Antechinus flavipes (assembly GCF_016432865.1). NCBI lineage: Eukaryota > Metazoa > Chordata > Mammalia > Dasyuromorphia > Dasyuridae > Antechinus > Antechinus flavipes. The sequence goes on from NC_067401.1 coordinate 182,500,493, forward strand.
AATCAATGGGACTTAAATCCATATCTTTTGGCTCTGTGTTCTGCCTTGTGACATTACCATCTGCTTTTGTCTTGAACAGCTATTTATATTTTTTAGCTTTTCCAGAGTAAAAACTTTATATTAGTATTCAGTTTTAATTTTTGATTCAATTATCCCTGAATTTCTTAGATTCTTTGATTGAACAGCACTAAAAATAATAATGGCTGACTTTTTTTGTAGCCCTTTAAGGTTTTTCATAGCAATCATAAGAGTATGTAGAAGCATTATTATTGTCTAACGGACAAAGATACCAAAATTTACAGAAATTGAGTTACTGTTCCAAAGTTCCATAGTTGGTTGCAGAACAATTATTTGAATCCAAATATTTTGACCCCATGATAACTATACTGCCTCTAAAGCATCTAATAACTAAGTTAATGCAGATAAATTTCTAGGAATATTTCTCTTTATTTGCTCTTTAAAAATGATCTAAATTTTAGGCTCAGTTATTTCTTCCCATTACTACTTATGTATATGATTTCTGTATAAAAGTTGCTCTTTGAAAGTAGGAGGACGAGCTATAAGGGCCAGTAGGTCTACATCAGTCTGGAAATTGTGATATTTACTGGTATATATTTTAGTAGGCAAATTACTAGGTGAACATAAGCAAATGAGGTGTTGTAAAGATCATGTGCTGGCTTTGGATGGGACAGACTAAAAATGAGTATATTAAATTTGCACCCATTGCCATATGAATGATTTCAATATCACATTGACTGATAAATTCCAGTCTTTTCTTTCCTTGATCCTAACATTCAAACTCATAATCTGTTGAAATGAAAATTCTTTCCCCTTTCATTTAGCAAGTTCATTCTTACCTGTCTCAGTCTTCTACCTCGCCAGTCCCTAGCTTCTCTTCCACTACTTCTATTGGGTCTTCCTAGATTTCTTCCTCTCCCACTGGAAAATACTTCATCCCTTGCTATCTTCTCCAATGTTAGATGTTTTTCCCCATCTTCTCTCCTCCCGAATATGTGCTGGACAAAGAAGAGTCAGCAGGTTCTTTGTCTTCCACTGCTACTACTAGGCCTTTTTCCTGCTATCTTCACTGATTATTCTCTCTTTCTTTGAGATTCATTTCATCTATTTTTATTATCCTGCCCAGATTCTTGTTGTTCTCCAACAGCTTTCAGTTCATTTTTTCTTTTTCCCTAAGTATTTCACTATCTGATTCAGGGTCTTCCTTTCTACCCTAAATCTTATCTTCATACTTATTAATTTTGTAATTCATACTGATGTCCTCTTCAACACACTGGCCCCCAGTTGAACAACTTCTTCAAGTCCCATGAACTGCTTTTTGTTTTCATTTTCATTCTGTCTTAGCCAAGTACCTTAGTCTTATAAACCAAAATTATTCAACCGTTGAAGTCTTGAACACTAAAATTCCCCTGATTATAATCTTCTAACCTATTATCACTCTCTCTGCCTTATTTGTCCTAAACTTATTGCAGCCCATTCCTCTTCCCCTGGAATATATTCCTGATTTTTATTCATTCTCCTAGTTGAATCTCTGAGGGGCAATTGCACTTGGGTTCTAGGGATAGTCTTGGTGGAACTACATTCCAATTGATGTACTTTCCATTAATAATCATTACCAGTAGATGCAAAGAGAGTATTATGTGAATAATAATAATTGCTACCAAGCATTTCTTCCAAAAACCCAAAGCAAAATTTTCTAAAAATATGCATAAAATCCATGAGGAAAGTGGGAACAATGGTAGCAAGGTATTTGTGTAGCATAAATATGTGACAAAGGTAATTCACAAATTGAGTGAGTGTACAGGATACAAATCTATCTTCTTGTATGGCAGTCTCAGAACTTCTCTACGTATGCAATGATTGATGCATAAGACGAGCTGAGCTTTCAGAGTCTTTTCCTCTCTTAATCATAATTGTTTTCTTTTTTCTCTCTTCTTGAAGTTGTTTCTTCCTTTGGGTGACTCATTGTCTGTATCCCTACCGGTCTGGAACATGTGTCTCTGGGCCCTAATGGAAGTAGCGTTTGAGTGTCTGTCTGTCTGTCTGTTTCTGATGGTTAAGTAGCTTTAATTTAAAGCATCATGTCCAACATGAGAAAGAAGAGAGAGAATCCACTTCTTTCCCAGTCTTTTGCTGCCCTTTGGTCTAGACACAAGGATCTCCTCCACAATTTTGCTAATTAAATCCTCAAGAGTATGACTAATTTGTTTGGTCAGCCAATCACATCATTCCTTCCTCATTTAAAAGCTAATCATTTGTCACTAAATTCTATGACTACATTAGCTGAGTTATGTGTATAAATGAGGGTATAGATTAAAACCCTTATCTTGTACTTGTTTTGGTCTTGTCCCAAATTCTTGTTCCTCTAACTTTTCCTATTTTCCCATAGTTAATTTGTTAGGCAAAAAACTGTCCTCCAGTCTCGAATCTCTTGCTCCATGTTTTTTCATTATGAATGCCCTACCAATCCTTAGTCCTAGCTCACCAGTTCCATTACTTCTTTAATCCTATTCTTCATCTTCATTAAAGTCAGAATTTTCCAGGGACTTGCTGGATACATTTCATACTAGCTAACAAGAGTGATTGTTAAAATTTTTAGTATGAGCACTTAAATCTTATAAATTCAAAAAACATTCCAAATCAATACTTGGATTATTGTTCTGTTGATTTTTCTAGATTTAAAAGTGATGGAAAAAGATCTTGATAATGTCGAGTAAACTTAAAGATGCTTGCCTGCCTCTTTCATATTCAACTAACACATCCCTGTTTTTTTCTCCTGCTTTTAGTCTTTTAGTCTCTCCCCTCCCCAAACCATCCTTCACACAGCTGCCAAATAATTTTTCTAAGAATCATGTCTAACCATCTATGTCACCCTTTGCTAAAACAAAACAAAAAACTTTTCCTTGTGTGTATCAATAAAATAGAAACATTTTAACAAGCATATTTAAAGCTCTACTAAATCTGGCTCAAGTTAAATCTTTTTAGTATTTCTTCACATTACTTCTATTCTCTTTCACTTAGCTTGGATTCCTAATTGGACCCTGAACTTCACATGCCATAGTCTACATTCTTAAAAACATGCATTATGCTTACCTTTGTTATCTGCCTATTATGTTCCATATTTCCCTTCAAAGGTCAATTCACTTGTCCCCTAATTCATGAAGCCTTCCTTGATGTCCCCAGGTATTAGCACTGTTAGCATTCCAATATTCTTTGAGTATTTTGTTTCATCTTTCCTTCATTCTTGTATTATATTTACATTTATGTACATTTCTTATCTCCCTAGTATTCCTTGGGGAAGAATTGTAAAGGAACTAAAGTTGCATCTTGTGGGATACTCTTGTTTCTAAAATTTAGTTAATCTTTGTGCATAATAAACAGTAAATAAACATTTGCTTATTGATTAATGTTTAATGAAGTGAAGGACCCAGTAAGGGGGATATTATGAAAAGAATTAAGAGAGTAGTAAATATAGGAGTGTTATGGAAGCCAAGGGTTAAAAAAAATTTAAACAATGCAAATGTAGCTAAAAGTAATACAGTTATACAATAATTAATAAGAACTCATTGGCCAAGTAAAAGTGTCATGTGTTTCAATGTGGACCAACAACTAGGTAATGCATTTAGAGAATAATAATACTTGCTATAGTTTGTAAGCTAGTAGGTTTTTCAAGGACATTTATGATGGCAACTTAAAAACTTGATGGACATCATTAAGAGATTCTAGAGATTTCAACAAAATTTAATATATGCATACATATATATGTATATATGTATAATTTTAAGTCAATTTTATTTTATTTTTAGATTGACATTCTCTTCCCCCTCACCACCACATCTCCTATACCTGCCAACCTATTGAAAAAATAAGAAAGATAAAAGTCTGATTATAAGTATGTATGATTAAGCAAAATAAATTTCCACATTGGCTATGTCCAAAAACTAAAACTTTTTCAGTCTGTATTCTGAGTCCCCACCTTTCAGGATGTTTTGTTTTAATTCCCTTGGTTATTAAATTGATCAGAGTTTCTAAGTCTTTACAATACTGCTATTACTTTAAAAATTGTTTTCCTGGTTCCTCTCACTTTACTTTATATTAGTTAATACAGATGTTCCCAGGTTCTTATGAAGCCATCCCCTTAATCAATTTCTTATTGCACAATAGTATTCTATCCCATTCATGTACTGTGATTTGTTCATCCATTTCCGATTTGTTGATTACCCTCTCAGTTTCCAATTCTTTTCTACCATGCTAAGAGTTGCTGTAAATATTTTTGTACATATGGGTTCTTTTCTTCTTTTTTTTAATCTCTTTGTAGTATAGATCTAAAAGTGGATCACTTTGTCAAAGGATATGCACAATAGCTTTTTGGGCATAGCTTTCCAGAATAATTGGATCAGTTCACAGTTTCACAAACTGCATAGTGATGATGACAATGATAGTGATGATGTTGGTGATGATGATAGCTAATATTTATATAGCATTTTAAGATTTACAAAGCATTTTATAAATGTTTTCTCATTTTATCTTCACAGTAATCCTGAGATCTATTAATGTACTTGTTTTCCTATAGTCTCTGCAACATTTGTCATCTTCCCTTTTTTTGGTCACATTTGATTATATGATGAGTGGGAATGGTGTTTTAATATTAATTTCTCTAATTATTAGTAGTTTATAGCATTAAGTTGAATTTATCTTTCAATCCTTTTCTGCTGGATTTTGTTGCTAATATAAAGATTTATATGAGTTTATTTATATCTTAACATTGCTAAAATGGTAAATTGTTTCGATTAGTTTTTAAAAGTTTGATTCTAAAGTTCTCTAAGTAGGCATTACATCATTTGCAGAAAGGAATAATTTTATTTCTTCCTTGCCTGTTTTTATTCCCCAAAATTTTATTGCTTGACTTGTTGCTATAACTAGCATTACTAGCACTATATTAAATGATAATGATGATAATGGATATCTTTAACTTACCCTGATCTTACCAGAAAGATCTCTAGCTTATTCCAATTACCAATAATGTAGGTTTTAGTGTTAGATACAAGTGTAATTTATTCCTATGCCTTCTAGTGTTTGTAGAAGAATAAGTGTTAGGTAGCATAGTAGATAGATCACCGGCTCTGAAATCAGGAGGACCTGAGTACAACACTTCCTCAGACACAACACTTCCTGGCTGTGTGACCTTAGGCAAGTCCCTTAATCCTTATTGTAATCCCTTTCTCCCATCAGGTTGCTTCCTGGCTGATTGATTATGTAATCCCTTTCTCCCATCACTGATTGAATCATTGATATGTTATTTTTAGATTGATATTCCCTTCCCCCTTCTTCAGTGAAATTAAGGTCCTTGTTCCACATATTGGGCACCAAATGTAGAGTATGAGTTTTCCCTGGAGGGCCTTGGGGTCTTTGGTCTTTCTGGGGAGAAGTGAAAGAGGTAGGCAAGCAGAATCCTCGTTTCTGGAGTCTGGACTCACCAACCTCTCTCCTCCTTATCCTATCACCAAGTGACCCTAGCCTTATCTCCCCCTCTCCCCCAATCCTTGCCTATGATTATCTTAACACCAAACATTCAGCAAGCACCAATGGTGAGAAGAGCCATTTTCAAATATATGCTAATAGAGTCATTATCTCACATTAAATAGATAATTAGCCTTAAGTGCTTGGTTGTCTGATTCAAGCATACCTTTTTGGAGTTTCAGCCCTTCTACACCACCCCACTCTTCACATAATAATGTCTTATCTCTGAGATTACCCTGCATCTACACTGTGTGTGTATGGTATGTACATATTTGTTTCATGTTGTCTCTTGCATTAAACTGTGAGCTCTCTAAGCTTTTCTTTATGATCCCAGAGTTTTAGCACTGTGCCTGATACATAGTAACTTCTTAATAGATATTTCTTAACTAACTGACTGACTGACTGACTGACAGCCCAAGAGGTCCCTCATTTCAGAAATGAGCAAATTGAAATCAGGATCCAAATTTAGCAAATTTCATGCTTGCTCATGATTGGTGTCTGAATCTCTGGGGATCTGTGCTGTTTTTTAAAATAAATATGAGATGTCTGCCTGTCAATTCTTCATCTTTGAAGTGACTTTTCTTGTGTTTGCAGACAGCCAAGAATTACTAACCTGCTCTCAATCACAGTTTGTCCATGTTGCTATCGCAATCTTTCTTGCCTATATTTGCTATCGCAATCTTTATTCACCTCTTCACTTCAATAAATATTGAAGATTTTTCCCTTAACCTGAATTCCTGACTCTGGCTGATTTTAAATACGCGGTCATTACAAGAAGATAGGATATGATAGGAACTTGGGTCTTCCAAATTTAGTAAATTTCATGCTTGCTCATGATTGGTGTCTGAATCTCTGGGGATCTGTGCTGTTTTTTAAAATAAATACGAGATGTCTGCCTGTCAGTTCTTCATATTTGAAGTGACTTTTCTTATGAAAGAGATAAGGATTTGGACTTTAACACCTGGCTGCACTTGTGTTGATTACTGAACTGAAACAAAGGCTGCTCCTAGAGACCTTAAGAAAACCCAAAAGAGAACATTACACATCTGGTATTATGCCCCCAAAGTTATCAATCTGTGCATACCCTTTGATCCAGCAGTACTATTACTGGGTTTATATTCCAAAGAGATACTAAATAAGGGAAAGGGACCTGTATGTGCCAAAATATTTGTGGCAGCTCTGTTTGTAGTGGCTAGTGACTGGAAAATGAATGGATGCCCATCAATTGGTGAATGGTTGGATAAATTGTGGTATATGAATGTTATGGAATATTATTGTTCTGTAAGAAATGACCAGCAGGATGAATACAGAGATGCTTGGAGAGACTTACATGAACTGATGCTAAGTGAAATGAGAACTAGGAGATCATTATATACCTCAACAACGATACTGTATGAAGATGTATTCTGATGGAAGGGGATCTCTTTGACAAGGAGAAGATCTAATTCAGTTCTGATTGATCAATGATGGACAGAATCAGCTACACCCAGAGAAGAAACACTGGAAAATGTGCATTTTTTGTTTTTCTTCACAGGTTATTTTTACCTTCTGAATCCAATTTTTCTTGTGCAACAAGAGAACTGTGTGGTTCTGCACACATATATTGTATCTAGGATGTACTGTGACATATTTAACATGTATAAGACTACCTACCATCTAGGGGAGGAGATGGAGGGAGGGAAGGGAAAAGTCAGAACAAAAGTGAGTGCAAGGGATAATGTTGTAAAAAATTACCCTGGCATGGGTTCTGTCAATAAAAAGTTATAATAATAATAATAAAAAGAAATTGAATCAGGACCTTTATCAATGTAATATTTACTTAGTTGATCTCCTACTAGTTTCCAATTATGTGCCTCTATTTCTTTTTCCTTGAAGACCCAAGGGGACGTGCATTTTAATGTATCCAAGAATCCATCAATCTGCTCCCAAGTTACAATCAAACCTTGTCTCTTTATTAGTCTGAGTATGCTTCCTGTAGATTTCCCTCAGAATGAGGTTGGGATTGGAGGTGGGGTAGAATCTTTTCCTAATATCTGCTCCATTTCAGTTAGAAAATGAGTTACTGCTAAGTGAAATGAGCAGAACCAGGAGATTATTATATACTCAACAACAATACTGTATGAGAATGTATTCTGATTGAAGTGGATCTCTTCTATAAAGAGAGCTAATTCAGTTTCAATTGATCAAGGATGGAAAGAAGCAGCTATGCCCAAAGAAAGAACACTGGGAAATGAATATAAACTGCTTGCATTTTTGTTTTTCTTCCCGGGTTATTTATACCTTCTGAATACAATTCTCCCTGTGCAACAAGAGAACTGTTCGTTTCTGCACACATATATTGTATCTAGGATATACTGTAACCTATTTAATAGGTATAGGACTGCTTGCCATCTAGGGGAGGGGGTGAAGGGAGAGAGGGGAAAAATCGGAACAGACGTGAGTGAAAGGGATAATGTTGTAAAAAATTACCCTGGCATGGGTTCTGTCAATAAAAAGTTATTTAAAAAAAAATAAAGAAAATGAGTTACTAGTTTAGCTTTTAACAAAGTAAATTCCTTGTTTGTCTATTAAAATACTTGCCCTATTTCCTGATTACAGGGCTTGTTCAGTGAAATTAGGGTCCTTGTTTCACATACTGGGTGCAAAAATGTGAAGTCCGAGCTCGTTCCCTGGAGGCCTCAGGATCAGCCAGAGTCAGGATAAGTAAAAGTCCTTGGTCTTTAGGAGGAGAAGTGAAAGAAGCAGGCAAACTGCCACGAGGCTCACCAAAGATGTATCTTCGATTATCGAGTCCAAAGTCACCAATTTCTCTCCTTCTTGTCCTGCCACAAAGTGGCTCTGGCCTCTGTCCCTCTGCCCTCTAATCCTTGCCTACTATTATCTTAACACCAAACATTCAGCCAGCATCAACTGTGAGAAGAGCCATTTATCCAAATATATGCCAATAGTCATTGTCTCATATTGAATAGGTAATTAGCATTAAGTGCTCCATTGTCTAATTCAAGCATACCTTTTTGGACTTTCAGCCCTTTACAATACCTGCTCAAAAATTTGTAACTGCTTTTTTTCTTTATCAGTTGAATTGATCATATGATTTTTATTTTTATTATTAATATGGTCCATTATCTTTATTTTTTCCTAATATTGAAGCAGCCTTACATCCTTGGTATAAATCTAATCTGATCACAGTGTATGTATATATTTGTGATAGGTTTCTGTTTTATTTTTTTAAATAATTTTGCATCAATATTTATTAGGGACATTACTCCATAATTTCTTTTCTCTGTGTTGACTCTTGCTTATTTAGGTATCAACACTTTGATTTGTACCATTAATAAATTTGTCAAATCACTTTCTTTTTCCTACTTAAAAAAATGGTTTTTGTAGTATTGGGATTAATTATTTTTTAAATGTTTGATAGAATTCACTTATAAATCCATTTGCTTCTGTTTTTTCTCCCTTTGGGATCTCATTTATGATTTGTTCAATTTCTTTTTCTAAGACCGGGTTATTTAAAGCTTTTATTTCCTGTTCTCTCAGACTGAACATTTTATAATTTTATATTCATCTATTTCATTTATATTATCAGTTTCATTGACACATAATTGGGCAAAATAGTTCCTAATTTCTTTTATATATTCTTCACTGGTTGTATATTCACCTTTTTTCATTTTGATACTGGTAACTTTATTTTTATCTTTTTCAAGTCAAAATAACTAATACTTTGTTGATTTTATTTTTTAAACCAAAATCTAGTTTTAGATATTTATTAATTTGTTTTTCAATTTTGTTTATCTCTTGATTTTCAGGATTTTTGGAGGTATTTAAATGAAGATTTTTAATTTGCTGTTTTTTGTTTTTGTTTTTTAGTTGCATTCCCAATTCATTGTTGATGTATTTTCCTCTCTTTTATTGACAACAGTGTGATTCAGGTGTTGTTAACCTCCCCTTCCCTCCCTTCCTCTTTCCTTGTTATATAAACTTGTACTTTCTAATTATGTGAAATAATTTTTTCATTTTCTCTTGTCTCCTCCAGTGTATTCCTCTTCTCTTCCTTTTACACATTTCCTTTAAGACCATCAAAAGCTGCCAGGCTTCCTTTTTAATTAGACTCTCTCTATGACCATTCGTAACAATGGAATTAAAAGGAAATTCATGTGTCATCATCCAATATTAGAATATCAACAGATTATACTTGTTTAATACCTTCTGACTACTCACTCATAATTGCTTTTTTATACTTCTTTTGACTCCTGTGTGTGTACTTAAAATCTACATATGATTCTGGTCTTCTCATGATATATGTTGAGAAGCTCTCTATTCCCTTAAAGCTTATGTTTTAGGATTATATTCTGGTTTTTGGGGGGTAAGTTATTCTTGGATATAAACCTAGATCATTTGCTTTCTGAAATATTATATTCCAAGTTCTGTGCTTCTTTATTTTATTGGCTACAAAATCTTATATGATTCTGACTCCTTTATCCATTGCATAAAGTTAGTTACTAAATCCTATCAACTCTACTTTTCCCATGTATCTTGTAGCAATATCCTTTTTTCCATGCACACTGCTATTTCAATGATTATTTCTTACCTGGTTTAATCTCCTCTTAATAATTTCCTTATCTGCATTTCTGCCTAGTCACCCCCATTTTCAGTCTCTCTCCTTTAGTCTGCTATCTCCTATATTGGTTGATTTAACTGAATTATTTTTTTTTTCCTTTCCACTAGGTAAGGTATCCAGAGATGATTGTGGTATAAATCAATAAAACTTTAATATAATTTAATTTATTTATTTATGTATAATATTTTTATTATTGTTGGCTGCTGGTGAGTCCTTAATTCTAGTTAGGAACAAATGTACTATTTACAGGATAAAGATGAAAATGTAATTAGATATATTGGATTCAGAACTTTCTCACACAAACTCAAAATATGAAAATCAGGTAGCCATTTCCCAATAAAAGCACTAAATCACTATTGCACTAGCCACATTTCCCATATACTTCTCTATCAAATTCCTGAAGAATTCAAGTGTTCCAGAAAACAAGATAAGCAAAACCCATGATTATGCAGTTATGGTTAGAGGACACAGAGTACATTGTTAAGGTAGTAAATTGAGAATTGCTGCATCTTCCCTTCTTCAACATTTTTTGAGAAAGATATAAGGAAGGCAGAGCTACTAAGAGTGCCATTCATAGGCACAATGGTAGTTGGTCCAGGTGGAAAAGAGGCAGTACAACAAGCATCTGTAGTTTCTGGCTCCAGGTCTTGTTAGTCTGCCTCCCTCAACAAGGCTGGATAGTAATGGAGGCAGATACTCGGTGACTCAGGCTTGCCCTAGCTTGGTTGCTAATATAAATCTCCAGTAGAATCATGTGTCTTGGGGAATGAGTTTGTTGAGAAATTTTCCAGTTATTTTGGCTTAGGGGGTAAAGTTGTTTCCAGTATTCAGAATGGACACAAAAGTTTATCCAAGTGTTATGGAGGTTACTCCAGGTTTCTGGGAAAAGCTCCCTAATGGCAGAAACAAGTTTTCTCATCTTCTGCACTGTTACTAGAATTGTCTCTAGGGATCGATTTCTGTGTTTAGTGTGGGTTGAGGAGGAAGATGGCATCTTCCATTTTTTATTTACTTAAGTAGAAAAGTATGTAGCCAGTGCTAGGTATGGATCATAAATCTAGATTTTAAAGGTGCTTCAGAGGCCATCTAGTTCATTCATTTTATACATGAAGATATTCAGGCACTTACCTGAAGTACTGAGTGTCAGAATTAGCACTGAGTGTCAGAATAGGGATTTGAACACAAAGAATCAAATGAACCTAGTTTCTCTTGACTCCAGAAATAGTGTTCTTCCCATTGTATTTCTGGCCTGGGAGGAAAAACATTTAACTCTTTTTTTTAAATTTAATAATAACTTTATATTGACAGAATCCATGCCAGGGTAATTTTTTTTACAACATTATCCCTTGCACTCGCTTCTATTCCGATTTTTCCCCTCCCTCCCTCCACCTCCTCCCCTAGATGGCAAGCAGTCCTATATATGTTAGATATGTTGCAGTATATCCTAGATACAATATATGTTTGCAGAACCGAACAGTTCTCTAAAACATTTAACTCTTAAAGCTATAGGTTGGCTGTTTCCTAAGTGTTCTTTATTGCCTGGAAAATATTTGATTGATATTGAGAATGGTTACAAATAGTGGATTCCTAGGGACTAAGGTACAAACAAATAAAGAAAAGATGAATTGTGTACTAAAGCCAATAGAATTTGACATTTATCTTCATCAGGCATTCCAGAAAAAGATTAGTCCTCTAAATAACCTTTCATAAGTTTCAGTGCTGAAGGGAAACTTGTGTTTCTGCCTCCTCTGAGGCAAGGGAAGGTAGATGATGAAATTTAGAGAAAGGAAATAGCTTTTCCAAGATCACTCATTAAGCCAGATTTCCTGACTCCTAGTATTATGCTCTTTCCATTACACCATTACATTGGGTTGTGAGAGGATACCAGCATTTACTGAATATTTTACTGAATATACCTCTTTTGTTCTGAGAGAGATACAAAAAGGCTACAAAACTCAGTCCCAACTCTTTAGAAATTTAAAATATATGTTTGGTAAGAAATGACTAACAGGATGATTCAGAAAGGCCTGGAGAGACTTACACGAACTGATGCTGAGTGAAATGAGCAGGGCCAGGAGATCATTATATACTTCAACAACAATACTATATGATGATCAATTCTGATGGACCTGGCCATCTTCAGCAATGAGATGAACCAAATCAGTTCCAATGGAGCAGCAAAAGAAGTCTGGGAGATGACTAAGAACCATTACATTGAATTCCCAATCCCTATATTTTTGCCTGCCTGCATTTTTGATTTCCTTCACAGGCAAATAGTACAATATTTCAGAGTCCAATTCTTTTTGTACAGCAAAATAATGGTTTGATCATGTATACTTATTTTGTATTTAATTTATACTTTAATATACTTAATATGTATTGGTCATCCTGCCATCGAGGGGAGGTGATGGAGGGAAGGAGGGGAAAAATTGGAACAAAAGGTTTGGCAATTGTCAATGCTGTAAAATTACCCATACATAAAACTTGTAAATAAAAAGCTATTAAAAAAAAGAAATTTATAATATAAATGGGGAAATAGCACATAACAATAGCTGTGCAAAAAAAGCATTTGTGGGAAGAGGCAGGAGGCTTAGATTTCTCAGTTTTGACATTGTATATGTCATGTGTATGTATTACATAGGTGATAGAAGAGAAGGGTATATTGGATTCAAAGCACTCTCATACAAACTCAAAATATGAAATGCTCAGCTTTGAGACATCTAAGTTGCAGCTAGATTCCAGAGAATAGGGTAGCTGGCCTGGAGTCAGGAAGATTTATCTCTTGAGTTCAACTCTGACCTCACACATTTTCTAATTGTATGGGTAAGTCATTTAACCCTATTTGCCTCAGTTTCCTAAAATGTAAAATAAGCCAGCAAGGGAAATGTTAAACCACTTCATTATCTCTGCCAAGAAAATCCTAAATTGGGGCATGGAGAGTTGGACATGACTAAAAAAGGTTAACTAAAAAACAACAGAGCATCCTAGTTACCTGTTTCTTCTCATACTTGTAACCCTCAGAAGAGATGCTTCAGTTTAAAGATACTGAGTGGGTCCACATCCACTCATAGTTTACTTCTCTCTAATCAGTTTTTTAAAGTATTTAACTTTATCATATTTTTTAAAATGAAGAAGCATTTCTTTTCTCTGTTCCCACTACCCACTGAACAAAGACTAAAAACAAGTAATGATGATGAAACTATCAGAGCAAACACGCAGTTAAAAGGAGCAAATTCTTTTATTGTCCATATTCAAAAATGTATGTCTCATTTTGCATTTAAGTCTGTCATCTATCTGAAGATGGGTGACTTTCTTCCATTTCCATCTTTGAAGTTTGTCATTGAATTGATCAGAAATTTATTGTCTATCAAATTGTTTTTCTTTATGATATTGTCATATACACACATATATATGCAAATACCTACATATATGTATGTATGTGTAGGTAGTTCTCCTGGTCCTGTTTATTCTATCAATTCATACAGGGCTTTTCCATTTTTTTCTGAAACTGTTTACTCTATGATTTCTTATGGCCCAGTGATATTTGATAATATTGATGTACCCTATAGCCATTTCTCAGGAGCTTTCAGCTTCCAATACTATGAAAAGCACTGCTCTAAATATTTTTGTAGCTATGAATCCTTTTCTTCTTTCTTGGAAATATCACTGGATCAAAGAATATATAACAAACAGTTTAGTGACAGTTTAGGGCAAAGAGCATAGTTTCAGATTGCTTTCCAAAATAGCTGATTCAATTCCCAATTTTCCCAGTCATGCATGAGTGTGTCTGTTTTCTTCCAATAATTGTGATTTGATATTTTTTTGCCCTCTTTGTCAGATTTGTTTGTGTGATTGATGTGATGTAGAATATCACTAATTATTAGTAATTCCACCCACTCATTTTTAGTCATTTCCCCCACTAATTTTATTAGTTATCTAAAAGATAAAGATAGTTAAAAGAAAGACATTTGATGAAATCTCATAGTAAGAAAAGTGACAGTGGGACATTGTACAAGTCACTAAGCTTTTGTGAGCTACAGTTTTCTCATCTATAAAAATCAGTAAGTTGAGATTAGATAACAGTAAAAGGTTAAATTTTTATGATGTTTTAAGGTTTGCAAAACACTTTACATATGTTATCCTATTTGATCCTCACAATAACTTTATTAGGTAGAGATTATTTTTAATACCATCATTGTTATTTCTGTTTTATACATGAAAAAATGAATAAGTGACACGATTAGGGTTTTCCAGCTAATAAGTAAGTGTTTGGAGTAGAATTTGAACTCAGATTTTTCTGATTTCAAGACTAGCACTTAATCCACTATGCCATTGAGAAGATCCCTAAGTAGTCTTCCAGATCTAATTTTTTTTTTTCTAGTGCCAAAGTGAATGACTGCTTCGGAACCATCTGTGTGATGCAGGAACATTTTATAATGCTTTTGGTTTAGAAAACTGAATAAATCCTTGCCCACATCTTTAAAACTGAGAGCCTTTAGTTAGCCAGTTGACCACACCTTTAAGCACAACCCAGCCCAAGGAAGGCCAATGTTAAATTCTCACTATTCCAAAACCGAATTCAACTAATCTCAGTCAGGGGTTAGAAGCAGTCCAAACCTCCTAATGGTGAGGTCCGGTTGTCCTGAGGGAGACTAAATTGAGAAACTAATTGTTTACAATGAGCTAATTGATTTGGTCTAATAAAAATCTCACTGCAGCCTCAGGAAAATTAGTTTACTATTCTTGGATCTGGCAAAAACACAATCTTCTGCTCCCACCCTTCCAGGGATTGTTGCCTGGCTGTACTTTTTGATTCTTCAGCTCTTGTGAGCCTATTACTTCCTTACTTAGATGGTATGGGCACTGTCTATCTCCCTACACTTTCTCATCCTATGCAATAGGATAGGATAGACATCCATGAAGGGACCTTTTTCATGAGATACTCAGTAATTGTCATAAGTACTCATAATTTCTTTGGGGCTGTGACTTCTTTTTTTGGATCCCCTTTGACAGTCTGGGACACAGAGTTACAGAGGGTTGAGAAACCCATATCATTCAAGGTTAACTTAAATGAAGAGGAGTGGTATACTTGAAGGTGACTGATTGTTAACATTTCATCTGAGTCATTTCTTGCTATTTTAGGAGCCATAGTGAAAAAGAGCACTGAATTTAGAAGCAAGAAAGCCTGGTGTCAATTCTCTGCTCTGATAGTCTGTAGGAATATTGGATAAATCACTTAATTTCTTTAGGAATTCATTTTTCCCATCAATTAAATGGGAATGAACAGTAGGGCTTGTTCAGTCAATCTCACAGGTTTGCCATGTGGAAAGTATTTTGTTCATACATCCTATAAATCTAAGTTATTAATAACTGATAATTATGATACATTATTATTGTTAGCTCAGATAAGACATTTCACCTCATTGAACCTCATTTTTCTCATGAATAAAACCTGGGGATTAGACTAGAACATTAGTTCTGAAACTTTTTTTGTGTCATAGGCAGTTTTGATGAAGTTTCTAGATCTTTTCTCAGAATAATGTTTTTAAATCTTAAAATTAAATATATGATCAAAACTTTCACAATCACAGTATTGTGAAAGTAAAGGTGTGATTTATTCTCTTCTCCAAGTTCATGGGCTCCCTGAAATCTACCATTGAATCCCCTTTGTTAAGAACTCCTATTTTAAGAGTATTTCTTTCATTTCTGCCTTTCTGGGGGAGGAAATAGGATGAGGCAAAAATAAATATTAGGAATCTTGCCCCCAAAAATTTACGATCTAGTTGTTTAGTGTATTGAAGTAGATTGGATTTGTTGAACCTGGGAAAAACATATAGCCAGAATTAAAGAACCCAGTATTGATTGTGTTGTATAAATAGACATGTTAGTAATTGGGGAAGGGAAAAATCAGTGTTTGGGAGTTATCAAGAAATATTTCATAGAGGAATCAAGATTTGTACCTGAATCTTAAAAAGGAATAGATTGTGTAGATAGATAGGGAATCAGTATCAGCAAAAGAATGAAGACAGAAACGAAGAGTATATATATATGTGTCAATGTGCAAGAAGACTTTGAGGAAGGGACCGACAAAGTAACTCTCGTGACTAGAATAATAGGAAATGTTGTTAGATTAAATGGGATCAGGTTATGGATAGCTATAAATACAGCATTGAAGAGTTTGGACTTAATGCAGTAGAAATCCAGTCTAGATTTTATAGTATCAAAGAAGTTATAGAATATTCAAGTAGGAAAGGATATTAGAGATAATTTAGTCCTCCCTATTTATTTAAAGTTAATAATAACTCTAATTTATTGGTTTCCTAAGCTATTTACATACTCAACAGATGGCCCATAAGAGTGTGAATTTCTTGCAATAAAAGAATTTTATTGAATAATCAAAGATAAATCCCAAATCTCACTCTCAGCAGAATCACTTCCCAAGAACAAACTAGTCTAATTTTGAGCCTTATCTTGCTTTTTCTTTTTATTCCTGGGCTGTGGTAGAGGGTCTAATAAACAATAAAAAACCAAAATTTAACAGGAAAGTGAGGAATCTAAAGCTTAAGTCACAAGACTCTTAAGGCTTTAATACTGTGATGGTCTTTAGAGACCATCTCCAATGATAATGGTAATCATTGTCTACACAAAATTTTCAGGTTGTTACGTCTTCTAAAGGAGAATGTGAAAACACTAGAAAAATGCTCTATACAATTTCTCAGAATTAAATATTCCTTTTTTTAAAAAATGGTTATGAATTCTTACCCTGACCATATTTGTGAAATATATAGCCCACAGTTATCTATTATTTCTTTTTTTTTAAACTTATATGGCCTTTCATACACACACACACACACACACACATACACACACACACATATATACAGGAAACTTATAGTAGTATATAATGGGAGGTATTGGTTTAAATCTCTATTTTAATTAAATTCTGCGGAATAAAGAATTTCTTTCCCCAGTAATTTTCCAAATATTTGACTGTTGTGCAGTTATTTGCTTCTAGATCTTGTTTATTCTCCATTGAAAGAAGTAGACTGGTACAAGTTTAGAATTAGAAGAACTGGGCTTAGATCCTACTTTAGTGTGACCTTGGGCATAAAAGTCACTTAATCTTCCTCGACTTCAGTTTCCTAACCTGCAAAGTGAGGAACTTAGACTAGACGGTCTCTGTGAGATCCTTTTCAGCTTTACATATATGATCTATTTTTCTATTTTTAATCATTACCAAATAATTTTGATAATTATTGTTTTATAATATAATTTTTAATCTGATAATACTAGCTCTATTTCAGTACCTTTCCCTCATCTTTCCTTGGAAATTTTTGACCTTTTATTCCTTCACATATTATTTCTTATTTTATCTGATTCTATAAGATATGCCCTAGATCAGGGGTCCTCAAACTTTTTAAATAGGGGGCCAGTTCACTATCCCTCAGACTGTTGCAGGGCTGGACCATAGTAAAAACAAAAACTATGAACAAATTCCTATGCATGTATCTTATTTTGAAGTGAAGAAACAAAACGGGAACATACAATATTTAAAATGAAGTAAAGTTAAATCAACAAACTTACCAGCATTTCAATGGGAACTATGGGCCTGCTTTTGGCTAATGAGATGGTCAATGTCTGGTTCTATATTTGTCACTGCTATTCATAATAAGTGATGCAAGTGTGCATCCATTAGTCTTGATCTGGTTGGAGATTTCAAATGTTTCATTCTAGAAAAAGTCTGTTCACAGACATAAGTGCTGCCAAAGATGGTTGCCATTTTGAGTACATGGTTCCTGAGATGAGAATATGTCTCAGAGGAGAGAGATGCATAGAAATTATGAAGGCTGCTTGACTTGAATGCGTCTTTCAGAGAGTCACAATTCTGCAGTTCAGCCAGTTCCATTTGGTAAATTGTATCTACATTTTCAATGTCAATAGAAAATGGGTTACAGAAAAGTTGTATGTCCTGTTCGTGGAGATGAAGCTCTTTCAGTCTAAATTGGAACTCCTTTTGCAATTTTTCCAGTGAATCCACACATGTTTTGTTTGGGAATGCAATCAGTGGTTTTTCCGCTAACAGATTTTGAGTTGTGGGGAGATGGCAGAAGTTTTCCTCCTTCATTTGTTTGATGATGAGTCCTAATTTTACTTCAAATGCTTTGACATGTGATTGCATATCACATATGAGCTTCTCCTTTCCTTGAAGCTGCATATTGAAATTGTTGAGTAGCTCTGTTATATCTGTCAGAAAGACAAGGTACCATTTCCATTCTGCATCATTGAGCTCTGGTACTTCTTTGTTTTTTGAAAGCAGAAAAGTTGTAATCTGTGGAAGTAAGTCATAGAAACGTTTCAAAACTCCCTCGACTCGGCCAATGGACTTCTGTGTGATATAGAACATCTTCATACTCAACATTTAGCTCAGACAGAAATTCCTGAAATTGTCTGTGATTTAGTTCATTAGCTCTAATGAAGTTAACACAAGATACCACATTTTCATAACAGAGTCCCACTTCAGTGATTTACTACACAGCACTTGTTGGTGGATGATATATTGTTTTTGTAGTGGTATATTGTTTTTGGCCTTCTCTGGACACATCTCTTTGGCAACAGAAAGAAGGCATTCTTTGACAAAATTCTCCCTCCACGAATGGTCTGCCAGTGCATGCTATTAGCTTGGCAACTTGAAAACTTGCTCACAGTGATGAAATATTTAGCTGCTTCTGCTTCACAAAAGTATTTTGCTGAGTTTTTCAGTTTTAATATTTTATCTTTTCTCACTTCTCCAACCAATCATATTTATCTTTATGTTGAGTTTCATAGTGTCCACACAAATTATATTCTTTGAACACAGACACTATATTCTGGCATATTAGACATACAGCTCTTTTCTTGTACTGCATGAAAAAGTAATCATAAGTCCACTGTTCTTTGAATATCCTACACTCCAAATCAATTTTTCTTTTTCTTGACATCATTATTTCCTAGGGATTCCAAATTGCTATTAGTAAAATACCAATATATATATACAGCACTACAAAAACAATATACCAGCAATAACTTTGCCCACACAGAGATATAAAGACTGCAATGCCCAACTTCCTCCAACCTTCCTCTATGCTGTGATGCCTCCGTTTCCCGCATTCTCTCTCCTGCTCTTCGTGCTCTCGCTTCGGACCTTCACTGCTGCAATGAATTCCCCCTGCAGTGGCCATGACATGCGCAGCATTCATTGTACATCCCCTACACCTGTCTGTTGTGGTGGCTGCCATTACTGTACAAGGCCATGGACCGTCAGTTCTCTGTCTTCTGCATCTCTCTCCCTTCCCCACATCACACATCCCGGCCTGGGAACTTACCTCACCTCAGTATTGCCTCACACTCCATCTCCGACACCTCAGCCCAGTGCCAGAAGTGTGCGTTGTTAACGTGAGTTTAGGTCCAATGTCACTTCCTGTTTGATTTTGCCATAACCCGGAGGGCCGCACAAACGTTCTCAGCGGGCCTCATTTGGCCCGCAGGCTGTAGTTTGAAGACCCCTGCCCTAGATTGTTTGCCATAACAATTAATATTATAGGTTATTTTAGATAGTACCACTCTTTTTAAGATATTGGCACATTCAAACTAGAAACACTGATTATTTCTCCAATTATTTCTAGGTTTCTTTATTTCTACAAACATTGTTTTAGGATTGTATTTATATAATTCTTAAAAGACATGCTTCAAAGAGAAAATAAACATAAAAAAAATCTGAAAAGATAACAGGGAAGTCCAACCTGTTCCAGGAGGTTGGAGAGTAGACAAATGTTACAAAAAAGAAAGAAACTCTCAGTGTTTCAAGTTATACAAAATGGATATGAGATGCTTTCATAAAAAATGGAGCTACATACCCTTTGAGGAGGAAAAATCTTCTAGTTCTTCAAAAACTAATGCTATTAAGGCATGTGGCCCTAGAACAAAGGTCATCCATTAATGACTAAGAAGAGATTAAATAGTAGATTGGTATTGTATTGCTAAGAGGTACAAAATAGCTAAGTCACATAGAGATCTTCAGTCTTCCTGTAGTCTATACCTTAGATGTAGCACAGAGTATCCCCATACTTGTTAAATCTTGTGATTCTCACTAAACAATACTGACTTTTGAGTTCCCTTCCCACTAAAGGGAATTCTGTGATCTCAAGTTGATGTCAGATATATCCTATTGTCTAGGTTAACTTCAGAATCTAAAGATTGTCTTGCTCTTGAGATCAATCAACTTTTGAAGTCTCCCAGACTCAGGTTGGTAGAAGAAAGATGATAAATATGTTGGAGAAAAGAAGGTAGGGAGACACATACATACACACATACACACTCACTTATGTTTATGTGTGTTTATGTATGTGTTCCCGTATTAATAGAATTCTTTTATCTTCCATACTTCAATGAATCTGTGATGTCATCACTGGACATATTTTATTCAACAGTTTGGACTGCAACCTTCATCTCCACCTGGCAACATGTCCTGCCTTAAACCTTCAGTCTCCTTTTATAGGTTACAGCAAAACATTTGGACAGTTTGTTTGTTATCTCTTGTTTTTGCTTTATAGCTAGATCAGTTCCTTTTTGATCATTCATTTCTTGTTTGATATTAAAGAATAAAGGAATTGAAAAGCTGAAAGAGTCCTTAGAGACCAGCCCATGCTTGAACAATAATTCCTTCTATAACATATGTAATAGTGGTCAATTCAGCCTTTGCTTGAAAATCTTTACAGAAAGAGAAGTTGCTTTCCAAGACAGACCTTTCTATTTTCACTTGCTTTAATTATTACAGAAGTTTCCTTTACACCAAGCCTCGTTATAACAACTTTTCTTAAGTCACTGGTTCAAAAATGAAATTATAGAAACAATTATATTAAAAATTATATTAATTAAAGAATGCCCCAATAATTGTGTGATACAGTGATTAATGTAGGAAAATATATCCTTGAATACTTAACAAAAAGAGAATACAATTTTAAGTTAGATAATCAACAAATTAATAATCACAAAAGAGAAAATTTTGTCAATTAAAAGTCATAATAAAATTGGGAACTTAAAAATAATTAACAAAACCAAGAATTTAAAGAAAAAGATTAATAATTGATAAATCAATAGCTAATTTGATTCTTAAAAGAGAATAGTACCAAATTGACACAATTAAAAATAAAAAGAACAAATTTACAGCAGAGGAAAATAAAAAATTAAAAGTCAACAAAACAAAATAAAATCTAAATGAAACAAAGAGCTACCAAACATAAAATATCAAACTGAATAAAACAGGAAATGATCTGATCTCAGAGAAATAGGAAAAAAAAAACCATAAATTTACTTTCATGGGAAAAGTCTCCAAATCCAGATAGTTTTACAAGCAAATCCTACCAAACATTTAAAGAACAAATAATCCCTTACTGCTGCATAGCCAGTCCGTGTGATGACAATAGCACACTAACCACACCAGCCTCCTGTCTGGCCTGAAGAGAAGGGGTTTTGAAACTGAGCTCTTTGGAGCATTAGAGAAATATATTTAGTCTAAGGTTTACCTCACTGAGTCTAATGAATGCCTCTCTTAACTGAGAATAGTTGAGAATTTTACTTGTTTTCTACTGTTCTTCCTTGGTTTGCTTTACATTACAAGAATAAAAATCACCAAGAACAATTTGGATCAATGTAGTCTTCTTCTCTGTCCTCTAAGGACATTTCTTTTTTTAAATATCCATAGAGCCGGACTTCCGGCCAAGATGGCGGAGAGGAAGCACACTGCTGTGTAACCTCCGCGTTTTTCTCTCACTATCCATTTCATTTCATGCCTCTGAATTAATGCTCGACTGAAAAAAAAATACAACTAGTTACCAAGAGAAACCATCCTTGAGACTCGTCAGGAAAGGTCTGTTTTTGTGCGAGGGAGGGGACGGTTATTAGATCGGAAGCAGCCTGCGGGCAGCAGCAACAGCGAGAGCACGGAAAGCGGCTCTGAGCCGAGCAGAGCGGAGAGGGGGTGGGGCGTGATCGCAGCCGTCTCTGCGGGGAGAGCTTCGCTACAGGACTGGATACTTTGCTCCGGCAGCAAGTCAGCAGCCCAGCAGAGAAGCTAAAAACACCTAGGGTGAAGAATACAACCCCAAACAGCTAGAGTTTTTCGGGACCTGGCCACCCCTCCCCCACAGTGTCTCAGCACGCTCTCGGATCTCAGAGCGCAGTCTCAGAGCACAGTCCTGCTAGTGCCTCACTGTTACCCTGCCCCTCCCCCAAAGAAAGCAACTCCATTTAAGGGTTTTTTCCTTCTGTTTCTTGGCTAGTTTGTCTTTGATTATTAGACAGAATGAGTAAGAAACTGAAAAAGACTTTAACCCTTGACAGCTTCTATACAGATAAAAAGCAGACTCCAAATCCTGAGGAGACTAAAAACAAACAGTCCCCAGGTGAATCCCCAAAGGAGGAGATCATATGTTCCTCAGCACAGATGAATCTCATGGAGGAAATTAAAAAGGCTCTCACAAGAGAGCTAGAAGAAAAATGGGAAAAGCAGAGTGAGGCTTGGCAAAAGGAGAAGGAGGCTTGGGAAAAGGAGAGGGAGGCTTGGCAAAAGAGCCTGGAAAAGTCAGTTAAAGAGAGAGTGGATAAAGAAACCAAATCCTTGAAAAATAGGATTGGTGAACTAGAAACAGAAAATAGCTCTCTAAAAAACAAAATGGGCGAAATGGAAAAAAATTCCACAGAACAAAAGAACTCAATTGGACAATTAGAAAAAGATCTTAAAAAAGTGAGTGAAGAAAATACTTCACTGAAAATCAGGGTCGAACAAATGGAATTGAATGACTCGAGGAGACAAGAAGAATCAGTCAAGCAAATCCAAAAAAATCAAACAATGGAAAAGAATGTGAAATACCTTCTGGGGAAGACAACAGACCTGGAAAACAGATCCAGGAGAGACAACTTGAGAATCATCGGACTCCCAGAAAAGTATGATGAAAAAAAGAGCCTGGACACTATTTTCCAGGAAATTATCAAAGAGAACTGCCCAGAAGTCATAGAAACAGAGGGTAAAATAGACATTGAAAGAATTCATTGATCCCCTACTGAAAGGGATCCTAAAATGAAAACACCAAGAAATATAGTGGCCAAATGCCAAAACCCTCAGACGAAGGAAAAAATACTGCAAGCGGCTAGAAAAACCCAATTCAAGTATCGAGGAGCCACAATAAGGATCACCCAGGATCTGGCAGCATCCACACTAAAAGATCGAAGGGCCTGGAATATGATATTCCGAAAGGCTAAGAAACTTGGGATGCAACCAAAAATAACTTACCCAGCGAGAATGAACATCTTTTTCCAGGGAAGAAGATGGACATTCAACAAAGTAATCGAATTTCACCTATTTTTGATGAAAAAGCCAGAACGTAACAAAAAATTTGATCTACAAGTACAGAACTCAAGAGAAATCTAAAAAGGTAAAGATTAATCTTGGGAACTATATTTCGGCTATAAAGATGTATAAAGAATACAGATATACCTTGTTCTAGAAACTAGATGTGGAAAGGACATTGTACCAGAAAAAGGGGAAAGTGGGGGTACTACATTTCATGAAGAGGCATAGGAAACCTATTATATCTGAGAGAAAGAATGGAGAGGGATGAATATAGTGAGTATTTTACTGCGTTCAGAATTGGCTTTAAGAGAAAAGTTTTAGACATATTCAATCTATGGTGAAACTTCTCCCACCTCATTGAAACGTGAGAAGGGAAAAGTGAAAAGGGAAGGAATAAGCTAAGTGGAAGGGAATACGGTAACTGGGAGGGAAAGGGGTAAGATAGGGGGAGGAACTCTAAAGGGGGGGGAGGGATACTAAAAAAGGGAGGGCTGTGAGAAGCAAGTGGTGCTCACAAGCTTAATACTGGGAAGGGGGGTAAGGGGATAAGAAGGGAGAAAAGTACAAACCGGGGTTAACAAGATGGCAAATAATACAGAATTGGTCATTTTAACCATAAATGTGAACGGGGTAAACTCCTCCACAAAGAGGAAGCAGTTAGCAGAATGGATTAAAAGCCAGAATCCTACAATATGTTGTTTACAGGAAACACACCTGAAGCGGGGAGATACATGCAGGTTAAAGGTAAGAGGTTGGAGCAAAATCTATTATGCTTCAGGTGAAGTCAAAAAAGCGGGGGTAGCCATCCTGATCTCAGATCAAGCTAAAGCAAAAATTGATCTAATCAAAAGAGATAAGGAAGGGCACTATATCTTGCTAAAGGGTAGAATGAATAATGAAGCAGTATCTATATTAAACATATATGCACCAAGTGGTGTAGCATCTAAATTCTTAAAAGAGAAATTAAGAGAGCTGCAAGAAGAAATAGACAGCAAAACTATAATAGTGGGAGATCTCAACCTTGCACTCTCAGAATTAGATAAATCAAACCACAAAATAAACAAGAAAGAAGTCAAAGAGATAAATAGAATACTAGAAAAATTAGATATGATAGATCTCTGAAGAAAATGTAATGGGGACAGAAAGGAATACACCTTCTTTTCAGCAGTTCATGGAACTTATACAAAAATTGACCATATATTAGGACATTAAAAACCTCAAACTCAAATGCAGTAAGGCAGAAATAGTGAATGCATCCTTTTCAGACCATGATGCATGGAAAATTACATTCAATAAAAAGCCAGGGGAAAGTAGACCAAAAAATAATTGGAAACTAAATAATCTCATACTAAAGAATGATTGGGTGAAACAGCAAATTATAGACATAATTATAAACTTCATCCAAGAAAACGATAATAATGATTATTATTATTATCAAAAATGTATGGGATGCAGCCAAAGTGGTAAAATAAGGGGAAATCTCATATCTCTAGAGGCCTATTTGTATAAAATAGAGAAAGAGAAGGTCAATGAATTGGGCTTGCAACTAAAAATGCTAGAAAAGAAACAAATTAAAAACCCCCAGTCAAACACTAAACTTGAAATTCTAAAAATAAAAGGAGAGATCAATAAAATTGAAAGTAAAAAAACTATTGAATTAATTAATGAAACTAAGAGTTGGTTCTATGAAAAAACCAACAAAATAGACAAACCCTTAGTAAATCTGATTAAAAAAAGGAAAGAGGAAAATCAAATCGTTAGTCTTAAAAATGAAAAGGGAGAACTCGCCACTAACAAAGAGGAAATTAGAGCAATAATTAGGAGCTACTTTGCCCAACTTTACACCAATAAATTCGACAACTTAAATGAAATAGAAGAATACCTCCAAAAATATAGCTTGCCTAAACTAACAGAGGAGGAAGTAAATATCCTAAACACTCCCATCTCAGAAAAAGAAATAGAACAAACTATCAATCAACTCCCTAAGAAAAAATCCCCAGGACCAGATGGATTTACATCTGAATTCTATCAAACATTTAAAGATCAATTAACTCCAATGCTAAATAAACTATTTGAAAAAGTAGGGATTGAAGGAGTCTTACCAAACTCCTTTTATGACACAGACATGGTACTGATACCTAAACCAGGTAGGCTGAAAACAGAGAAAGAAAATTATAGACCAATCTTCCTAATGAATATTGATGCTAAAATCTTAAATAAAATATTAGCAAAAAGACTACAGAAAATCATCCCCAGGATAATACACTATGACCAAGTAGGATTTATACCAGGAATGCAGGGCTGGTTCAATATTAGGAAAACTATTAACATAATTGACTATATCAATAACCAACCAAACAAAAACCATATGATCATCTCAATAGATACAGAAAAAGCATTTGATAAAATCCAACAGCCATTCTTAATAAAAACACTTGAGAGCATAGGAATAAAAGGACTTTTCCTTAAAATAGTCAGGAGCATATATTTAAAACCTTCAGTAAGCATCATATGCAATGGGGAAAAACTGAAACCTTTCCCAGTAAGATCTGGAGTGAAGCAAGGTTGCCCACTATCACCATTATTATTCAATATTGTATTAGAAACACTAGCCTCTGCAATAAGAGTCGAGAAAGAGATTAAAGGAATTAGAGTAGGCAATGAGGAAACCAAACTATCACTCTTTGCAGATGATATGATGGTATACCTAGAGAACCCCAGAGATTCTACTAAAAAGCTATTAGAAATAATTCATAATTTTAGCAAAGTAGCAGGATACAAAATAAATCCCCATAAATCCTCAGCATTTTTATACACCACCAACAAAATCCAAGAGCAAGAGATACAAAGAGAAATTCCATTCAAAATAACTGTTGATAGCATAAAATATTTGGGAATCTACCTACCAAAGAAAAGTCAGGAATTATTTGAGCAAAATTACAAAAAAGTTTCCACACAAATAAAGTCAGACTTAGATGATTGGAAAAATATTAAGTGCTCTTGGATCGGCCGAGCGAATATAATAAAGATGACAATACTCCCTAAACTAATCTATTTATTTAGTGCTATACCAATCAGACTTCCAAGAAAATATTTTAATGATTTAGAAAAAATAACAACAAAATTCATATGGAACAATAAAAAGTTGAGAATCTCAAGGGAATTAATGAAAAAAAAAATCAAATGAAGGTGGTCTAGCTGTACCAGATCTAAAATTATATTATAAAGCAGCAGTCACCAAAACCATTTGGTATTGGCTAAGAAATAGATTAGTTGATCAGTAGAAAAGGTTAGGTTCACAAGACAGAATAGTCAACTATAGCAATCTATTGTTTGACAAACCCAAAGATTCTAACTTTTGGGATAAGATTTCATTATTAGATAAAAACTGCTGGGATAACTGGAAATTAGTATGGCAGAAATTAGGCAAGGACCCACACTTAACACCATATACCAAGATAAGATCAAAATGGGTCCATGACCTAGGCATAAAGAACGAGCTTATAAATAAATTAGAGGAACATAGGATAGTTTATCTCTCAGACTTGTGGAGGAGAAAGAAATTTGTGACCAAAGATGAACTAGAGACCATTACTGATCACAAAATTGAAAATTTTGTTTATATCAAATTAAAAAACCTTTGTACAAACAGAACGAATGCAAACAAGATTAGTAGGGAAGCAACTAACTGGGAAAACATCTTTACAATTAAAGGTTCTGATAAAGGCCTCATTTCCAAAATATAGAGAGAACTGATTCAAATTTATAAAAAATCAAGCCATTCTCCAATTGATAAATGGTCAAAGGATATGAACAGACAATTTTCAGAGGATGAAATTGAAACTATTACCACTCACATGAAAGAGTGTTCCAAATCACTATTGATCAGAGAAATGCAAATTAAGACAACTCTGAGATATCACTACACACCTGTCAGATTGGCTAAGATGACAGGAAAAAATAATGATGAATTTTGGAGGGAATGCGGGAAAACGGGGACACTGATGCATTGTTGGTGGAGTTGTGAACAAATCCAACCATTCTGGAGAGCAATCTGGAATTATGCCCAAAAAGTTATCAAACTGTGCATACCCTTAGATCCAGCAGTGTTTCTATTGGGCTTATATCCCAAAGAAATACTAAAGAAGGGAAAGGGACCTGTATGTGCCAAAATGTTTGTAGCAGCCCTGTTTGTAGTGGCTAGAAACTGGAAAATGAATGGATGCCCATCAATTGGAGAATGGCTTGGTAAATTGTGGTGTATGAATGTTATGGAATATTATTGCTCTGTAAGGAATGACCAGCAGGATGAATACAGAGAGGCTTGGAGAGACCTACATGGACTGATGCTAAGTGAGATGAGCAGAACCAGGAGATCATTATACACTTCGACAACGATATTGTATGAGGATGTATTCTGATGGAAGTGGATTTCTATGACAAAGAGATCTAACTGAGTTTCAATGGATAAATGATGGACAGAGACAGCTACACCCAGAGAAGGAACACTGTGAAACGAATGTGAACTATTTGCATTTTTGATTTTCTTCCCGAGTTATTTTTACCTTCTGAATCCAATTCTCCCTGTGCAACAGGAGAACTGTTCGGTTCTGCAAATATGTATTGTATCTAGGATATACTGCAACATATTTAACATATATAGGACTGCTTGCCATCTTGGGGAGGGGGGGGGTGGAGAGAGGGAGGGGAAAAAAGGAAACATAAGCGAGTGCAAGGGATAATGTTGTAAAAAATTACCCTGGCATGGATTCTGTCAATACAAAGTTATTATTAAATAAAATAAAATTTAAATTAAAAAAATAAAATAAAATAAAATAAAATAAAATAAATAAATAAATATCCATAGAGCCAATTAAAGACATAGGCACTTTTCTATTTCTCCAGACCAATGAACTAAGTGTTCTGTCTCTAAATCCGTAACACCAGAGGATATGAGAGAATGTGAATGTCTCCCCAATTATCAATTTCAAAATAAGTATGTACTTCAGATATAATGAAACATTCCTACTTTCTTTTAATAACTTATTGTTTGGCTGTTGATAGAGAATTAGTCCAACCATTTTGGAGCAATATAGAATTACGTGAAGAAAGCAACTAAAATGTTTATATTGCTACGTCCATTTTATCCCCTCCCTTATCTTAGTTAAAACATACGTTACATTTTAACGGAAAAAAAATTGACACTATTCACTGAAAAGTTCCCTCTTGTCCACCTCTTCTTAATTTCCTATCATTCAGATGCATTCTACTACTATCATTTCCTTCACCTTTCTTTCACAAAGACTCTTGTCTATGCCAAGGCAAACCTCTCTACCGGTACAGATAATCCCTTCTTTTTTCAATCAGGTTATACCCTCTGTTCATCCTCACTCTATCATTTATTCTCATTCTCTTCCTGTCTAAAGACTACTTCTCTGATTCCTACAAATAGATCCAAATTTTCCACATCTTCAAAAACCCCTCACTCGATCTTTCCATCCCTACTATTATCCCATATCTCTTCTGTCCTTTGTGGCTAAACTCCTTGAGAAAGCCATCTACTTATTGTAGATAAGTTCTTTCTACTTTTCCTCTCATGTACATTTTATTTTATTTTTTAAAAATAACAGCTTTTCCTGTGGATTCAGCAGTGATGCTTCTTGTTCTATATCCTAAGGAAATCATAAAGGAGGGAAAAGGATCCACATGTCCAAAGTTGTTTGTAGTAGCTCTTTTTTTGGTGGCAAAGAATTGGAAAATGAGTAGATGCCCTTCAATTAGGGAATGACTGAATAAGTTATGGTCTATGAAAGTATTAGAATATTATTGTTCATAAAAAATAATGAACAAGCTGATTACAGAAAAAGACTTGGAAAGATTTACACAAACTGATGCTGAGTGAAACAAGCAGAACCAGAAATATATTTTTACATAATAACAGCAAGATTGTATGATGGTTAACTCTGAAACACTTGCTTCTTTTCAGTAGTTTGGTGATCCAAAGTAATTGCACTTAACATTGGGCAGAAAATGCCACTTGCATCCAAAGAGATTGATGATTATGGAGTTTATGGAGACTGAATATAAATTAACACATGCTATGGTCACCATTTTTTTCTTTTTCTTCTATTTGTTTTTCTCTCGGGATTTTTCCCTTTTGTTCTGATTTTTCTCTCCCAATATTCATAAAGAAATGTATATTAAAATTAATTATATTTTTAACTAGAAAAAGTAGCCTTTTATTTTTCAAAATGTATGCAAAGTTTTAAACACTCACCCTTGCAGCATACATTTGTCTCATGTACATTTTAATAATACAATCCAGCTTCCAGCCTTATCATTTCACTGAAACCACTGCCTCTAAAGTAACCAATATTCTTTTAATTGACAGATTCAATAGCTTTTTCTCAGTTCTCATTCTTTTTTGCCTCTCTGAAGCAGTTGGTATTGCTTGTAAAACGTTTTTCTCTTTGATATTCTCTTCTAAAGTTTTGGAACTTTCTCCTAGTTCTTCTGCCTATCTAATTATTCCTTCTCACTTTCCACTGGCTCCATATTTACCAAATATGCCCTCTTTCTTCTGTAAGACTACTACCATCCTAGTGCATGTCCTCATGTTATTATACCTGAAGTACAGCAAGAACTTTCTGGTTGGTCTACCTGACACACATATCTCCTCATTCCATCCATCCTGAATTTGGCATTCAGTTGCCAAAATGATTTTCCTAAAGCATAGATCTGATCATGTCACTCCATTATTCAGTAAATTCTAGTGGTTTCCCACTATCTACAGCAGGGATAAGGGAATGTCTGACCAGCAGGTTGTATAAAGCCCACAAAATTATTTGCTAAGGCAAATTACAGGCAATCTTGAGCTGAAAGCTAGATACTTTCAACCTCCCACTGCTTGATTACTACAAGTTGATAATTTTATATGGCCCACAAATGATGTTATAGATATCCAAATAGCCCCAGCAGACAAAAAGTTTACACACCCTTGATCTACAGGATCAAATGCCAGATCCTCTGAATGGTATACAAAGCCTTTCATAACCTACCCTCTTCAGCCTTTACCTTACTTCTTATCACATACTCTTCAATTCAGTGATATTGTTCTTCTTGCTGTTCTATGAACAAAACACTCCATCTCTCAGCCCAGATTATTTTTTCTAACTGTACTCTATTCCTTAAAAGCTTTTCCTTCTCATCTCTGCCATCTTTCTCCCTACTTATCTCTGGATTCCTTCAAATCCCTGCTAAAATCTCATCTTCTACAAGTATTCTTCCCCAGTTTATCTTAATTCTAATGCTTTTCCTCTGTTGATTATTTCCTATTTATCCTGAATATAACTTGTTTGTACAAATTTGTTTGCATATTTCTCTGCCCTAAGACTGTTTCTTGAGGAAAGACTATCTTTTGTGTGTGTGTGTGTCTTTAGCTCTTAACGCAGTGCTTGATTTATATAGTAGGTACTTAATAATCATTTATTGATTGCCTAACTCTTAGGTATCTCATTTTGTTCAAATATTGAATATAACTACAAGGGGATAGACTGCATCAATCAGTTAATAAGCACTTAATAGTTACCTACTATGTGCCAGTCACTGTATTAAGTGCTTAAGAGACAAAAACTAAACCAATTTCTGCTCCTATTCTAATGGCAGAGACAACAAGCAACCAAATATGTACAAAGAAGCTATGTCTGGGATAAATAGGATATAATTAACAGAAGGAAATGCACTAGAATTAGCAGTTAAAAAGGTTTCCTATAAAAGAAATGATTTTAGTTGAGACTTGAAGGAAACCAGAAAATCCAGGAGGTAGAGATGAGGAGGGAGAGCATTCCAGGCATGAGGGACAGCCAGAGAAAATACCCAGAGCCAAGGGATAGTGTCTTATTCATAGAACATCAATAAAGATAATGTTACTTGATTGAAAAGTAAGTGGCAGGGAGAAAGGTGTAAGAAATCTGGAAAAATAGGGAGAAAGGAACAGATTGTTCCTGGAATGATAGGGAGCTATTAGAGTTTATTGAGTAGAGGGATTTGACATCATTGAACCTATGCTCTAGGAAAATCACTTTAACAGTTGAATTCCAGGGATGGACTGATATGGGGAGAGACTTTTGATAGGCAAGCCAACCAGCAGTCTATTTAACAGTCCAAATGTGAGGTAGAGAGTCTATACTAAGGTGGAGGTAGTAGAAGGGAAAGGGGGTATATTTGAGAAATGTTGGAAAAGTGAAATTAACAGGCACTGGCAGCAAATTGGATAAAATATATGAGAGAAAGTGAAAAACTGAGAATGATACAAAGATGATAGTTAAATTCATGGGAACTGATGAGATCACCAAGTGAAATAGGATAAAGGAGACTAAGAAGAGAGTCAAGGACAGAGATCTCTAAGATATCTAATAGTTAAAGGGCATGACTTGGATAAGGCTCTGACAAAGGAGCCTGAGAAGCTGTCTGATAGAGAGGAGGGAAACTAGGAGAGAATAATATCCTTGAAACCTAGAGAAGAGTGTCAAGAATAAAAACAATTCCAAGGGGAGCAGAGAGATTAAAAAAAAGAAGAAGAAGAAGAACACTTAAAAAAAAAAGCCATTTGTCAATTAAGACATCGTTATTTATTTTGGAGAGAGGAGTTTCAATGGAATGACGAACTCAGAAGCCAAATTGTAGGGAGTTAAAAAAGGGACTGCATCACATTCAACCTAGATCCCCTTCTCTCTTGCTGCTTTCAGATAAAGAAAGGATAAATCATCCTTGTAAGCTATAGATGTCTTCAGCTGGCTTCTAGTTGGACTGGGACATATTTGCCTTGTTTCCCTGGGTTGGTGCTAGTTTTTCTGTCAGATCCCATTTCCTACTGTCCACTGACTTTTTAAAGTTTTGGAGTTGATAGGAAAAAAAATTATTGTAGTTTCTCATTGGATTTCTTCATCTTTATTTGTTTTTTTGCTATTCTTAGATTGTTGCAGGGGTAGATATGTAGAACCACTTGACTTCATTAAGGCAGCCATTCTAGCCAAACTCTCTATGATTTTCAGTCGCAGATAAAAATGCTTAGCATAAAGCTAAGCACCAATCACTGGACTCCTTGATTTTGAGTTTCAGAGGACAGAAGGGAAAAATAAAGAAGGACCTGAGAGCAAAGACCTTACTAACACACTCTTATTTTTTAAAAATGAGCAGGCAAAGGAGAAAGAACACAACTAAAGAAAGGTACTTTGGGAATAGAGAAGACCTGAGTTCATCTTCAGAGAATGTTGAAATAAAAAAAAATTTCCCACCCTAAAAAGTAACATTAAATGATTACCTGCCAAAAAGAAATTCATAGAAGAACTCAAAAAAGACATTAAAAGTCAAGTGAGAGAAACTGAGGGGAAAAAAAAAGAAAGAAAAGAGAACAGTCCAAGGGAAAAAAAAGAAGGTAATAAAAAAGAAAGTCATCCAACTAGAAGAGGAGATCCAGAGTCTTA
The DNA here is from genome assembly GCF_016432865.1 of Antechinus flavipes. NCBI lineage: Eukaryota > Metazoa > Chordata > Mammalia > Dasyuromorphia > Dasyuridae > Antechinus > Antechinus flavipes. Next base: position 182,533,524 of record NC_067401.1, read on the forward strand.
AAGAAGAAAATGACTGTTTGAAAATTAGAATAGGGCAAGGGGAAGCCAGTGAAGTTATGAGACCAAGAAAAAATAAAACGTAATATAAAGAATGAAAAAAAAAAAAAGGTCTTCTTTCTGATCTTCTCCTACAACCCTCAGACTAATTAGCAAATCCAGCCTCTGAATTACCTTTGGACTAGAAGAATCCACAGATATTGGGAGTGCAATAAATTACCAGCAGAACATAATTTCTAAGATCGCCAGAAAAGGTCTGTTTTAATCAGGAATGAAAAGAAGCAGGCCAAAGGCAAGCAGGCTGAGCACAAATGCCAGTGTAGGCAGTTTAGAGTCCCCAGGGTGGTACAGATTCCACAGGGCAGAGAATCTACAGGGTGGAATCTAGAGCAGCAATGTTGGCTACTCTGCCCTGGCTGCAAGCCAGTAAATCATTGGAGAAGTTATAAAACATCCAACACAAACACAAAAGGTAAAAAGTAAATCCTGAAATGCCAGAATCTCACGGGTCCTGGCTACGCCCACCTAGTACCAGCCTGCTTCTTATAGAGGAAGCTACCACTTATAGAGGAAACTTGGAAAACCTCCCCTACCCTAAAAAGCAGACCTTAACATTTTTGAAAAAACTTGTAAAAGAGCACAGACAACTCTGACAATAGAAAGTTTTTATGGTGAAAGAGAATAGATTTCAAACCCTGAGGAAAATAAAAGCAGATCATCTCCAGGAGAAACACAAAAGGGTGATATAAATTAGTCCCCACACAAAACTCTCCTAGAAGAAATTAAATAGGATCTTAAAAGAGAGCTAGAAGAAAAATGGGGAAAGGAAATGAAAACTTTGCAAGAAGGTTTAGAAAAGGCATATAACTCATTAAAAGATAGATATGATAAAATGGAAAAAGAAAACAACTCCCAGAAAAACAGTTTCTGAAACAGAAAAAAAATAAATAACTCCTTAAAAAACAGAATTTGTGAAATGGAAAGAAATTCCATAGAACAAAACAACTCATTTAAAAATTCAATCAACCAGATGGACAGAAGCAGCTACACCCAGAGAAAGAACATTGGGAAAATGAGTGTAAAGTGTTTGGATTTTTGTTTTTCTTCCCAGGTTATTTTTACCTTCTGAATCCAATTCTTCCTGTGCAACAAGAGAACTGTTCAGTTCTGCACACATATATTGTACCTAGGATATGTTATAACATATTTAACATGTATAAGACTGCTTGCCATCTAGGGGAAGAGGTGGAGGGAGAGAAGGGAAATGTTGGAACAGAAGTGAGTGTAAGAGATAATTTCTTAAAAAATTACCCAGGCATATGTTCTCTCAATAAAACGTTACAATTAAAAAATTTTTTTTAAAAATTCAATTGGACAAATGCAAAAAGAAGTAAAAAAAGTAAATAAAGAAAATAGTTCACTAAAATTCAGAAATGAACAAATGGAAATGAATGACTCAGTGAGACAAGGATTAATCAAGCAAAACCAAAAAAAAAAATGAAAAAAAATAGAAAAAAATGTGAAATACCTAATTGGGAAAACAACTGACCTGGAAAATAGATCTAGGAGAGACAAATTTAAGAATTATTGGACTCACTGAAAATCATGATGAAAAAAAGAGCCTAAACACTATTTTTTAGAAAATCATCAAAGAGAACTGTCTAGATATCATAGAAACAGAAGGTAAAATAGCCATTGAAAGAATTCATTGAATACCTCCTAAAAGAGACTCCAAAATTAAAACTCTTAAGGAATATCGTGGGTAAATTTCAGAACTATCAGACCAAGGAAAAAATGTTACAAGCATCCAGGAAGAAACAATTCAAATACCAAGGAGCCACAATAAGGATTACCAGGACCTAGCAGCTTCCATTTTAAAGGACTGAAGGGCCTGGAACCTGATATTCTGAAAGGCAAAGGAACTTGGAGTGCAGCCAAGAATAAATTACCCTGCTAAACTGAGCATTTTCTTTCAGGGAAGAAGATGGACATTTAATAAAACTGGTGAATTCCATGTATTTTTGATGAAAAGACCAGAGCTAAACAAAAAAATTAACCTCCAAATATAGAACTCAAGAGAAGCATAAAAAGGTAGAAAGAAAAGAACTCTTGAGAAGTATATTTCTATTATGAGTATACATAGAGTGCTTGTATAATCTGATTTTACTGTTATAATAAGTTTTTTTTGCCTCTTCCTGAGATGTCATTTCCCTCATTTTACCTCCACTTTCCCCTTTTTGCTGGTACATTCCTCTTTTCACCTCTAGTTTCTTTTTTATATTACATTGAGGGAAGAAAGGAGCAGAATGGACATTGTGTGAATTTTACTCTCATCAGATTTGGCTCAAAGAAAGAATATTAGACATATTTGATTTCATCAAGAAACTTCTCTCACATTATAGAAAAGTGGGAAGGGAATGGGGAAAAGGGAAGGAGTGGGCTAAATAGAAGGGAAAACAGAAATAGTAGGGGAAAGGTATAAAAAAGGGGGTGGGTCTCTAAAGGGGAAGGACTTCTTGAGATAAGTAGTTCTCATAAGTAAAATACTAGTGAGAAGGGAAAAGAGAAAAGGAAATAAAAAAGTACAATTTGGGGTTAATAAGATGTCAGGAAATACAGAATTAAAATAATAGTTTTAATTGTAAATGTGAATAGAGTGAACTGTCCCATAAAGCATAAGCAGATAGCAGACTGACTTAAAAGCCAGAATCCGACAATATGTTGTTTACAAGAAACATATTTAAAGCAGAGCGATATATACAGAGTAAGGATAAAAGGCTGGAGCAGAATCTATTTTGCTTCAGGTGAAATAAAAAAAAAAAAAAGCGGGGTTAGACATTCTGATCTCAGATCAAGCAAAAGCAAAAATTGATCTAATTAAAAGAGATAAGGAAGGAAACTATATCTTGCTAAAGGGTACCATAAATAATGAAGCAATATCAATATTAAACATATATACGGCAAGTGGTGTAGCATCTAAATTCCTAAAGGAGAAGTTAAGAGAGTTGCAAGAAGAAATAGACAGTAAAACTATAATAGTGGGAGATATCAAACTTGCTCTCTCAGAACTAGATAAATCAAACCACAAAATAAAGAGGAAAGAAATTAGAGGTAAATAGAATACTGGAAAAGTTAGGTTATGATGGATCTTTGGAGAAAATTGAATGGAGACAGAAAGGAGTATACTTTCTTCTCACCAGTTCATGGAACCTATACAAAAAATGAGCATATATTAGAACGTAAAGATCTCAAATTCAAATGCATTTTTTTTTCAAATCACAATGCAACAAAAATTACATTTAATAAAATGCCAGGGGAAAATAGACAAAAAAGTCATTGGAAACTAAATAATCTCATCCTAAAGAATGAATGGGTGAAACAGCAAATCATAGACATAATCAATAATTTCATCCAAGAGAATGACAATAATGAGACAACATATCAAAATTGATGGGATACAGCCAACGTGATAATAAGGGGAAATTTTTTATCTCTAGATGCATAAAATGGAGAAAGAGATCAATGATTTGGGCTTGCAACTAAAAAAGCTAGAAAAAGAACAAATTAAAAACCCCCGATCACATACCAGACTTGAAATTCTAAAAATAAAAGGAGAAATCAATAAAATTGAAACTAAAAAAAACTATTGAATTATAAATAAAACTAACAGTTGGTTTTATGGGGAAAAAACAATAAAATAGATAAGTTCTTAATTAATTTGATTAGAAAAAGGAAAGAGGAAAATCAAATTGTTAGTCTCAAAAATGAAAAGGGAGAACTTTCCAGCAATGAAAAGGAAATTAGAGCACTAATTCGGAATTACTTTGCCCAACTTTATGCCAATAAATTTGACAACCTAAGTGAAATAGAGGAATATCTACAAAAATATAGATCACCCAGATTAATAAAAGAAAATAAATTACTTAAATAGTCCTATTTTAGAAAAAGAAAGGGAACAAGCTATTAATCAACTCCCTAAGAAAAAATCCTCAGGACCAGATGGATTTACATGTGAATTTTACCAAACATTTCAAGAACAATTAACTCCAATACTATATAAACTATTTGAAAAAATAGGGAATGAAGGACTCCTACCAAATTCCTTTTATTACACAGACATGGTAGGATGAAAACAGAGAAAGAAAATTATAGACCAATCTTCCTAATGAACATTGATGCAAAAATCTTAAATAAAATATTAGCAAAGAGATTACAAAAAATCATTGCCAAGATAATACACCATAACCAAGTAGGATTTATAACAGCAATGCACAGCTGATTCAATATTAGAAAAAACTATTAACATAATTGACTTTATCAATAACCAAAGTAACAAAAACCATGTGATCATCTCAATAGATGCAGAAAAAGCATTTGATAAAATCCAGGACTCATTCCTATTAAACAGTATAAGAATACTTTTTATTCCTAGAAATATAAGTATAGGAATAAATGGACTTTCCCTTAAAATAGTAGCATCTATTCAAAACCATCCACAAGCATATGTAATGGGGATAAACTGAAATCATTCCCAATAAGAGCAGAGGTAAAAAAAGATTGCCCACTATTACCATTTCTGTTCCATATTGTATTAGAAATGCTAGCTTTGGCAATAAGAAAAAGAGATTAAAGGAATTAAATTAGGTAATGAGGAAACCAAATTATCACTCTTTGCAGATGGTATGATGGTATACTTAGCAAACCCTAGAGAATCAACTAAAAAACTATTAGAAATAATCCACAACTTTATCAAAATTATAGGATACAAAATAAATCCATATAAATCATTAACATTTTTGTACATCACTATCAAAATCCAACAGCAAGAGTTACAAAGAGAAATTCCATTTAACATGACTGTTGATAGGATAAAATATTTGGGAATCTATCTGCCAAGAAAGGGTCAGGAACTATATGAACAAAACTACAAAACACTTTCCACACAAATAAAGTCAGATCTAAGCAACTGGAAAAATATCAAGTGCTGTTGGATAGGTTGAGCAAATGTAATAAAGATGACAATATAATAATCTATTTATTTAGTGCTATACCATTCAAACTCCCCAAGACACTATTTTACTGACCTAGAAAAAATAACAACAAAATTCATTTGGAAGAACAAAAGGTCAAGAATTTCAAGGGAATTAATGAAAAGAAAAGCAAATGAAGGTGGCCTAGCTATAACAGATCTAAAACTATATTATAAAGCAGCTGTCATAAAAACCATTTGGTACTGGCTAAGAAATAAAGAAGTTGATCAGTGAAATAGGTTAGGGACACAGGACAAAATAGTCAATGACTATAGCAATCTAGTGTTTGACAAACCTAAAGATCCCAGCTTTGGGGATCAGAATTTACTATTTGACAAAAACTGCTGGGAAAATTGGAAACTAGTATGGCAGAAAATAGGCTCTGATCCACACCTAACACGGTATAGTGATAATGGGTTCATGATGTAGACATAAAGAATGATATTAAAAACAAATTAACAGAACATAGGATAGTTTACTTCTCAGATCTGTGGAGGAGGAAGGAATTTGTGACCAAAGAAGAACTAGAGATCACTATTGACCACAAAATAGATAATTTTGATTATATTAAGTTAAAATTTTTTGGATAAATAAAACAAATGCAGACAAGATTAGAAGGGAAACAAACTGGGAAAACATTTTAACATTCTAAGGTTCTGATAAAGGCCTCATCTCTAAACTATATAGAGAATTGACTCAAATTTATAATACTTCAAGCCATTCTCCAACTGATAAATGGTCAAAGGAAGTGAACAATCTTTAGATGAAGAAATTGCAACTATTTGTAGTCATATGAAAAGATGTTCCAAATCACTATTGATCAGAGAAATGCAAATTAAGACAACTCTGAGAAACCACTACACACCTGTCAGATTAGCTAAGATGACAGGATAATGATGAATGTTGGAGGGGATGTGGGAAAACTGGGACATTAATATATTGTTGGTGGAACTGTGAATAGATCCAACCCTTCTGGAGAGCAATTTGGAACTGTGCTGAAAAAGTTATCAAACTGTGCATACCCTTTGACCCAGCAGTGTTTCTAATGGTCTCATATCCCAAAGAGATATTAAAGAAGGGAAAGGGACCCACATGTGTAAAAATGTTTATGGAGCCCTCTTTGTAGTGGCCAGAAACTGGAAACTGAATGGATGTACATCAATTGGAGAATGGTTGAAAAATTATGGCATATGAATGTTATGAAATATTACTGTTCTTGAAGAAACGACCAGGGAGATGATTTCAGAGAGGCCTGGAGAGACTTATATGAATTGATGCTAAGTGATATAAGCAGAACCAGGAAATTATTATACATGGCAATAAGACTATACAATGATCAATTCTGATGGATGTGGCTCTCTTCAATAATGAAATGATTTAAACCAGTTCCACTTGTTCAGTGATGAAAAGAGCCATCTACATCCAGAGAGAAGACCGTGGGAACCGAATGTAGACCACAATATAGCATGATTACTCTGTTGTTGTTTGTTTGCGATTTGTTTTCTTTCTCAAATTTTTTCTTCCTTCTTGATCTGATTTTTCTTGTGCAGCAAGATAATTGTATTAATATGTATACATATATTGGATTTAACATATATTTCAACATTTCTAACATAAATTGCACTATCTGCCACCTAAGGGAAGGAGTGGTGTGAAAGAGAGGAAAATTTGGAACTAAAGGTTATTCAAGGGTCAATGTTGAAAAATTACCCATGCATATGTTTTGGAAATAAAAAGCTTTAATTAAAAAATAAAGAAAGAAAAGAAAGAAAATTTGAAAAATAAGAGAATGTGAGACATCTCATAAGAAAAACATCAGATCTGGAGAAAAGATAAAAAAGAGAAAACATGAGAATAATTGAACTACCTGAAAACTGTGACCAAAAAAAGAATCTGGATATAATAAGAAATAATTAAATAAAATTGTCCTGAAATATAATGAGAGGGGAAAGTCAAAATAGAAAAAAATTCACTAACTGCCACCTGAAAGAGATCCTACGAAGAAAACCTATGGGAACATTATTGCTAAATTTTGAAATCCCCAGATCAATGATAAAAATTTACAATCAGGAAAGAAGGAAGGAAAACAATTCAGATATATTGGAATCATATTCAGAATCACACAAGATCTATCAGCAGCTACAATAAAAGACCATAGGTCTTGGAATATTATATATTAAAGATCTAAAGAACTAGAGTTGTGGCCAAAAATGTTATATACAGCAAAATTAAGTATAATACTGAGCAAAGAAAAAAAGTTATTCAATGAATTGGCAGATTTTTATGATTTGGTGGCAAACAAACCTGAACTTAATAGAAAATGTGTCATCTAAGAATCAACATCAAAGACTAATTTCCAGGGACTCAATAAGGACAAAGAGTTCATTATATATGAAAATATAAAGCATATGTCTAAAATTGTCATAAGTAATTGCAACGTTCCAAAGAAAAATTAAGGTATGATGTGATTCTAAAAAGTAAAACCATCTAAGAAAAAGTAAAAATAGTAATTATGTTATATGAATGAGGTGTGAGAGCAAAAATTGATATAGAGGAATTAGAAGAGTAGAGCTGGTAGTACTGAAATTCTACTCCCGTTGAGAATGACTTAGAGGAATAGGCATATATATCCAGAAGGGTTTAAAATTCTCCAAAATTTATAAAGAAATAAGAGGAAGAGGGAATAGGATAAGTTGGGGTATAGAAGGATGTATAGATTAATGGGCGTGGGATAAGTAAGTAATGGGAATGGGATAAAGAGGGAGAGAAAAATTGGAAGAAGAGGATGCAGGAGGGATCCTAGGGGTTTAGGGATCCTAGGCAGGTCACTTAACCCCAGTTGCCTCAGGAAAAAAAAAACGATTTAACCAAGAGAGATATCTACATTATATGTCAGCCATATTAATATTGTTTAAGATATATTTTTATATGTGTGTATGTGCATATATGAGATGCAAGTGCATGTATGTGTGTATATTTATACTTGTATACATAAATATATCTGTGCTTGCTTAAGTGTAGCCTGCTTGGGGAAGTAGGAGAGGAATAAAGGGATAAAAAGGAATAAAATAAAAAGTGCACAGCAGAGAACAAAAGAAAACCTACAAGGAAGCAAAGAAAAGATGAATAGTTCTGAATACAATGTCTTCTATTTTTATATGTTTCCTTGAAATGGAAATTTTTGTAAAATTTTTTTTTAGTTCTGATATGCACATGACAGTGTTTTTTTTCTTTTTCCATCTCATTTATTTTTAAGTTGTTTTTGTTTTTTTCCTGAGGCAATTTGGATTAAGTGACTTGCCCAGGGTCACACAGCTAGGAAGCGTTAAGTGTCTAAATCCATAATTCCTTCTGACTTCAGGGCTGGTGCTCTATCCACTGGACCACCTAGCTGCCTCCTGTTTTTAAATTTTAAATAAATACATTTTTTAAAAAGGAATGTTCTTATTAATCAGTCAAATTCACTGGCCTGTAGTTTTCAGATTCTGTTCACTTCCCTTTTCTAAATATCAAGACAACCTTTGCATTTTTCCAATCTTTTGACACTGCCTCCATTTCTCATCATCTCTCAAGTCTCACTGACTGTATTTTAGCAGCCACATCTCCCAATTCTTTCAGGGCTCAGGGACTTAGTTCTTGACAAAGTGATTTGAACATATTAAGAGCAGCCAGCTGCTCTTTCATCATTTCCTTACTTATTTTGGATATCATCTCCCTGTTAGTCATTCTTATTTTCTCATTTACACATTAAATGTTATTCTCTTTTGCAAAGAAAAAGTAAAATAAGAATTGAATAGCTCTACTCCTTCTCTGTTGTTAGTTACCTATAGATATCTATCTCTCCCAAATGAAGTCCTTTTGATTCCCTTTTTTCTCTAAATATAATTTGAAATCCTCCATTTTTGGTTGCTTTGCCTACCAGAATTCCTGACATGTATCTTTAGAAGACTTTCATGTTTATCTTCTTTTGGTCTTTGCTTCCATATAAAATTATATATAGTTTGTGTGTGTGTGTGTGTGTGTGTGTGTGTGTGTAATATACTATACTATACTATACTTGTTTGTTAAATGCAAGTTTATTTGTTGAGTTCCCTATCAATCTTGTCAAACAAATTCCATTTTGCCTCCACTTTGGAATCATTTCCCTTTGTATCTTTAGATTATCATTCTTGAGCATCTATCTTCTTGGGTAGATATCTCCTGAAGCTCTAGGCCCTCTGAATATATGAAAGAAAATAATGCTTAACAATCTTTTGGCTATTACATAGCAGAAATATAAACATCACCAATTCAGACGTAAGCCATCACAAAAGTCATCCTTCTCTAATAAGAGCCTTCTATCATAAGTGCCTACTTAAGATCTTTGTAGTCTCTTATGATCTCTTGGCAACTTTATAGATGCACCCTATTTCCTTTCCCTTTTCCCTTTAACCTTTTATTTGTTGAATTAATATTTTATTTATATTTACTTTGCCTTGCCAATTGCTCTTTCTTTTCCTTGAGTCCCTTTTAGGTTCTTTCTTCTTTACCTAACTAGTTCCTTCAACTTTTTTTTTTTTAACAGTACCTGAAGTGTAATCTTGAAGAATTAATCATATGATTTGAGTTCAGATTTGGACTTAAGTTATGTGTTCTCTGTGTGACTCTGGGCAAATTTTCTTTATCTGTAAAATGAAAATATTGGCCTAGATGAGTCCTCCACTTTCTTCTAGCTCTAGATGCCCTAAATCTTTAGGTTTTTATAAACTTTAATTTCCCCCTATGGTTTCCTTTCTTCCCTCCTACAAGCTTATATATTTTCTCAAGATAATAAATTACAGAAATCTTACTGTCATTACCACAAAGGATTAGAGTTGATAGAGACAATAATTATCTAATTTAGCATGGTTCAGTATGATTGATCTGATCTTACAAGGAGATGTTATGGGCCAGAACTTGAAACAAGATACAAAGTTGAACTGATAGAAACAATGATTGTGTTCACACCTTTAGAGAGCTCATATAAGCAAGAAGCTCTTAGGGCCACAGAGCACTCTGGAACAGACAGACACAGAGCACTCTGGGAGGAAGCCCACAAGCCCTCTCTCCGAGGCAAGACAAATTCATTCCAACTTTCACTTTGGTGCTGGCTGGAGATATTTGGAAGAAGAGAAGCAGAAGCTGGCAGAGGCAAAAGATTAGCATCGAGAGATCTTGGAACCAAGGAAAGAGATAATAAATAAATGTTTGGATTTTATCAGCTGGCTGCATTTGGGGGTGATTATTATTCTTAACCAAAATTAAGGCTGCTTCCAGAAAACCTCCCCAAGAAACCTGCTCCCACAGAGAAACATCATATATTATATAAAAGAAAAAGAACACCACATATAGTGTCTGTATTGTTATCTGAAAACTTTTTAACTTTATGCAGCCTTAAAAAATTTTAGGACAGTTGGTTATTACACCTTATACATTTTTACTAATAGTTTCACAGTTTCACCCTTCAGTAACTTAGAAATAGTATGGTATGTGTCATTTGGTCCTAGTTATTCATCTACATTTGGTTTGTCAATTAGGCCTAGAACATGAGATAGGTTTATCAATATTGAGTGCCTAGTTGATTTATTGAGAAATTCAGTCTCCATACTGCTTACTCAAAAGACAAGTTGGGAGAGAGAACCTCCCTATTACTTGCTTTAGTAATGACCAGAGCAAAGAATTTGTTCAATCTCTTTTCATTTTTATTCATTAATTCATCTTCTATATAATAATTATCTACAATTTCACTGATTACTTAGGTGAGTATGTATATTTTACCTGTTTGAAGATCTTTCCATATTTGATTTTATAATACACTCTAAAGGAAATTCTGTTCTTGGTTTTTTGGGGAACTTAGCCACACTGATTAATATAATGATCCAAGACAATTCCAGAAGACCTATGATGAAAAATGATGTGAGACGTGATAAATTCTGAGTATAGATTGAATCTTTTCTTTTTTCCCTTTTTTAAAAATCACATCATTTCATTTGTATAATAGATATCATTGCTTACCTTCCCAATGGGTGAGAGAGGGGCTGAATGGAGAGAAGGAATTTGAAAGTCAAAATTTATTTATTTATTTACTTATTTTTAAATTTATTTTTTAATTTTTATTTAATAATTACTTTATATTGACAGAATCCATGCCAGGGTAATTTTTTTTTTTTTACAACATTATCCTTTGCACTCGTTTCTGTTCCAATTTTTTTCCCCTCCCTCCCTCCATCCCCTCCCCTAGATGGCAAGCAGTCCTTTATATGTTGGATATGTTGCAGTATATCCTAGATACAATATATGTTTGCAGAACCGAACAGTTCTCTTGTTGCATAGGGAGAATTGGATTCAGAAGGTATAAATAACCCGGGAAGAAAAACAAAAATGCAGATAGTTCACATTCGTTTCCCAGTGTTCTTTCTTTGGGTGTAGCTGCTTTTGTCCGTCATTTATCAATTGAAACTCAGTTAGGTCTCTTTGTCAAAGAAATTCACTTCCATCAAAATATGTCCTCATACAATATCATTGTCGAAGTGTATAATGATCTCCTGGTTCTGCTCATTTCACTTAGCATCAGTTCATGTAAGTCTCGCCAGTCCTCTCTGTATTCATCCTGCTGGTCATTTCTTACAGAACAATAATATTCCATAACATTCATATACCACAATTTACCCAGCCATTCTCCAATTGATGGGCATCCATTCATTTTCCAGTTTCTAGCCACTACAAACAGGGCTGCTACAAACATTTTGGCACATACAGGTCCCTTTCCCTTCTTCAGTATTTCTTTGGGATATAAGCCCAATAGAAACACTGCTGGATCAAAGGGTATGCATAATTTGATAATTTTTTGGGCATAATTCCAGATTGCTCTCCAGAATGGTTGGATTCGTTCACAACTCCAACAACAATGCATCAATGTCCCAGTTTTCCCGCATCCCCTCCAACATTCATCCTTATTTTTTCCTGTCATCTTAGCCAATCTGACAGGTGTGTAGTGGTATCTCAGAGTTGTCTTAATTTGCATTTCTCTGATCAATAGTGATTTGGAACACTCTTTCATGTGAGTGGTAATAGTTTCAATTTCATCCTCTGAAAATTGTCTATTCATATCCTTTGACCATTTATCAATTGGAGAATGGCTTGATTTCTTATAAATTTGAGTCAGTTCTCTATATATTTTGGAAATGAGGCCTTTATCAGAACCTTTAACTGTGAAGATGTTTTCCCAGTTTGTTGCTCCCCTTCTAATCTTGTTTGCATTAGTTTTATTTGTACAAAGGCTTTTTAATTTGATGTAATCAAAATTTTCTATTTTGTGATCAGTAATGGTCTCTAGTTCATCTTTGGTCACAAATTTATTTCTCCTCCACAAGTCTGAGAGATAAACTATTCTATGTTCCTCTAATTTATTTATAATCTCATTTTTTATGCCTAGGTCATGGACCCATTTTGATCTTATTTTGGTATATGGTGTTAAGTGTGGGTCCATGCCTAATTTCTGCCATACTAATTTCCAATGATCCCAGCAGTTTTTATCAAATAATGAATTCTTTTCCCAGAAGTTAGGGGCTTTGGGTTTGTCAAATACTAGATTGCTATAGTTGACTATTCTGTCTTGTGAACCTAACCTTTTCCACTGATCCACTAATCTATTTCTTAGCCAATACCAAATGGTTTTGGTGACTGCTGCTTTATAATATAATTTTAGATCAGGTACAGCTAGGCCACCTTCATTTGATTTTTTTTTCATTAATTCCCTTGAGATTCTCGACTTTTTATTGTTCCATATGAATTTTGTTGTTATTTTTTCTAGATCATTAAAATATTTTCTTGGAAGTCTGATTGGTATAGCACTAAATAAATAGATTAGTTTAGGGAGTATTGTCATCTTTATTATGTTCGCTCGGCCGATCCAAGAGCACTTAATATTTTTCCAATTATTTAAGTCTGACTTTATTTGTGGAAACTTTTTTGTAATTTTGCTCATATAATTCCTGACTTTCCTTTGGTAGATAGATTCCCAAATATTTTATGGTATCAACAGTTATTCTGAATGGAATTTCTCTTTGTATCTCTTGCTGTTGGATTTTGTTGGTGATGTATAAAAATGCTGAGGATTTATGGGGATTTATTTTGTAGCCAGCTAACTTTGCTAAAATTATGAATTATTTCTAATAGCTTTTTAGTAGAATCTCTGGGGTTCTCTAGGTATACCATCATATCATCTGCAAAGAGTGATAGTTTGGTTTCCTCATTGCCTACTCTAATTCCTTTAATATATTTCTCGACTCTTATTGCCGAGGCTAGTGTTTCTAATACGATATTAAATAATAATGGTGATAGTGGGCAACCTTGCTTCACTCCAAATCTTACCGGGAAAGGTTCCAGTTTTTCCCCATTGCATATGATGCTTACTGATGGTTTTAAATATATGCACCTGACTATTTTGAGGAAAAGTCCATTTATTCCTATGCTCTCAAGTGTTTTTATTAGGAATGGATGTTGGATTTTATCAAATGCTTTTTCTGCATCTATTGAGATGATCATATGGTTTTTGTTTGGTTGGTTATTGATATAGTCAATTATGCTAATAGTTTTCCTAATATTGAACCAGCCCTGCATTCCTGGTATAAATCCTACTTGGTCATAGTGTATTATCCTGGGGATGATTTTCTGTAATCTTTTTGCTAATATTTTATTTAAGATTTTAGCATCAATATTCATTAGGGAGATTGGTCTATAATTTTCTTTCTCTGTTTTCAGCCTACCTGGTTTAGGTATCAGTACCATGTCTGTGTCATAAAAGGAGTTTGGTAGGACTCCTTCAATCCCTATTTTTTCAAATAGTTTATTTAGCATTGGAGTTAATTGTTCTTTAAATGTTTGGTAGAATTCACATGTAAATCCATCTGGTCCTGGGGATTTTTTCTTAGGGAGTTGATTGATAGTTTGTTCTATTTCTTTTTCTGTGATGGGACTGTTTAGGATATTTACTTCTTCCTCTGTTAGTTTGGGCAAGCTATATTTTTGGAGGTATTTTTCTATTTCATTTAAGTTGTCGAATTTATTGGCATAAAGTTGGGCAAAGTAACTCCTAATTATTGCTCTAATTTCCTCTTTGTTAGTGGCGAGTTCTCCCTTTTTATTTTTAAGACTAACAATTTGATTTTCCTCTTTCCTTTTTTTAATCAGATTTACTAAGGGTTTGTCTATTTTGTTGGTTTTTTCATAGAACCAACTCTTAGTTTTATTAATTAATTCAATAGTTTTTTTTACTTTCAATTTTATTGATCTCTCCTTTTATTTTTAGAATTTCAAGTTTAGTGTTTGACTGGGGGTTTTTAATTTGTTCCTTTTCTAGCATTTTTAGTTGCAAACCCAATTCATTGACCTTCTCTTTCTCTATTTTTATACAAATAGGCCTCTAGAGATATGAAATTTCCCCTTATTACCGCTTTGGCTGCATCCCATACATTTTGGTATGATGTCTCATTATTATCGTTTTCTTGGGTGAAGTTATTAATTATGTCTATGATTTGCTGTTTCACCCAATCATTCTTTAGTATGAGATTATTTAGTTTCCAATTATTTTTTGGTCTACTTCCCTCTGGTTTTTTGTTGAATGTAATTTTCATTGCATCGTGGTCTGAAAAGGATGCATTTACTATTTCTGCCTTACTGCATTTGAGTTTGAGGTTTTTATGTTCTAATATATGGTCAATTTTTGTATAGGTTCCATGAACTGCTGAAAAGAAAGTGTATTCCTTTCTGTCTCCATTACATTTTCTCCAGAGATCTATCATATCTAACTTTTCTAGTATTCTATTTACCTCTTTGACTTCTTTCTTATTTATTTTGTGGTTTGATTTATCTAATTCTGAGAGTGCAAGGTTAAGATCTCCCGCTATTATAGTTTTACTGTCTATTTCTTCTTGCAGCTAATTTCTCTTTTAAGAATTTAGATGCTACACCACTTGGTGCATATATGTTTAATTTAGATAGTGCTTCATTATCCATGCTACCCTTTAGCAAGATATAGCGCCCTTCCTTATCTCTTTTAATTAGATCAATTTTTGCTTTACCTTGATCTGAGATCAGGATGGCTACCCCTGCTTTTTTGACTTCACCTGAAGCATAGTAGATTTTGCTCCAACTTTTTACCTTTAACCTACATGTATCTCCCCGCTTCAGTTGTGTTTCCTGTAAACAACATATTGTAGGATTCTGGCTTTTAATCCATTCTGCTAACCGCTTCCTCTTTATGGGGGAGTTTACCCCGTTCACATTTATGGTTAGAATGACCAATTCTGTATTACTTGCCATCTTGTTAACCCCGGTTTATGCTTTTCTCCCTTCTTTCCCCTTTCCCCCCTTCCCAGTATTAAGCTTGTGAGCACCACTTGCTTCTCACAACTCTCCCTTTTTAGTATCCCTCCCCCCGCCTTAGAGTTCCTCCCCCTATCTTACCCCTTTCCCTCCCAGTTTCCGTATTCCCTTCTGCTTAGCTTATTCCTTCCCTTTTCACTTTTCCCTTCTCACTTTTCAACGAGATGGGAGAAGTTTCACCATAGATTGAATATGTCTTAAGATTTTTCACTTAAAGCCAATTCTGAAGGCAGTAAGATACCCACTATATTCATCCCCCTCCATTCTTTCTTTCAGATATAATAGGTTTCTTATGCCTCTTCATGAGATGTACTACCCCCACTTTACCCTTTTTCTGGTACAATGTCCTTTCCACATCAATTTCTAGAACAAGGTATACATGTATTCTTTATACATCTATATAGTTGAAATATAGTTCCCAAGATTAATCTTTACCTTTTTAGATTTCTCTTGAGTTCTATATTTGTAAATCAAACTTTTTTTAAGTTCTGGCTTTTTCATCAGAAATAGATGAAATTCACCCACACTTAACACCATATACCAAGATAAGATCAAAATGGGTCTATGACCTAGGCATAAAGAACGAGATTATAAATAAATTAGAGGAACATAGAATAGTTTATCTCTCAGACTTGTGGAGGAGAAAGAAATTTGTGACCAAAGATGAACTAGAGACCATTACTGATCACAGAATAGAAAATTTCGATTACATCAAATTAAAAAGCCTTTGTACAAATAAAACTAATGCAAACAAGATTAGAAGGGAAGCAACAAACTGGGAAAACATTTTCACAGTTAAAGGTTCTGATAAAGGCCTCATTTCCAAAATATATAGAGAACTGACTCAAATTTATAAGAAATCAAGCCATTCTCCAATTGATAAATGGTCAAAGGATATGAACAGACAATTTTCAGAGGATGAGATTGAAACTATTACCACTCATATGAAAGAGTGTTCCAAATCATTATTGATCAGAGAAATGCAAATTAAGACAACTCTGAGATACCACTACACACCTGTCAGATTGGCTAAGATGACAGGAAAAAATAATGATGAATGTTGGAGGGGATGCGGGAAAACTGGGACACTAATGCATTGTTGGTGGAGTTGTGAACGAATCCAACCATTCTGGAGAGCAATCTGGAATTATGCCCAAAAAATTATCAAATTGTGCATACCCTTTGATCCAGCAGTGTTTCTATTGGGCTTATGTCCCAAAGAAATACTAAAGAAGGGAAAGGGACCTGTATGTGCCAAAATGTTTGTAGCAGCCCTGTTTGTAGTGGCTAGAAACTGGAAAATGAATGGATGCCCATCAATTGGAGAATGGCTGGGTAAATTGTGGTATATGAATGTTATGGAATATTATTGTTCTGTAAGAAATGACCAGCAGGATGAATACAGAGAGGACTGGCGAGACTTACATGAACTGATGCTAAGTGAAATGAGCAGAACCAGGAGATCATTATACACTTCGACAACGATATTGTATGAGGACATATTTTGATGGAAGTGGATTTCTTTGACAAAGAGACCTGAGTTTCAATTGCTAAATGACGGACAAAAGCAGCTACACCCAAAGAAAGAACACTGGGAAACGAATGTAAACTATCTGCATTTTTGTTTTTCTTCCCGGATTATTTATACCTTCTGAATCCAATTCTCCCTATGCAACAAGAGAACTGTTCGGTTCTGCAAACATATATTGTATCTAGGATATACTGCAACATATCCAACATATAAAGGACTGCTTGCCATCTAGGGGAGGGGGTGGAGGGAGGGAGGGGAAAAAAAAATCGGAACAGAAACGAGTGTCAATATAATGTAATTATTAAATAAAAAATTAAAAAAAAAAAAAAGAAATAGATGAAATTCGCTTACTTCGTTGAATGTCCATCTTCTTCCCTGGAAAAAGATGCTCATTCTCGCTGGGTAAGTTATTTTTGGTTGCATACCAAGTTCCTTAGCCTTTCGGAATATCATATTCCAGGCCCTTCGATCTTTTAATGTGGATGCTGCCAGATCCTGGGTGATCCTTATTGTGGCTCCTTGATACTTGAATTGGGTTTTTCTAGCCGCTTGCAATATTTTTTCCTTCGTCTGAGGGTTCTGGCATTTGGCCACTATATTCCTTGGTGTTTTGATTTTAGGATCCCTTTCAGTGGGTGATCGATGAATCCTTTCAACGTTTATTTTTTCCTCTGTTCCTATGACTTCTGGGCAGTTCTCTTTGATAATTTCCTGGAAAATAGTGTCCAGGCTCTTTTTTTCATCATGTTTTTCTGGAAGTCCAATGATTCTCAGATTGTCTCTCCTGGATCTGTTTTCCAGGTCTGTTGTCTTCCCCAGAAGGTATTTCACATTCTTTTCCATTGTTTGATTTTTTTGGATTTACTTGACTGATTCTTCTTGTCTCCTCGAGTCATTCAATTCCATTTGTTCAATTCTGATTTTCAGTGAAGTATTTTCTTCACTCACTTTTTAAAAATATTTTTCTAATTGTCCCATTGAGTTCTTTTGTTCTGTGGAATTTTTTTCCATTTCGCCAATTTCGTTTTCCAGTTCACCAATCCTATTTTTCAAGGATTTTACTTCTTTATCCACTCTCTCTTTAACTGACTTCTCCAGGCTGTTTTGCCAAGCCTCCCTCTCCTTTTCCCATTTTTCTTCTAGCTCCCTTGTGAGAGCCTTTTTAATTTCCTCCATGAGATTCATCGGTGCTGAGGAACAGATGATCTCCTCCTTTGGGGATTCACCTGGGGACTGTCTGTTTTTAGTCTCCTCAGGATTTAGAGTCTGCTCTCTATCTGTATAGAAGCTGTCAAGGGTTAAAGTCCTCTTCAGTTTCTTGCTCATTCTGTCTAATAATCAAAGAAAAACTACCAAAGAAAAACAGAAAAAACTGCATTCTTTCTTTGGGGGGGGGAGGGGCTGGGTGTGTTTCCGAGCTTCCTCTCCAGACTGCGGGGGGGGTGGGGGTGGGGGGACGGTTGCAGTGAGGCACTAGCCCTACTGTGCTGCGCCTGCGCTCTGAGATCCCAGAGCGTGCTGAGTCACTGTGGGGGGGGGGGGGGAAGGGGGGAGCGGCCAGGTCCCGAGAGACTCCAGCTGTTTGGGGTTGTATTTTTCACCCCCCGTGTTTTTAGCTTCTCTGCTGGGCTGCTGACTTGCTGCTGGAGCAAAGTATCTAATCCTGTAGCGAAGCTCTCCCCGCAGAGATGGCTGCGATCACTCCCCACCCCCTCTCCAGTCTGCTCCCGTGCTCTCACTGCCGCTGCCCTCCGCCTGCGCCCGATCTAAAACCGTCCCAGCCCTCCAGTAAAGACAGACCTTTCTTGGCGAATCTCAAGGATGGCTTCTCTTGGTAACTATTTGTGGTTTTTTTTTCAATCAAGCATTCAGAGGCTTGTAATAAAATGGATAGTGAGAGAAAGCGTGGAGCTACACAACTGTGTGCCTTCTCTCTGCCATCTTAACCGGAAGTCCCCAAAGTCAAAATTTAAAAATGAATTTTTTTAAAAAAGAAAAGAATATGAAACTGGGAGACTGGAAGACTGGCAGCTAAAGCAGGTGCTATGAAGCACTTAAGAGTTTAATTATACATCAGAGACTCTAAGGTCATCCACTGCATTTCAAGCCATCACCAATCAACAGTGGTCTTCTTCTTCTTTTTTTTTTTTTAATTTAATTTTATTTAATAATAACTTTGTATTGACAGAATCCATGCCAGGATAATTTTTATACAACATTATCCCTTGCAATCGCTTATGTTTCGTTTTTTCCCCTCCCTCCCTCCACCCCCCCCCCCCAAGATTGCAAGCAGTCCTATATATGTTAAATATATTGCAGTATATCCTAGATACAATACATATTTGCAGAACCGAACAGTTCTCCCGCTGCACAGGGAGAATTGGATTCAGAAGGTAAAAATAACTCGGGAAGAAAATCAAAAATGCAAATAGTTCACATTCATTTCCCAGTATTCCTTCTTTGGGTGTAGCTGTTTCTGTCCATCATTTAACCATTGAAACTCAGTTAAGTCTCTTTGTCATAGAAATCCACTTCCATCAGAATACATCCTCATACAATATCGTTGTCAAAGTGTATAATGATCTCCTGGTTCTGCTCATCTCACTTAGCATCAGTCCATGTAGGTCTCTCCAAGCCTCGCTGTATTCATCCTGCTGGTCATTCCTTACAGAGCAATAATATTCCATAACATTCATATACCACAATTTACCAAGCCATTCTCCAATTGATGGGCATCCATTCATTTTCCAGTTTCTAGCCACTACAAACAGGGCTGCTACAAACATTTTGGCACATACAGGTCCCTTTCCCTTTTTTAGTATCTCTTTGGGGTATAAGCCCAATAGAAACACTGCTGGATCAAAGGGTATGCACAGTTTGATAACTTTTTGGGCATAATTCCAGATTGCTCTCCAGAATGGTTGGATTCGTTCACAACTCCACCAACAATGCATCAGTGTCCCTGTTTTCCCGCATCCCCTCCAACATTCATCATTATTTTTTCCTGTCATCTTAGCCAATCTGACAGGTGTGTAGTGATATCTCAGAGTTGTCTTAATTTGCATTTCTCTGATCAATAGTGATTTGGAACACTCTTTCATGTGAGTGGTAATAGTTTCAATTTCTTCATCTGAAAATTGTCTGTTCATATCCTTTGACCATTTATCAATTGGAGAATGGTTTGATTTTTTATAAATTTGAGTCAGTTCTCTATATATTTTGGAAATGAGGCCTTTATCAGAACCTTTAATTGTAAAGATGTTTTCCCAGTTTGTTGCTTCCCTACTAATCTTGTTTTCATTCGTTCTATTTGTACAAAGGCTTTTTAATTTGATATAATCAAAATTTTCTATTTTGTGATCGGTAATGGTCTCTAGTTCATCTTTGGTCACAAATTTCTTTCTCCTCCACAAGTCTTGAGAGAGAAACTATCCTATGTTCCTCTAATTTATTTATACTCTCGTTCTTTATGCCTAGGTCATGGACCCATTTTGATCTTATCTTGGTATGTGGTGTTAAGTGTGAGTCCTTGCCTAATTCAACAGTGGTCTTCTTACTGAAAGCAGCAGTGGTATTTGGCAGCCCCCTGATGTCTGATCAGCCTTTTAAGGATTGTATTGCTCACTTCCTGATATAAGGAAAGGACTAGAAAAGGTGCTCTAAAAATTGCCTGCTTATCCAACTCTGTCAAAGCACACACACACACACACACAATACAAATATGGGTTAGTTAGATGACACAGTAGATAGAGCACTAGACCTGAAGTCAAGAGGACCTGAGTTCAAATCTTGCTCAAATCCTAGGGCAAGTCACTTAACCCCAATTGCTTCGCAAAAAAAAAAAAAAAAATACAAATACAAATACAAATACTTCTTCAAAGATGATTCTGCTCACCATTGGTACATAGAATGTGCTCAAACTTAAAGATAACACAAAATCCAGTAGACCTGAAAGACAAACAGCGCTTGTTGTGAGAGAAATCAGACAGTATTGTATCCAAAATAGCACCCTTGAATGAAACAAGGTTGGCAAATGAAGTCCATCTTAATAAGTCAGAGTTGGATACATATTTTTCGGAAGTGGCCATAATAAAGTGGAATGCTATGAAGTTGATATAGGTTTTGCAATCAAAACTAAATCTAGTCAGGGCAGCTAGGTGGTGCAGTGAATAGAGCACTAGCCCTGAAGTCAGGAGGACCTCAGTTCAAATCTGGCCTCAGACAGTTAATACTTCCTAGCTGTGTGACCCTGGGCAAATCACTTAACCCCAATTGCCTCAGCAAAAACCAACCAACCAAACAAAAACCCAGAAACCTAATCTAGTCAATAGACTTGTATACTTTGTCAAAAAGAATGGACATGCTCATGACAATGTGATTGCTAATTGTAGGAAAATGCCTTGCCACTATCATTAGGGCCTGTGTTCCCACCATGAGGAACCCTGGTAAGGTCAAAGAAACATATTATGAAGCCTTAAAGATCTTTATCATCAGTGTGTCAAAAGGATGCACTTATAAATGCTGGGTGACTTTGATGCTAGAGTGGGCTCAGACTACCAGGCAGTCTGAGCCCAATCTAGCATCAAAATGGCTGATGTGGCAGGAGTCCTTGGGTGGAATGGAAAGTTGAGCCAACACACAGTTAACAATGAAACAGAAAAAAGGTGGGCAGCTTTCAGAGATTTAGTGGATAGCACTGCATTTGCTTATCTGGATCAGAACATTCAAAAGCTGCTAAATGAAAAATGAGAACTTGAGAGGATGTATCAGCAAGATACTTCATCTATAAGAAGGCAGTATTTAATTCCATCAAAAGTAAAATTCAAGTGAAGCTTAGAGAGATACTGGTTTCTTGGTTCAGTAAGAAGGCAGATGAAATCCAGTAAGAAGGCTGACAATAACAGTCCAAAGGGCTTTTATGAAGCCCTTCAGGCTATTTATAGGCCAAAGACCTATGCAGCATGTCACCTACTCAGTGCTGATAGAAACACATTGACTAATCATATGGACATGATCCTAGAAAGATGAGCTGAATACTTCCATAGTGTTCTCAACAGACCATTGAATCAATGCTGAAGCCACAGTTTCTTCCTATTTAAAGTTCCAACTGAAGAAGAGTTTTGAATGTCATTGGGTTCCTTTTGTGTGACAAAGCACCTTTTGCTGATTCTATTTCAGTTGAGATTTATTAGATGAGGGGGGTCCGCTGCTTATACAAAATCTGACCTATGTCTTCTAGATTATATGGCAAGGGGAGGTGATCACTTAGGAATTTAAGAATATCTCCATGATCCATCTCTATAAAGATAAAGGGAAAAAAATTGTCCTATGACAATCATAGGGATATCTCTCTCTTAGTCATTGCTAACAAAATTCTTGCCAAAGTTCTCCTTAATATGAAGGTGGTCATCTATTTGAAAGATAGTCTGGCTTCAGAAAGGGTCAAGAAACTCAACTAGTCAACTATGTTTGAGAGGCTCCAAAGAAAAGTGTGGGAGAGAAAAGGTATTAAGCTAAATATTAAATTGAAGATCTACAGAACTATTGTGCAGATATCATTGCTGTATGCCTATGAAACCTGGACAGTCTTATCACTACCATACCAGGAAACAGAATTGCTTCCATTTGAAATATATCAGGAAAATTCTGAAGATTACCTAGCAGGATAAGATATCAGATGCTGAGGTCCTTTCTCTCTTTTTAAAATTTATTTTTTTAATATTTTATTTTTCCAAATACATGCAAAGATAGTTTTCAACATTCACCTTTGCAAAATCTTGTGTTCCAAATTTTGCTCCCCTTCTTCTTCTCTTTCCCCTCTCCAAAACAGCAAGCTATCTGATATAGATTAAACATGTACAATTCATCTAAACATATTTTCACATTCAATATGCTGCACAAGAAAAATCAGATCAAAGGGGGAAAAAACTAGCAAACAAACAGCAACAGTAAAGGTGAAAATACTATTCTTTGGTCAATATTCAATCTCTACATTCTCTCTCTGGATGCGAATGACACTTTACATCATGAGTCTATTGAAACTGCCTTGAATCACGCATTGTTGAAAGAAAGCCAACTCCATCACAGTTGATCATCATATAATCTTGTTGCTGTTTTTTGGGTTCTACTTACTTCACTCAGCATGATTTCATGTGAGTCTTCTCATTATTCCTAACAGAATATTAATATTTCATTATATTCATATGCCATAACTTATTCAGCCATTCCCCAACTGATGGGCATCCACTCAATTTCCAGTTCTTTGTCATTCCAAAAAGGGCTACCACAAACATTTTTGCATATGTGGGTCCTTTTATCTCTTTGGAATATAGACCCACTAGAGATATTGCTGAATCAAAGGTTATATAGAGTTTATATACAGTTTGCCTTTGGGCATAGGTCCAAATTGTTCTTCAGAATGATTAGATCATTTTACAATTCCACCAACAGTGCATTAGTGTCCCAGTTTTCCCATATCCCTTCCAACATTTATCATTATCTTTTCTTGTCATCTTAGCCAATCTGAGAGATGTGAAGTGGTATGAGGTCCTTTCTTAAACTAAATTGTTAAGCATGCAAACTCTCTTGCAAAGAACATAACTCTGATGGGCTGGCCATGTTGTTTGAATGTCAAATATATGCTTGCCAAAAGGGCATTTTATGGAGAACTCACACAGGACTCATGTGGTGATCAGAAAACAAAATGATACAAAGATATCCCAAAGTCTTAAGAACTTTGAAACTGATTGTGAGATATGGGACATACTGGCATACAACTACCCAGCATGGTGTGCTTTCATTAAAGAATGCACTGTGTTCCATGAGCAAAGCAGAACTGAAGTAGTTTAAAGGAAATGCAAGATGTGCAAATTTAAAGACTCCACCCCAATTGTTCACATGGATTATTTGTGCATGACCTATGGCAGAGCATCCCACGCTTGTTGGTTTGATCAGCCAATTAGACACACTGTAAATTGATAAAGGATAACAACCAACCCTGTTGGAGAGAGAAGATAATGGGTAGGTTTTGGAGCTGCTGTTGTTTTTCATCGTTCATTCTCAAAGAGGACCAATGATATTCTGAAGGTGATATCTTGATTTTTTATTAAATTGGATTTAAGTAAGACAGAGCTGCACAGTTGTCAGCCTTATTTTCTCCTTTAGTCATTGGAAGTCCAGTGGAAGAGGAAGAGTCAAGACAAATTTGATCAGAGTAAGGATTAAGATGATGTTTCAGGAAGGTTAAATCAGCAGCATGTATAGGGTAGTTAGTAATGAGGAGTACCTGGAGGCAAAAACCATTTCCTTATTATTCTGGCATGGAAACATAGATGTTTTTCTATATTCTGCCTTGGCCTATCTATTTCTTGCATCATTTTAAAAAGCCATCTTGGGAGAGTTTAACTTCTTTTATGGACATGGAATGTCAGAAATGACCTTAGAGATGTTATAGTCCAATAGAGAAGTCCACCAAATCCAGCAAAAATTAAATGCTTTGCAATAAGAAGCAGAATTAGGATCTGAATTCAGGTAAATTACCTGGATTTAAATCCAGTGTAGCTCCTTCTAGGTTTTGAGGTCTCAGTCTTTAATTCCAGTAGTCCAGGGTTTTTTATCTGAAGCTGTTTGTTCTTGAAGAGACTCAACAAATACTTTATATTTAAATGGTCAACTTATCTAAAGATGAAAACGGGAGCTCTGCCTGTTTCTTGAGTAATATTTTAGAGAATGCCATCTTGAAGCTTTGGTATTTTTGTTTCTAACCTTTCAACTTACATTTAACTTCCAGTGTTAGCAATATATTTATGCTCAAAATCTGTGATCTAATGATCTAGCCAGCTTCAAGTAGTAAGGCTGCAAGCAAGGAATAAATTCTCTGAGATAGTCTTTTTTAAATTCAATTTTATTTTATCTTTAGTTCTGAATTATCTCCTTCCCACCTTTCTCTCCCCTACCCATTGAGAAGACAAGAAAACCAAAAATCATTACGAATACATATGTGGTCATACAAAACAAATTCCTTCATTAGCCATGTCCAAAAAAAAAAAGAATCCAAAGAAGAAGGAGGAAACAAAAGAGAGAAGGAAGGGAGGGAAGAAAGGAAGGAAAGAAGGAATAAAGGAAGGAATCTGCACTTTGAGTCCATCAATTTTTTTATGTTTCATCATGAGCCCTTTGGAACTGTGACTGGTCTCATTGTGTTGATGACAGTTCTTTAGCCTTTCAAAGCTCATTATCTTTACAATATTGCTTTTATATTTATTTGCTTCACTTTTCATCAGTTCAGGTGAGTCTTCCCCAGCTTTTACAAAACCATTCCCTTCATTATTTCTTATATTCTGTGATAGTCATATACCACAGCTTGTTCAGTCATTCCCCCAATTTATTAGCATTCCCTCAGTTTCCAATTCTTTGCCATGAGAAAAAGAAATTTTATAGATATTTTTATACAGATGGATCCTTTTCCTCTTTCTTTGATCCTTTGAGATATTCTCAAAAAAGGTTAAAACTGCTGGTAGAGAAGCTAATATAAAAAAGCAGTGAGAAACATTAATACATCCTCTGAGCTATCCAGCCCTTTTTTCTCCTATCTGCTGCTGTACTCTCTTCACCCTCATCAACTCCCCTGGTGCTTCTCTTAGTCATAAGACCTGCTGGTTTGAGTGATATTCTGTTTGCTTTTTCTTAAAATTATTTTTAAAAATCATTGCATAATTCTGACATTCCTCCGTGTTGATGTCTGAAGTGGTTTGGGCAATTGCTCCAAATTTCATTCCTTTCCCCAAATTACTTTATTCAATTTCCATAAATTTTAGTGGCAAGATAGATCCCTGTGTATAGGAATCTTAAATAGACCTCAGATTTGGACAGAGGATACAAGACTAGGAACTGCTTATATTTCTACAATTTTCCCATGCTCTGTTTTTCTTTTAAGTTCTTGGGACACCTTTTGCTTCAGAAAGAACAAAGAAAAAAGGCTGTAGTAAGCTGGTTTACTGAGTGATTTAACTCTAGAGGTTCCAGGCGGCTGCTCTACTAGGCTTCTGCTCTTTTCTATTTCTATATGTGCCCATCCTGGGAGTCAGGCCAGGGTAGAGGCTGAGGTGAATCCTTTCACCTGGGCCCTATCATTCTCCTTTCTCTCCACAAATCATTCAACACATGTTGATTGAGTCCCCATAACATTCCAAGCACTGAAAGGGATACAAAGAAGCATAAGATAGCTAGGAGCTTATAGTCTAGCTGAAGAGATAGTGTATGTCTTCTAACAATACAAGGCACTATATTTGATAAATGCCAAATGAGTGGGGCAGGCACAAGTATTTAAGAGAGAGAGAGAGAGAGAGAGAGAGAGAGAGAGAGAGAGAGAGAGAGTGCTGTTTGGGACTGTTCAGGGAATAGTTTCCTGAAAAGGTGGGATTTGAGTTGGACCTAAAAGGTTGGGTTCATATAAACAAGGAGGAAGGAAAGTAGGGCTTTCCTATGGAGAGCAGGAATGTGCAAATTTTTTTTTGGAGGATTGTGAATACAATTGATTGGAACAGAGAAGTGAGAATAAGAGATTAGAGTAGAATGACTGATTGGAAGCAGATTGTGTGACAGGTCTTAAATACCAAGGAATTTAGACTACATCTTCCATCAAATCTCAGATCAGGTACCATTTTATTATGAAGTCTTTCCTGATTCTTCTGTCAATTGCTATTCTCCCCCACTAAATTAACTGTTTGTATTTATTCTGCATTTATTTATATATGTACGTATTCTCTCCCCCACAGAATGTATCTCAAGAAATATATCTCAACAGAAAGTATCTCAAGAGTAAGGACTATTTCATTTTTGGTTTTCTATATTTGATCCATTTTTAATAAATGTTATTAATAACATTTGATTGAGAATTGTTAATTGATGTTAATAAATATTGATTGATCTTTTATCTATTGGAAAACTATTGAAAAATGGGGAGTGATATGCTGAAAGTAGTGGGTTAGAAAGATTACTAAAGAAGGCTGTATGGGATGAAGTAGACCTAAAGAGAGTAAAAATAGATTTGTTGAGAGATAGCAGTCCCTTACATTATAAGAGTAATTAATATTCATCTGTCTAGGTCCATGGTGGTGGGCATATGAAATGGAGCCTGAAAAGAATTCAGGAAAGAACAAAATAAGGAAGGTTATAACCTTAGAGCTGGAAGTGACCTCAAAGAACACTAGTTTAAACCTCCTAGATAAATCCTGAGTTCATCATTTTTATAGATGAGGAAGTTAAAGCCTAGGAAGATCGACTAACTTGTCCACATTTCTTCAGACTGCTCCCTATTTATAGCAGTTATAAAAACTAATCCTGTTGTAGAAATCTGGACTTAATTATATTTATTAAGCACCTATTGTGTGCTCAGCATTGTAACAGTCATTGTGAGGGATAATGGAGCTAGATAAACTAGTTCCCCTGCTCTTAATTACACCAATACACATAAAATAATGTCTAGAACAAGAGAGTTTATCATGAGGGACTAAGATGTCTTGTGTAGATTGAAAATATTAGAGATTTTTAGACGAAGTTGTCATTATGTAGTAACATAATTAGGGAAGATTTTATTGAAAAGCACTTGAAATGATTCTCAGACAGATAATTTTTAGGTAACCCCTGAGCCTTAGTAAATGATTTTTTTGAGTTGCTATGGATAATGGTGGTGCTGGTGATGATGAAGATGATGATAGTGATATAATATTGCCTTGTAACCAAGCTTTTGGGGATGAGCATTTCTGAACTTAGCTAGTTCTATGTTCAGTGTGTTGCCAAACCCATATTTGAAACTTAGAATGATTTGACCAAAGTTGTGCTTTATTGACTAGTTATTAAAATCCCAGTGGTACTTCTGAAAAGGATTATTCTGACAGTGTGCAGGACAAATTTGTAGGAAAGGATAAAGTAGGGGCTAGATTTGTAGCTATAAGGATGTTTCTCTAGCTGATGAAGATATGGCCTTGAGTAATGGGAATAAGAATGGAGGATGAAAAAAAAATAGATGATGAATGAGAAATAGAGAGAATCAGAGGTAGGTTTAAAACTTTTAAGGTACCTAATTTTAAAGTAGGTCTAAAATTTTAAAGTATCTGACATCTGGGAGGCTTAGATTTTATTTTTAAAGCCAATCACAGCAAGATTATGACCAGAGAGATTTGTTAAAATGTAAAGCATATGTTGTGTATTTATTTATGTGGACATGCTATCTTGTGTGTGTGTGTGTGTGTGTGTGTGTCTGTATGTGTGTGTGTGTGTGGAACATGTACACTTGTATAGAATAGAGGCTGTTTTGTTTTTATCTTCATATACTTAGTTCCTGGCATATAGTAAATGCTTAATAAATTACTGATTGATAAAGAGTAAAATTTCAAAGACCTTGAAGATCTTTGTGGAAAAAGGCATAAGTATAATTATTAACTTCTATTTAGCTCCATTTCATTCTTTTTACAAACATAGAGTAAGTATTTGCTATCTGCAGGGTCTTGAGCTAGAACCTAGGAAAAATTCAAAAATGTTGACCCTGTCCTCAAGATTTCTCTGTCTGATAGGGGAGAAGAGACACTAAAAATTATAAGATGATGTGTAGCAAGTGCCCTCAGAGAAGTATAAATAAAATTTTGTGGGAATTTAGAAGGGAAGATCAGCATTTCTCTTATCCCTCATTACATAGGTCAGCTGGGAATGTGAGGGACACTTTTTTGTGATTGCTGGTCATGTTTCTCCTCCCTGTGTAGAATTGTATATTCAGGTGTAGAATTGTGATTCAGTGCCTTTTGTTTAATCAGACAGTTTATATTTCATTTTAGCTACCCCCATATGGAAAAGGATGTTATTATATAAATCCAACATCCCTGAATACATATCTCAAAGAATAGGGAAAAAAGGGTATTGGATTGAACCTGACTTTGCTGTTTCCTTAGTTCTTACTTCCCATATAACAGCAAGGGAAAGGAGAGGAACTAGAGTAATATAAGTCATAGACCTAGAAAATAGACACCTTACACTCTCCATGCAAAACACACACACACACACACACTCCATGGTTATGACACAAAGACAACCAAGAAAAACACTGCAGGTGTCACTGTCCCTGTCAATAAATATTTATTATGTGCCTACAGTATGGCTGTATTCTCAAGAAACTCATCGCCTAATAAGGAATACAATTATAGGAAGAGGCTTTATATAGGACAAATTGGAGATAATTTGTAAAGGGAAGGTACTAGAAATTTAGGAGGATCAGAAAAAGCTTCCTTCAGAAGATGTGGTTTTAGCTGTGACTTGAAGTAGCTAGGGTAGTGTGGCTAAAGGCAGAGATGAAGAGGGACAGCATTTCAGACATGAGAGAAAGCCAGCGAATCCTGGAAATTGGCAGTTAAAGTATCGTGTTTGAGGAACAGCAAGAAGGCAATGTCACTATATCAGAGATTATTTTCAGAGACTGGTGGGGTATAGAAAAAAGATCAGAAAAGTAAGAGGGGGCCTCCTAGTTCAACTTCTGCCCCCTAGACAACCTACAATTCTCATTATAGGATCTCTTCACACACCAAGTGCATGCTTTCCACTTGCCATAAAATAATGACTATTCTGTTTCTCCTGAATTCCTCATACACTGGCCTTATTCCTATTATCTGACACCCCTAAGTGTCTTGGCAGAGATGCTGGAGACCAGTCAGCACTCCTTTTATTAGCTAATCTCAAAATGGTGAGGGCAGGGAAGGGAGCCTCCTATTACAATGGTGTTCAGCGGAGTCTATGCCACTCAGCCCCGCTAGACTACAATTTGGGTCCAAAAAATCCAATCTGGATTTCGTTATTTTCCCAAAACATTCCTAAACTCCATTTCTTTCTGTAGCAGTGCCTTGTGTATTGGGATTGAGTTGAAGGGTATAATCAAGGACTCAACCTAGGATCTGTGAATTTGTGATTTAAAAATATTTTGATAACATTATTTTGATATTTGTTTTCTTTGTAATACTATGTATTTTATTTTTTTTGCATTTAAAATCATTCTGAGAAGAGGTTCTAAAGTTTCACCAGACTTGTCAGAATGGACCATGAGAAAAAAAAGGTTAAATACTTTTGATTTAACTGAAGCCTTCTGATCAGGTGTTTTTTTTTTTGTTTTTTGTTTTTTGTTTGTTTTTGCAAAGATAATTAATATAGCTTCCAGTGCTAATGTGTAAGCAGCAAAATATATAGTGTATGTATATATATATATATATATATATATATATATATATATATATATATGCAATCTACATTTCATTAATGTTATTTTTTTGCAATAGTTGCATACATTTTGGTGACTTTTTTTCAATTATGAATGATTTGTTAGGGTTTTTGTCTTTTAGACTTTGAAAACTGCACTTGTTTTCTTTATCAAGAGCTTAAATAAGACATTGTGGTGTTGTGTTCTCAGTTTTGTCATTTGTAAGATGAGATGGTTGACCTGGACAACCCCAACCCCTTTGAGGAATTGGTGATTGATGATCATCTAGTAAATATTGGTAAATTTGTTTATTTTCAAAATACGTGAGTATGCTATTTTTTGAGGTGATGAAGACACAGTATCTAGTAATAATTATTTGCCTGAAAGAATAGAGATTCTCACTTTTAAATTTGTAGTGCCAGTGCCTAGAAGTGCTTGCTAAATGTCTACATTTAATAAAAGCTTGTTGATTGATTGAAAGAAAAGTTAGATAACAATGTTTAAGTAGGAATGTGAGGCAAAAATTTCAGAATGGGGTATTTTAGACCACACCAAGCTATTTTCTTTTGGAACTATGGAAGAGCCAGATGTTCCTGGTCCAGTGAAGATTGTGAAGGCTTAGAGAGTTTTAGTTAAAGATGGGTTAGAAGGCTTGGGAATGATGCAGCCTAGTATTAGCTAGTTTTCTTTTATTCATATTTCTAATTACCTGAATTTGTCAATTCTCTTTCACTTTTCAAATAAGTAACTGACTCTTGAGATCTTAAGTATAGCATAGAGACTGATAGGAAGGAAAAGGAGTAGATCTAAGACTCCTTGCTTTTCAGTCCAGCCTCACAAATTCAGTTTAGCAAAGAGTATCTTAGATGAATTGAGGCTGGGGTTTCTCTTTTTTTTATTAAAGCTATTTATTTACAAAACATATACATGGGTAATTTTTCAACATTGACCTTTGCAAAGCCTTCTGTTCCAAATTATCCCCTTCTTCCTCCCAACCCCTTCTCTCGATGGCAGGTAGTCTGATACATGTTAAATATATTAAAATATATGATATATCCAATATATGTATACATATTTATACAGTTATCTTGCTGCACAAGGAAAATCAGATCAAGAAGGAAAAACAAACAGGGAAAGAAAACAAAATGCAAGCAAACAACAGAAAGGGTGAGAATGCTATGTTGTGGTCCACACTCAGTTCCTACGTTCTCTCTCTTTATCATGGTACAATTGGAATTGGTTTGAATTATCTCATTGTTGAAAAGAGCCACGTCCATCAGAATTGATCATCGTATAGTTTTGTTGCCATGTATAATGATCTTCTGGTTCTGCTCATTTAACTTAGCATCAATTTATATAACTCTCTTCAGGACTTTCTGAAATCATCCTGCTGGTCGTTTCTTCCAGAACAATAATATTCCATAACATTCATATACCACAATTTACTCAGCCATTCTCTAATTGATGGGCATCCACTCAGTTTCTAGTTTCTTGCCACTACAAAGAGGGCCGCCACAACATTTTTGTACATGTGGGTCCCTTTCCCTTCTTTAAGATCTCTTTGGAGATCTTTGGAGAAAACTGAATGATGACCAAGAGGAGTATACTTTCTTCTCAGCAATAAAAACTACATTCAACAAAAAGTTAGGGGTAAATAGACCAAAAAGTAATAGGCAACTAAATCTCATCTTAAAGAATGATTGGGTGAAACAGCAAATTATACACACAATTAATAATTTCACTCAAGATAATGAGACATCATACCAAAATTTGGGGGATGCAGCCAAAGCAGTAATAAGGGGAAATTTTATATCCTTAGAGGCTTACTTGACTAAAATAGAGAAAGAGAAGATCAATAAATTGGGCTTGCAACTTAAAAAACTAGAAAAAGACCAAATTAAAACTCCCCAATCAAATACTAAACTTGAAATTTTAAAATTAAAAGGAGAAATTAATAATATTGAAAGTAAAAAAACTATTGAATTAATAAATAAAAATAAGAGTTGATTTTATGAAAAAAACAATAAAATAGATAAACATTTGGTAAATCTGATTAGAAAAAGGAATGAGGAAAATCAAATTGTTAGTCTTAAAAATGAAAAGGGAGAACTTTCCACCAATGAAGAAGAAATCAGAGCCCAACTTCATGCCAATAAATTTGATAACCTAACTGAAATGGATGACTACCTCCAAAAATATAGGCTTCCCAGATTAACAGAGGAGGAAGTAAATTGCTTAAATAGTTCCATTTCAGAAAGAGAAATAGAACAAGCTATTAATCAACTCCCTAAGAAAACCCCCCCCAGGACCAGATGGATTTACATGTGAATTCTTTCAAACATTTAAAGAACAATTAGCCCCAGTGCTATATAAGCTATTTGAAAAAATAAGAAATGAAGGAGTCCTACCAAATTCCTTTTATGACACAGACATTGTACTGATACCTAAACCAGGTAGGTTGAAAACAGAGAAAGAAAATTATAGGTCAATCTCCCTAATGAATATTGATGCTAAAATCTTAAATATGATATTAGCAAAAAGACTATAGAAATTCATCCCCAGGATAATACACCATGACCAAGTAGCAAGAATGCAGGGCTGGTTTAATAGTAGGAAAACTATTACTATAATGGACCATATTAATAACCAAATTAACAAAACCATATGACCATTTTAATAGATACAGAAAAAGCATTTGATAAAATCCATCATCCATTCCTATTAAAAACACTTGAGAGTATAGCAATAAATGGACTTTTCCTTAAAATAATCAGCAGCATCTATTTAAAACCATCATTAAGTATCATATGTAATGGGGATAAATTAGAACCATTCCCAATAAGATCAGGAGTGAAACAAGGTTGCTCACTCTCACCATTACTATTTAATATTGTATTAGAAATGCTAGCTTTGGCAATAAGAGTTGAGAAAGAGAGTAAAGGAATTAGAGTAGATAATGAAGAAAACAAATTATCACTCTTTGCTGATGATATGATGGTATACTTAGAGAACCCCAGAGATTCTACTAAAAAGTTCTTAGAAATAATCCACATCTTTAGCAAAGTTGCAAGATACAAAATAAACCCACATAAGTCATCAGCATTCTTATATATCACTAACAAAATCCAACAGTTGGAGTTAAAGAGAAATTCCATTTAAAGTAACTACTGATAGTATAAAATATTTAGTAATCTATCTGCCAAGGGAAAATCAGGAACTATATGAGCAAAATTACAAAACACTTTCCACACAAATAAAGTCAGATCTAATCAATTGGAAAAATATTAAATACTCTTAGATAGGGCGAGCAAATATAATAAAGATGACAATACTACCTAAACTAATCTATTTATTTAGTGCTATACTAATCAGACTCCCAAAAGAAACCATTTTAATAACCAAGAAAAAATAACAAAATTCACCTGGAAGAACAGAAGGTCAAGATTTTCAAGGGAACTAATGAAAGAAAAAAATCAAATGAAGGTGGTCTAGCTGTACCAGATCTGAAATTATATTATAAAGTAGCAGTTACCAAAACCATTTGATATTGGCTAAGAAATAGACTAGTTGATCAGTGGAATAGGTTAGGTTCAAAGGACAAAATAGTCAATAACTTTAATAATCTAGCATTTGACAAACCCA
Source organism: Antechinus flavipes (assembly GCF_016432865.1). Lineage (NCBI taxonomy): Eukaryota > Metazoa > Chordata > Mammalia > Dasyuromorphia > Dasyuridae > Antechinus > Antechinus flavipes. The sequence continues at coordinate 182,567,365 of NC_067401.1, forward strand.
AAGACCCCAGCTTTGGGAATAAGAACTCACTGACAAAAATTGCTGGGATAATTGGAAATTAGTATGGCAGAAACTAGGCAATGACCCACACTTAACATCATACACCAAGATAAGGTCAAAATGGGTTCATGACCTCGGCATAAAGAATGAGAATATAAATAAATTAGAAGATATAGGATAGTTTACCTCTCAGACCTATGGAAGAGGAAGAAATTTATGACCAAAGAAGAACTAGAGATCACCATTGATCACAAAATAGAAAATTTTGATTATATCAAATTGAAAAGTTTTTGTACAAACAAAACTAATGCAGACAAGATTAGAAGGGAAGCAATAAACTGGGAAAACATTTTTACAGTTAAAGGTTCTGATAAAGGCCTCATTTCCAAAATATATAGAGAATTGACTCTATAAGAAATCAAGCCATTCTCCAACTGACAAATGGTCAAAGGATATGAACAGACAATTTTCAGATGATGAAATTGAAATTATTACCACTCATATGAAAAAGTGTTCCAAATCACTATTGATCAGAGAAATGCAAATTAAGACAACTCTGAGATACCACTACACACCTGTCAGATTGGCTAAGATGATAGGAAAAAATAATGATGAATGTTGGAGGGGATGCAGGAAAACTGGGACACTGATACATTGTTGACAGAATTGTGAATACATCCAGCCATTCTTAAGAGCAATTTGGAACTATGCTCAAAAAAGTTATCAAATTGTGCATGCCCTTTGATCCAGCAGTATTACTACTGGGCTTATATCCCAAAGAGATTTTAAAGAAGGAAAAGGGACCTATATGAGCAAGAATGTTTGTGGCAGCCCTCTTTATAGTGGCCAGAAACTGGAAACTGAATAGATGCCCATCAATTGGAGAATGGCTAAATAAATTGTGGTTTATGAATATTATGTAATATTATTTTTCTGTAAGAAAAGACCAGCAGGATGGTTTCAGAAAGGCCTGGAGAGACTTACATGAACTAATGTGGAGTGAAATGAACAGGACCAGGAGATCATTATATACTTCAACAACAATACTATATGATGATCAATTCTGATGGACATAGTCCTCTTCAACAATGAGATGAACCAAATCAGTTTCAATAGAGCAGTAACGAATTGAACCAGCTATACCCAGTGAAAGAACTCTGGGAGATGACTATGAACCACTACATAGAATTCCCAATCCCTCTATTTTTGTCTGCCTGCATTTTTGATTTCCTTCACAGGATAATTGTACACTATTTCAAAGTTCTATTCTTTTTGTACAGCAAAATAACTGTATCGACATGTATACACATATTGTATTTAACTTATACTTTAACATATTTAACATATATTAGTCAACTTGCCATCTGGAGGAGGTGATAGGGGGAAGGAGGAGAAAAGTTGAAACAAAAGATTTTGCAACTGTCAATGCTAAAAAATTACCCATGCATATATCTTGTAAATAAAAAACAACAACAACAACAATAATAATAATAAAGATCTCTTTGGAATATAAGACCAGTAGAAACACTGCTGGGTCAAAGGGTATGCACAGTTTGATAACTTTTTGAGCATAGTTCCAAATTGCTCTCCAGAATAGTTGGATCCATTTACCGTTCCACCAACAATGTATCAGTGTCCCAGTTTTCCCATATCCTCTCCAACATCTGTCATTCTAATTTCCTGTCATCTTAGCCAATCTGACAGGTGTGTGGTGGTTTCTCAGAGTTGTCTTAATTTGCATTTTTCTGATCAATAGTGATTTGGAGCATCTTTTCATATGACTACAAATAGTTTGCATTTTCTTCATCTGAATATTGTTCATTCCCTTTGACCATTTATCAATTGGAGAATGGCTTGAAGTATTATAAATTTGAATCAATTCTCTATATATTTTAGAAAAATGTTTTCCCAGTTTGTTTCCCTTCTAATCTTCTCTGCATTAGTTTTATTTATCCAAAAAAATTTAAGTTAACATTATGTATTTTGTGATCATTAATAACCTCTAGTTCTTCTTTGGTCACAAATTTCTTCCTCTTCCACACATCTGAGAGATAAACTATCCTATGTTCTTCTAATTTGTTTTTAATATCATTCTTTATGTCTAGATTATGAACCCATTACGATCTTATCTTGGTATATGGTGTTAGGTGTGGATCAATGCCTACTTTCTGCCATACTAGTTTCCAATTTTCTGAGCAGTTTTTGTCAAATAGTGAATTATGATCACAAAAGCTGGGGTCGTTGGGTTTGTTAAATGTAGAGGGCTAAAACTCTTGAGTTGTTGCACTGAGGTCGGTTCAAGCTCTTAGGATTGATTACTGATTGGACAATACTCTATGGGCATATGCTTGGAAAATGGTCTTTCCCACTATTCTGTGCTGGCTCATTGATTGGTGTATACAGAGAATTGTAGGAGGGACTAGGGGGTGGAGTAAGACTAGCCAAAGTCACTCTTTGTGGTAGACAAGGAAGAAGGCGTTTGTGGAAATTCTGCTTCCTTCCTGTTCAATCCTGCATGTAAAGACCAAGCATAAAGACTAAGGACTTTTGCTTATTCTGACTCCAGCTGATTCTGGGGTGTCTAGGGTGCTAGCGCAGTCGTCACAACACACTAGTTGCTATAGTCATTGACTATTTTGTTCTGAGAACCTAACCTATTCTACTGATCAACTGCTCTATTTCTTAGCCAATAACAAATGGTTCTGACGTCCTTTGCTTTATAATATAGTTTTAGATCTGTACAGCTAGGCCACCTTCATTTGCTTTTCTTTTCACTAATTCCTTTGAAATTTTTGACCTTTTGTTCTTCCAGATGAATTTTGTTATTTTTTTTTAGGTCAGTAAAATAGTTTCTTGGGAATTTGATTGGTATAGCACTAAATAAATAAATCAGTTTAGGTAGTATTGTCATCTTTATTATATTTAAAATTATAATTATATTATATTTATTATATTGCTTATAATATATAATTATATATATATATAGCTCAAGAGCTATCCAAGAGCACTTGATATTTTTCCAATTGCTTAGATCTGACTTTATTTGTTTGGAAAGTGTTTTGTAGTTTTGCTCATATTGTTCCTGACTCTCCCTTGGCAGGTAGATTTCCAAATATTTTATCCTATCAACATTTTTGTTAAATGGAATTTCTCTTTGTATCTCTTGCTGTTGGATTTTGTTAGTGATGTACAAAATTGCTGATAATTTATTTTGTATCCTGCAACTTTGATAAAGTTGTGAATTAGTTTTAATAGTTTTTTAGTTGATTCTCTAGAGTTCGCTAAGTATGCCATCATACCATCTGCAAAGTGTAATAATTTGGTTTCCTCATTACCTAATTTAATTCCTTTAATCTCTTTTTCTTATTGCCAAAGCTAGCATTTCTAATACAATATGGAATAGAAATGGTGATAGTGAGCAAACTTTTTTTACCTCTGATCTTACTGGGAATGGTTCCAGTTTATCCCCATTACATATGGGGATATGTAATGTGGGTGGTTTTGAATAGATGCTACTGACTATTTTAAAGAAAAGTCCATTTATTCCTATACTCTCAAGTGTTTTTAAAAGGAATGGGTGTTGGATTTTATCAAATGCTTTTTCTGCATCTATTGAAATAATCATATGGTTTCTGTTACTTTGGTTATTGATAAAGTCAATTATGCTAATAATTTTCCTAATATTGAACCAGCCCTGTCTTGCTGGTATAAATCCTAGTTGGTCATAGTGTAATATCCTGGGGATGATTTTCTGTAATCTCTTTGCTACTATTTTATTTAAGATTTTTGCATCAATATTCATTAGGGAGATTGGTCTATAATTTTTTTCTCTGTTTTCATCCTACCATATCTGTATCATAAAAGGAATTTGGTAGGAGTCCTTCATTCCCTATTTTTTTTTTCAAATAGTTTATATAGCATTAGAGTTAATTGTTCTTTAAATTTTTGGTAGAATCCACATGTAAATCCATCTTGTCCTAGGAATTTTTTCTTAGGGAGTTGATTATTTGTTCTATTTCTTTTTCTCAAATGGAAGTATTTAAGTAATTTATTTTATCTTATTAATCTGGGCAATCCATATTTTTGTAGATATTCCCCCATTTCAGTTAGGATGTGAGATTTATTGTCATAAAGTTGGACAAAGTAACTCCTGATAATTTCTCTAGTTTCCTCTTCATTGGTGAACCCTTTTCATTTTTGGAGACTAACAATTTGATTTTTCGCTTTCCTTTTTCTAATCAAATTAACTAAGGTATTTTTTTTCATAAAACCAACTGTTAGTTTTATTTATAATTCAATAGTTTTTTTTAGTTTCAATTTTATTGATCTCTCCTTTTATTTTTAAAATTTCAAGTTTGGTATTTGGGGGTTTTTGATTTGTTCTATTTTAGCTTTTTTAACTGTAAGCCCAATTCATTGATCTTCTCTTTCTCTATTTTATACAAGTAAGCATCTAGAGATAAAAAAAAATTTCCCCTTATTATCACTTTGGCTTCATCCCACAAATTTTGGTATGTTGTCTCATTATTGTCATTCTCTTGGATGAAATTATTGATTGTGTCTATGATTTGCTGTTTCACCCATTCATTCTTTAGTATGATATTATTTAGTTTCCAATGACTTTTTCATCTTTTCCCCTAGACTTTTATTGAATGTAATTTTTATTGCATCATGATCTGAAAAAATTGGGGAAAAAAAAGTGCTACACCATTTGGTGCATATATGTTTAATATTGGTATTGCTTCATTATCTGTGGTACCCTTTAGCAAGATATAGTTTCCTTCCTTATCTCTTTTAATTAGATCAATTTTTGTTTTGGCTTGATCTGAGATCAGGATGGGTACCACTGTTTTTTTAACTTCACCTGAAGTGTAATAGATTCTGCTCCAGTCTTTTATCTTGACTCTGTATGTATCACTCTGCTTTTAAATGTGTTTCTTGTAAACAATTTATTGTAAGGATTTTGGCTTTTAATTTAGTCTGTCATCTGCTTTCACTTTATGGGAGAGTTCACCCCATTCACATTTATGGTTAAAACTACTAATTCTGAATTTCCTGCCATCTTATTAACCCCAAGTTACATTTAACTCTTTCCTTTTCCCCTTTCCCTCCTCCCCAGTATTTTACTTATGAGCACTATTTGAGGCTGTAGCTTCTTGATGCCTTCCATTTTCATTCACCTAATTAGTCCTAAGGAGCACTGTTAAAGGTCAAATTTTCCTTTTCCAGTCATTCTTCTTCTCATCCTATCCAACTAATCAACTTGGTCATTTTTTGGACATTTTTTTAATGACTGCCCCAGTTTTCTATCTCCTGTTCTGGGTCTTGTAATCAAATTCTGGAAACTTTGTGTTGATCAACTACCTTCAGACTCCATTCATTTTTCCTTTATGATTTCTCAAACCAAAACACTTCTGAATGGCTGATGCTATGCTTATGGGTTATCTTCCACTATCAAAGTATAAGGTCCTTTTCCCTTTTATATTTATGTCTTCAGCACTTAACATAAGCCTTACTATATACTATTCATTTGTCCCTCTGAGTCCTTTTTTTTTTTTTTTTTTGATTTTTGATTTTTGAGAGTACTTTTGGGCTGCAAGTTTTCTCATGGGTAAGAAACCTGTTTACTTTGTTTTTCCTTTTAGAGAAATGGCTACTGTTTTCTAGAGAAGAAAAATTATTTTCTAAATCTTATAAACACCAATATATTTTGATTTAGCTTCTCTACTTTTTTATTTTAATATTTTATTTTGGTCCTTTCCTAGAGGAATGAACATTTCATACTCCCTTGCTTTATAATTCAGCTTGTCTTATATAAGGAGCAAAATTTAAATTATTTCCTAATATACATCTGCAGTGAATCCTCTCATTTAAAAAAAAAAAAAAGGAAAAATCTTCTCAGCCCTCCAAGTATCATATCTGACAATATAGCTAGCATTCCACAACTGTACAACTCTTCAGTATTGAAAAGGGGAGGTAGATTTCCTCTTCTTTTCTTCTTAAACTGAGTACTATAAAATATATAACCCATTATTTTCTTAATACCTCAAAGTATTTTATTTTTTTTCATCTTTCAAATGAGGGGATTAGACTGTGTCTCAGGCATCTAGTATATGCTTCAGGGGCCAAATGTTACCTACATTGTGCAGTTTGCCCAAGATTTGAAGCAAAACTATTTTTTTATCCTAATTAGCTGGCACACAGGAATTAGTAAGCCAATACGGCATAATGATCAGTCTGTCTGTACTGTTGCGCAATTGACTGCCTCTGGTGGTTATTACAAAAAGCCTAGATTATTTGCAAGCTTGAATTTAATTGCAATTCACAATTGAAGCTGAATGTAATTAATTATATAATAGAACTTCATCAGTTTTGTTCATGTAGACCACAATTTAAAACACTTGGATATCCTTTGACTAGGTAAGTGGTCTCCCAGACCCTTCTCATCTATAAAATTTTGCAATACTCCATCTTTGTAAACATCAGTTATTGTATTATGCTTCAATGTGATGCTCACTTTAGAAATTATAAAATAGATAGGGCTTTGTTTTTTCAACTCTTCTGTTTGCTTTTGTTAGTTTCATGGTCTTTCCTTCATGCCAGGTTGTCAGCAGTCACTTTTTTCGTTTAGTGTACTTTTTCTAGCAATACCATCTCTCATTCTAATTTGTGGTCTGGGAAACCACATAACCAAGCACTTTAGCATTCTTTACTAGATAAGGGTAAGCAGCTTTGGAAGGAGAAGATGGACTTTACTTTGATTAAAATGCATGAACTTTTCAACATCTTTTTTCAATGTTACATAATAGGCAGCCAGATGTCACAGACCTGGAGTTGGGAGATGTGGATTCACTCTTAACTAGTTAACTAGTTATGTGATCATGAGGAACTCACATAGAAAAAGGAAATCAGAGCATCTCCCCAAAACTCAGTTTCCTCATTTTTAAAATAAAGGTAATAATTTTCCTATTGTCTATTCAGGGAGTTGTTGGGAGAAAATATATGTGAATTGTTGTTATTATTGTAAACAAAATGCTATAAAAATTAATTCTCATTTTGCTGCCCTTGGGTTCCCAGGTATGTTCGAATAGGTGCCAAGTAAGTAGCCTCTTTATAGAAGTCTTATTGTAATAAGCTGTAAAGAAGATTGCTGATACTTGCAGTGTCCTAGAATTTTGGAGCTATATAGAACCTTAGAAATCATATAGTTTCATCTTGTCACTATAGAAGGCATTTTTCTTTCAACAACCCTTGTAAGTCATTTGCCCTATTTTAAAAGTGAAGAAACTGAAGCTCAGAGAAATGAGTTACAACTTCCCTTCACAGAATAGGAAACTGAGCCTTATATAAGTGATATGCTCAAGCATAGTGCCCAAGTTGCCTAACCCTCAGGCTCATACTCTTTCCACAATACCATACTATTATACTTCCTCATAATTATGTGAGTGAAACACACACATATGTCTCTCTGTCTCATGTGTATATCTCTTTCACCCCTTCCCTCCCTCTGTTCCCCTTTCCTCTTGTGTGTGTGTGAAGTTTTGAGAGTGGTAGAATGTTCTATATGACTTCATTCTTTTTTTTTTTTTTACCCCAAACCTTGTTTCTCAAGGGAAGGACCAAAACTACTGTATCTAACTGTGATTCTCCTTCCTGTCTCCTTCATTGGGTGTGCCAAGTTTAGTGTTTCCACCTGATGCTCTTTTTAGGATTTTTGGCTTGATTTTTTTCCTTTAAAGTTGAGAAGCTAATAACGTGACTTTTATGGAAATTTTTTTGCATAACTTCACATGTGCCTTCTCAATGTGTGTGTGGGGGGGAGGGGCAGATAGGAAAGGAGAGAAATTGTTTTATGTATAACTGGGAAAAATAAAATACTAAATAAAAGAGGTAAGAATCTAAGAACTTGGGATCCAAATTCTTATCAGAGCTTGATGCATGGCCATGAGTCAAGTCGTTTACACTTGAGACCCTGTATTTGGTGTTATGGAGGCCCCAAGTTCAGATCCCAAATGTCACCAATGTGTTGCATGAACCTTTATCAGTTTTAGTTAAGGGCTGATTAGCACAGATAATGAATTCAATGGAGTGATCTAATTGGTCAAATTTGCACTATATATATTTTATTAGGTTGCAACCAGTGACCATTTTTACATAATTATAATTTTAAATATTGTGAATTCAGAAAAAAATATTGTTAATTCAGATCTTTTTGATTACTTTTCAGAATTTATTGTTCATACCAATAGAGGCTTATCTATGCTTCATTTCCTTGTTCTTCAGTTTCTTCCCTTGTAAAATAGGGTAAATGACATCCAGAGTTGATGTGAGAAAAATACCTTCTAAACTAGAAAGCCTCATGTAAATCCTGTTATTATTTTCAAGGATAATGTTAAATACCCATCAGAATAAAGATCTTTCATTTTTCAAGCAGGGAAGGAAATAGTGGGTCAAATGCTAAATCTAAGAGAAAATTTGAGATGATTTTCTATCATCAGAAAAGCTGAAAGGAACCATACAGATCATAATGGATCATAATGGACTGATTAAGAGTCTATCAATAATGATCTGTTTTAATCAGTAATCACCACTTGCTGTTGCTCTTTTCTGTTATAGTTAGGTATATCCGTGTGTGTGTGTGTGTGTGTGTGTGTGTGTGTGTGTGTGTGTGTGTACATAGACTGATAGATATGTCATTTTATAATCTTACTAAATTGTAAATTATATGACATAAAGGACAATGTCTTATCTAAATTAATTATTGTAAAGGGCAGAACTCTGGAGAACTATACTTGAAAAAAGGTGTTAACTCAGTGGAATTGATAAGATAATAGCGATCTAGTTTAGCATGGTAATTAATAGTTCTCTAGTTCAGTATATGTACTTAGTACTTAATATAGTTCTTTTTTTATACCTTTTTATTGACAGAACATATACATGGGTAGTTTTTCAACGTTGTCCCTTGCAATCACTTCTGTTCCAACTTTTCCCTCTCTTCCCTCTACCCTCTGCCCTAGATGGCAGGCAGTCTCATACATATTAAATATGTTAAAGTATATCTTAAATACAATATATGTGTACATATTTATACAATTCTCTTATTGCACAAGAAAAATTGGATTTAGAAAGGTAAAAATAACCTGGGAAGAAAAACACAAATGCAAGCAGTCCACATTCATTCCCAGTGTTCTTTCTCTGTGTGTAGCTTGTCCGGTTTATCACTGATCAATTGGAACTGAATTGGATTTTTTCATTAGCAAAGATATCCACTTCCATCAGAATTGATCCTCATATAGTATTGTTGTTGAAGTGTATGATGATCTCCTGATTCTGCTCATTTCACATAGCATCAGTTCATGTAAGTCTCTCCAAGCTTCTCTGTATTCATCCTGCTAGCCATTTCTCACAGAACAATAATATTCCATAGCATTCATATCCTACAGTCTATCCAGCCATTCTCCAATTGATGGGCATCTATTCAGTTTCCAGTTTCTAGCCACTACGAAAAGGGCTGCCATAAACATTTTTGCACATAAGGTCCCTTTCTCTTCTTTAATATCTCTTTGGGATATAAGCCCAGTAATAACACTGCTAGATCAAAGGGTATGCACAGTTTGATAACTTTTTGAGCATAGTTCCAAATTTCTCTCCAGAATGGTTAGATCCATTCACAACTCCACCAACAATGCATCAGTGTCCCTGTTTTCCCGCATCCCCTCCAACATTCGTCATTATCTTTTCCTGTCATTTAGCCAATCTGACAGGTACATAGTGGTATCTCAGAGTTGTCTTAATTTGCATTTCTGTGATCAATAGTGATTTGGAACACCCTTCCATATGAGTAGAAATAGTTTCAATTTCATCATCTGAAAATTGTTCATATCTTTTGACCATTTATCAAATGGAGAATGGCTTGATTTCTTATAAATTAGAGTCAATTCTCTATATATTTTGGAAATGAGGACCTGATAAAGGTTTTGATAAAGAACCTTTAACCATAAAAATGTTTTTTCAGTTTCTTGCTTCCCTTCTAATCTTGTTTGCATTAGTTTTGTTTGTACAAAAGCTTTTTAACTTGATATGACCAAAATTTTCTATTTTGTGACCAATAATGATCTCTAGTTCTTCTTTGGTCACAAATTCCTTCTTCCTCCACAAGTCTGAAAGGTAAACTATCCTATGTTCTTCTAATTTATTTATAACCTTGTTCTTAATGCCTAAATCATGAACCCATTTTGATCTTATCTTGATGTACGGTGTTAAGTGTGGGGCCATCCCTAGTTTCTGCCATGCTAATTTTCAATTTTCCTACCAGTTTTTGTCAAACAGTGAATTCTTATCCCAAAAGCTGGGGTCTTTGGGTTTCTCAAACACTAGATTATTATAGTTATTGACTATTTTGTCCTGTGAACCTAACCTATTCCACTGATCAACTAGTCTATTTCTTAGCCAATACCAAATGGTTTTGGTGACTGCTGCTTTATAATATAGTTTTAGATCTGGTATAGCTAAGCTACCTTCATTTGATTTTTTTTTTCATTACTTCCTTTGAAAGTCTTGACCTTTTGTTCTTCCTGATGAATTTTGTTGTTATTTTTTTCTTGATCATTAAAATAGTTTTTTGGGAGTCTGATTAGAATAGCACTAAATAAATAGATTAGTTTAGGTAGTGTTGTCATTTTTATTATATTTACCCAACCTATCCATGAGAACTTGATACTTTTCCTTTGGCAGATAGATTCTCAAATATTTTATGCTATTGACAGTTATTTTGACTGGAATTTCTCTTTGTATCTGTTGTTGTTGGATTTTGTTGGTGAAATATAAAAATGGTGAGTATTTATGTAGATTTATTTTGTATCCTGCAACTTTGCTAAAGTTGTAGATTTTTTCTAATAGCTTTTTAGTAGAATCTCTGGGGTTCCCTAAGTATACCATCATGTCATCTGCAAAGGATGATAATTTGGTTTCCTCATTACCTACTCTAATTCCTTTGATCACTTTCTCAACTCTTATTGCCGAGGCTAGCATTTCTAATACAATATTGATTAGTAATGGTGATAGTAGGCAACCTTGTTTCACTCCTGATCTTATTGGGAATGGTTCCAGTTTATCCCTATTACATATGATGCTTACTAACGCATTATTTGACAAAAATTGCTGGGAAAATTGGAAATTAGTATGGCAGAAACTAGGCATTGACCCACACTTAACACCATACACCAAGATAAGGTCAAAATGGGTTCATGACCTAGGCATAAAGAATGAGATTATAAATAAATTAGAAGAGCATAGGATAGTTTACCTCTCAGACCTGTGGAAGAGGGAGGAATTTATGACCCAAGAAGAACTAGAGATCATTATTGACCACAAAATAGAAAATTTTGATTATATCAAACTGAAAAGTTTTTGTACAAACAAACAAATGTAGACAAGATTAGAAAGGAAACAATAAACTGGGAAAACATTTTTACAGTCAAAGGTTCTGATAAAGTCCTCATTTCCAAAATATATAGAGAATTGACTCTAATTTATAAGAAATCAAGCCATTCTCTAATTGATAAATGATCAAAGGATATGAACAGACAATTCTCAGATGAAGAAATTGAAACTATTTCTAGCCATATGAAAATATGCTCCAAATCAGTATTAATTAGAGAAATGCAAATTAAGACAACTCTGAGATACCACTACATACCTGTCAGATTGGCTAGAATGACAGGGAAAGATAATGCGGAATGTTGGAGAGGATGTGGGAAAACAGGGACACTGATACATTGTTGGTGGAATTGTGAACACATCCAGCCATTCTGGAGAGCAATTTGGAACTATGCTCAAAAAGTTATCAAACTGTGCATACCCTTTGATCCAGCAGTGTTTTTACTGGGCTTATATCCCAAAGAGATACTAAAGAAGGGAAAAGGGACCTGTATGTGCCAAAATGTTTGTGGCAGCCCTGTTTGTAGTGGCTAGAAGCTGGAAAATGAATGGATGCCCATCAATTGGAGAATGGTTGAGTAAATTGTGGTATATGAATGTTATGGAATATTATTGTTCTGTAAGAAATGACCAGCAGGATGAATACAGAGAGGACTGGCGAGACTTCCATGAACTGATTCTAAGTGAAATGAGCAGAACCAGGAGAGCAATATATATACCTCAACAACGATACTGTTTGAGGATGTATTCTGATGGAAGTGGATCTCTTCATTAAAGAGTGCTAATTCAGTTTCAATTGATCAAGGATGGAGAGAAGCAGCTATACCCAAAGAAAGAACACTGGGAAATGAATATAAACTGCTTGCATTTTTGTTTTTCTTCCTGGGTTATTTATACCTTCTGAATCCAATTCTCTCTGTGCAATAAGAGAACTGTTTGGTTCTGCATACATATATTGTATCTAGGATATATTGTAACCTATTTAACATGTAAAGGACTGCTTGCCATCTGGGGCAGGGGGTGGAGGGAGGGAGGGAAAAATCAGAACAGAAGTGAGTGCAAGGGATAATGCTGTAAAAAATTACCCTGGCATGGGTTCTGTCAATAAAAAGTTATTTTAAAAAAAAAACACATATGATGCTTACTCATGATTTTAAATAGATGCTACTGATTATTTTAAGGAAAAGTCCATTTATTCCTGTACTCTCAAGTGTTTTTAATAAGAATGGATGTTGAATTTTATCAAATGCTTTTTCTGCATCTATTGAGATGATCATATGGTTTTTGTTTGTTTGGTTATTGATATAATCAATTATGCTAATAGTTTTCCTAATATTGAACCAGCCCTGCATTCCTGGTATAAATCCTACTTGGTCGTGGTATATTATCCTGGCAATGCTTTTCTGTTATCTCTTTGCTAATATTTTATTTAAGATTTTTGCATCAATATTCCTTTGGGAGATTGGTCTATAATTTTCTTTCTCTCTTTTTGTCCTACCTGGTTTAGGTATCAATATCATGTCTGTATCATAAAAGGAATTTGGTAGGAGTCTTTCATTCCCTATTTTTTCAGATACTTTATATAGCATTAGAGTTAATTGTTCTTTAAATGTTTGATAGAATCCACATGTAAATCCATCTGGTCCTGGGGATTTTTCCTTAGGGATTTGATTAATAGCTTGTTCTATTTCTTTTTCTAAAATGGGACTATTTAAGCAGTTTACTTCCTCCTCTGTTAACCTGAGCAGCCTATATTTTTGAAGGTAGTCATCCATTTCATTTAGGTTATCAAATTTATTGGAATAAAGTTGGGCAAAGTAACTCCTGATAATTGCTCTCATTTCCTCTTTCCTTTTTCTAATAAAATTTACCAATTTGATTTTCCTCTTTTCTTTTTCTAATAAAATTTACCAAAGGTTTTTGTATTTTATTAGTTCTTTCATAAAACCAACTCTTAGTTTTATTTATTAATTCAGTAGTTTCTTTTTACTTTCAATTTTATTAATTTCTCCTTTTAATTTTAGAATTTCAAGTGGAGTATTTGATTGGGGGTTTTAATTTGCTCTTTTTCTAGCTTTTTAAGTTGGAAGCCCAATTCATTGATCTTCTCTGTCTCTATTTTATGTATGTAGGCCTCTAGAGATATAAAATTTCCCCTTATTTACCACTTTGGCTGCATCCCACACATTTTGGTATGTTGTGTCATTATTGTCATATTCTTGGGTGAAATTATTAATTGTATCTATGATTTGCTGTTTCACCCAATCATTCTTTAGGATGATGTTATTTAGTTTCCAATTACTTTTTGGTCTGTTTCCCCCTGGCTTTTTATTGAATGTAATTTTCATTGCATCATGATCTGAAAAGAATGTGTTTACTATTTCTGCCTTTCCACATGTGAATTTGAAGTCTTTTTTTCCCTAATTTATTTATTTATTTATGTTTATTTATTATTTTTTTTAATAGCTTTTTATTTACAAGTTATATGCCTGGGTAATTTTACAGTATTGACAATTGCCAAACCTTTTGTTCCAATTTTTCCCTTCCTTCCCCCCATCCCCTCCCCAAGATGGCAGGTTGACCAATACATGTTAAATATGTTAAAGTATAAATTAAATACAATATAAGTATACATGTCCAAACAGTTATTTTGCTGTACAAAAAGAATCGGGCTTTGAAATAGTGTACTATTATCCTGTGAAGGAAATAAAAAATGCAAGTGAACAAAAATATAGGTGATTTTTAAGCATTTATTAAGTACTATATGCCAGGTGTTGTTCTAAGTGCAGGTAATACAAAACCAAGTAAAAAGAAAACAATTCTTGTCCTCAAGGAGGTGGAGGAGGACATTCACATAAAAGGAAGTTGAAATGGAGTTGGGGGAGAAGATAGTTGGATTTGGGGCATGATAAAGAAGCCCAAAAGAGTGTTGGCTGGTCAGAAATGAAGAGATGGCTGCCCTTTAAATGGAGAGATCCCAGGAGCAGTAGGGACTGACAAAGGATGAATTTTAGGGCTGAAATGATAATCATATTTTGGGAGCTGTGGTTCTGACCCTGGTTTCCTCAGTATTATACTTTTCTCTACTTCTATACCATTGGGTCTAGAGAATTCACATTTTTGACACTTGCTTTTACCCTCCCTTCTCTTCCAAAACAAAACAGTTCATATTGCAAGAAGAGGCTTTTTGTATTCTTTAAAATATTTTAATAATGCCTTTCCCCTATAATTAATGCTTCTTTTTAACTTTCCAAAAATTTTTCTAGTATCTGTACTAGAAGGGGACAATACTTTAATAAGCTAGTTGTTTTGTGTATGATAATCCCTTGAACTTTCTACTAAATTAGCATCAGAAATAATAATTCCTAACCTGTGTTAGTGGAAATACCCATGCTCAGATTGGTTCCCTACTCTACCTCATCCTTTTTTTCCTCCCTATCTAGACCTCAAAATAATTCTAAATTGGTTTCTTTGTACGTGAAATGGAGAGATTCCTGAGAGTAATATGATGACTTTGGGTGACTTTTGCAGAGAAAGGTATAAGATTCTGGAGTTAAGCTTTTATGCCAAAACAGAGCCTTCCATAGTGGAGTTGTTTTTGCTCATGATTACTGAGGACATCTTAAAAGTTGGGAGTATAACATATTTCATACAATAAGGAGGAAAAATTTTTCTTCAATCCAAGAAACAGAGTGTTTTCCATTTTCTCACAAGTCTATATAGCCCCAGGCCTGGATTTTGTTTCATTTTACAGATGGAGAAAGGGAAATGATTAGGGACAAATCAGCCCAGATGGGCAAGAACTCAGGCTTCCTTTGTCATTGACTCATACCCAGACCGACAAGATCATTTCGTTAGGCTCAGAAAAGGGCAGGGAATTCATCTTTGAGGAACATTTTTTCTGCCCTCATATAAGTGTCTTCTTTGGAGGTTCTTTAAAGAAAAGCCCTTGGGATTTTGGATGCTGACTGAATTCCCAGGTTGTCTATGCCTTTTTCTCTGCCCATCTAAAGGGACTTACTCTTGTGAAGAAGGATCTTAGAAGAAAAACAGGTGTTTGTTTATAGTTGGTAATAAGGTGTTACCATTAGGAGAGTAGCCAAACTAGGTTTTTGATCTGATTCATTTAAAGTGATTCTGTTGTCACTTGAGCCAGCTCAGTAACTATAATCATGAATCTCAGACTGCCTTTGCCAAGCACTAAACATAAGTTGAAACAGCTGTGCAATTCAATGGATAGATCATTGGGTCCCGAGTCAGGAAGATAGGAGTTCAAATATGAATTCAGATCATATTTAATTAGCTGTGTGACCTTAGGCAAGTCAACTAACCCTTGTTTGCCTTAACCTATTGGAGAAGGAAATGGCAAAGCACTCCAATATCTTTGCCAAGAAAACTGCATGGACAGTATTTGTACTCTACGTATGTTCCACGGGCATAAAGAGTTGAACATGACTGGGGGGAAAAAAAACTCTATGTTGTCATCCCTAGGGAAATTTATAGTATTTAGAGCTTAAAATGAATACACAAATTATCTTGGCCAATCATTTCCTTTTGCCAATCAGGAAACTAATAACATATACAAAATGCTTTGCAAACTTTTAAAAATGTTATTATTGTCATCAGTTTTGTGTTGTAATTATTATTATGTTTTATGGTTAGTCAGTAGCAAAAAAGGAGATTTGAATCCAGGTTCTGATTCTAAAGTCAGAAATACATCTGCTTTGGAGGAGTTGAACCATTTATTAAGCACCTAGTATATGTCAAGCAATATGCTTCAGTGCTTTCCAAACATTAGCTCATTTGATCCTCATAGCAACCTTTTGAGATAAATGCCTATTTGAGTGGAGAAAGACAGAAATAAAGTCTGAAGTCATATTTGAAAAACAACACTGACAAGTGACCAATCAGCACAAAAGAAATCTTGACCACTGAACTGAAATCCAGTATTTTCAAAAACAGATAAGTCAATGTACAAAGCAGTTGGGTAAAATGTATGGTGTCTCTGCTGTGTGAAAAAGAGGGGAGTGTTATCTTGGGAATTGCATGTTTTCCTGACTTATATAAGAGGAACAGAACTGACTACAATAATTAAGCATCACTTCCTACTAGCCTTTACCTCTCCCCCGACTGTCACCCGTAGAGCTACAATTAGAGAGAGATCTCATCTAAGTTCCAAATAACAGTGATGTGACAGATCATAGGTAGGAAATGACTTTGGGGAGTTGGGAGACAAGCTCAGCTCAGTTGTCTGGCAAATTAGCCCCCATGTGTCTGTTTAATGAAACATAAAAAGCGTGTGCTCCCCTAGGAAGTAGGGATATGAAAGAAGTCCCTTGCCTTTTTAAAGCTACTTCTGGTATAGGGAATTGGGGTGGGGAGTGCAGAAAAATAACTTCCCTGAGCTAAGGAGATTTAGCTCATATTTTTCTTTGGCTTAGTCTGAGAAGTTGGTTATCATTCCCCTGATTAGCTGATAGAAAAAGTGAAGTCAGGAGGTGGTCAGGTATCTTATCTAAGAGAACATTTTAAGAATAAGGAACACTAAAAGCATCTTGATATCCTTATATTAGGGTACCTTCTTGTCACCAGGTTCTCTGAAAACAATCACTTTGGACTTTCTTAGGAGGCATTGGGGAGTTATCAAAAATGGAGTAATGAAGCAGTGTCAGAGGAAGATTATCCTGTGCATAGAATTGATTAATTCTGGCTTGCAAGGTACTATATTTAGCCAGACTTAGTGAAGGAAAAAAATTAAAAATAAATTAAATAGTCCCTGACCTCAAGAAAATTAATATCTAAATCTAAAGTTGGGATGAAAGGGGGAAGTGGACCTGTTATTATATATATATATAGACTGGTAAGGGAGAATGAAGAGTCTGGGAATCTTTTATAGTAATTCTGGCTGCTGGATAGTAGACAGAGATAAGAGTAGAATCTTAGAGATGCTACTTGGAAACAAAGAAGAGATGTTTGTCTCCAAATGTTGCAATGCAAAAGGCCAAACATCCAGAGGAAGGGGAAAAGGGAATGGAAGGAGGAGAAGAGGGAGAGGGAAGAAGGAAAAAAGAGGGGGAGAAGGAGAAGGGAGAAAGGGAAGGAGGGAAAAGGGAGAAGGAAAGAGAAGAGAAAAAGTAAGGGGAAGAGAGTAAAAGGGAGAAAGCAGGAGATAGGGAGAGAGAGATGGGAAAGGAGAAGAAGAAAGAAATGAAGGAAGGGAGAAGGAGAGGGGGGGGGAGAAAGAGAAGGAGATTTAGGAAAGGGAGGGGGAAAGGGAGAGAGAAGGAGACAAGAAAGAAGAAAAAGAAGGGAGTAGATGACCTTGTTTCAGAAGAGGTATCTAATCATTCTTCATAAGAGAAAAATGGGTATCTTAAGAGTTAGAAGCAGACGATTTCAAACTCCTAGAGAGAGCCAGCAGCAAGAAAAAGAGGATTAGGGTGGGGAACAGGATGTTTACAGGAAAAAAAAAAAGTCAATGGAAAATATGACGTGAGAACAGCCAAATTTGACATTTTGCTGTAGCTTCCCTGTGGCATTGAACCAGCCAGGGACAAAACCAGCTAAAGTACAGAGAGGGGAAAGAAAAAGTTAGAAATGACAATAGATTGTCTCTGTGCCAGTCTTGTGCATGGCCACAGGAATGACTTTTCACCTTGGTAATCTTGGCCTTTTGTATCACCACACCTTATAGTCTCAAGAAATAGCCTTTTATTATCCTTTATGTCACCCCTAGAGTTTAGTAGGAGTCAGAGTAATCTAATCCAATATTCCCTTTTCTGCCTCACCTTACCCTCCCAAGTTTTGGTTTTCTATCTCAAAAGAGACAGAATTATCAGACCTTAGGGGTATCTCTTCCAGGAACTCTGGTCATCCAAAGTGGAGAGTCTAACTCTGAGAGGGAGAGGGGAGAGAGGGGGAGGAAGAAAGGGATGAGGAGTTCCTCTAGCTTCTTTTATCTACTGGCTTGACAAAAGGGGGCTGGTTTTCCAAACAGACACAGGTGTGAAGAACCTGTTCCTATAGTGTTTGCTTAGCTCTGTTAGGGTTCTCACAAGCACTGTTGACAGAAGGCTATTTTGTGTTCAGCCTTGCTATTGAATCCTAAGCGGTCAATAAACATAGACTATAGATCTCCAGAGCACTTATCTTGAATCTGAAGCCAATCCTTGGCTTTAGAAAGGAAACCCCAGCTTCCTTGATGCTTTTGATTTAGTGAAAGCCTTTTCAAAAAGAAAAGTTATACATTTTTTTTCCTTTCACATTGATCCATGCATTGATCATTTTATTTTGGATCAACCATCTTATCATAGATAAAGATTCAGGAAAATGTGTACTTTTAATTTTATTTCGCTTTTAGGCCTTTTTTATTTTATTGGCAGTTTCCCCTGGAGATGATTAAAAAGAAGACCACAAAGAGTTAAAAAATAGTAGTAATAGAGTTTTACCCTCTATAAGCATTAACTTGCCTGTTGATTTTTGTTGAATTAAAAATAATTAAATATACTGTTGGAGGAAGTGAATCGAATCAATTTTAACATTCAATGCAAGTCGATTGAACAAACATTTTTTATGGACCCAGTAGCTAAGCACTTGGGCATACAAAGAAAAAACAGGCAAACAAAAAAAGTCTCTCTCTCTTAAGGTTTACTCTATTGGATAAAGCATTTATTCTGATAAGTAGATACAGTATAAATTGGGAAAGGGAAGTTGTAAAAGAGACTAACAATGAGGAAATCAAGAAAAAGAAGTCAAGACTCATTCTAGGAGAGAAAGGGCAAGAAGCTAATGTATATATAAGCCTTGGAAGACAGCTCATAAAAAGACACTGAGGCAGGAGATGGAAAGCTGAGTTTGAGAACAGCTTGGTTTTATTAGAACCTAAAGATATAAGACATATGACAGAAAACCCCAATTTTTTGAGCCAAGGAAAAGGCAAAGTACTCTGCTGAGAGAGAAGGTTAACTAAACAAGAGAAAAGATTAGGACAAATATCTTTCACATTCATTTCTTTCTTTCCAACACAGTTTGACAGCAAGGTTTCCTGGGCCAGAATTAACTTTTAATGCCAAGCCAAACTTTTTATTTTACCTTGGAGGCAATAGGGAACGTCTAAAGATTCTGGAGCAGGCCAGTACTTTCAGAACATTAGATTGGAGATTCTTTGGAGAGGAGAGAGACTAGAACCTAGAAAATCTATTAGAAGATCTTTTTAAGAGAGAAAAAGCACCTGAAAGTAAGATGGTGATAGAGTAAGAAAAAAGAGATGAATATGAGTAATATTTGTGCCTCTTTTCTCCTCTGTGCCATCTATTCTTTCAGCAGAGTCCCTCGACCTCTTACATTGCCCTCCATATTGAAGCTGTAATGAGCTCCCTTTCCTTCCCAATTCCATATTTCACCTAATTTCAGTACTAAATTGACCCTCCTCATCTTCCTTTCTCTAGTGTAAGAGAATGAAATTGCCCTATTCCTTAATACTTACCATAATCCTATCTCTTCCCATCTCATTTGGGAGTTTGTTCCTTCTATCACTCTCTTCTCTCTTCCTAATATTCAACCTTTCCTTATTCATTGGCTCTTTTCCTGCTGCTTGTATTCTATCCTTTGTTTGGTCAAGAACTCTTCCTCATCCATAACTTTAAAAGGTACCTTCCATTCCTAAATTTGTTATGTGATATGATCTTTTATTTTTGGATCACATATCCATTTAGAAATGTGGTATGTGGTACAGAATGTGTCTAATCCTAATTTCTCCCAGCCTGCTTTCCAGATTTTCCCAGAAAATTTTGCTAAGTAGTGAATCCTTACCCCACTACTTGAGGCCCTTGTTATTACGTCACTGTGTTCAATTGCTTGTAGACCTTGTGTAGTTAACCTGCTTCAATGATCAATTTTTGTGTGATAAAATTATTTAAATGATAGTTTGTAGCATGGTTTGATTTATAGTAGTTCTGAGCTCTTTCTCCTCCTCTTTCCCCTTTCCCTTCCTGTGTGATTCTTGACTTCTGTTCTGCCAGATGAATTGTTATAATTTTGCTTAGTTCTATAAAACAAAGCCTTTCTTCACCTGGAAACTAGGCATAATAATTGTGCCTTCCTTACAAGGGTTGATGGGTTTGGTAGTTTGGTTGGTATGGCATTGAATCTATAAATTAATGTAGCTAGAAATATCATTTTATTACATTAGCACATTCCAATCACAATCACTTAATTCCTAGCCAATTGTTTAATCTTAAACAAACCAACAAACAAAAAATCTTGTTTAAGATTACTTTGTAAAGAGTGTTTTGTGGTCGTAATTTTATAATTATTATTTCTGTTTTGGTCACTAGACTCCCAGTTACATTCTTTAGTTATCATTTCTCTATCTTTTTCCTCCTGGTTTTGTTGAAAATATATAGAAAGATTGATTTTGTGTGTTCATTTCATATTCTGCTATTCTTTTTAAGTTAATTGATGTTACTCATAATTTTTAGGATTCTCTAAGTAAACCATATCATCTAAAAAAAAATAATGATTTTATTTTGTCTTCTGCCTGTACTTATTTCCTAAATTTTCTTTTCTTTTCTTATTGCTATGGCTAGCATTTTCAGACTCGATATTGATAATAATAGTGACAGCTGACATAGTGAATAGATTGCTGGACTTGAAGTCAGGAATACTTTAATACAAATTCTTCCTTCAACATTTATAAGCTCTGTAACCCTGGGCAAATCACTTTATCTCAATTTCCTCCTTTGTCAATTGGTAATAATGCCATCTATCTCACAGGATCTTTGTGAGAAATCAAAATAAATGAGATAATATATGTAGAGAGTTTGACAAACCTTAAAATAGGAGGGAAATTCTATTTTCTTATCTTACCACTGATCCTATTGGAAAAAGTTCCTGCTGATTTTCATTTACAGATATTTGCTAATGCTTTTTGTTAGATACTATTTACTATAGTAAGGAACAGTCTAATTATGCCTATGTTTCCAAGTATTTTTAACATGAAAGGTGATTTTTGTTTTTATTATTAATGTGGTCAATTATGTTTATAGTTTTCCTAATATTGAAGCAATCCTATATTCCTGACATAAATCTCATTTGATCACATTATGTAGTCTTTTTAATATGTTCTTTTAGCACTTTTGCTAATATTTTCTTCAGTATTTTTCATTGGCATTAGTCCATATTTTTTCTCTCTGCTCTTTCCCTACTTTAAGTATTGCAACCATATTGCTTTATAGAAGGAATTTGGTATGGAATTTTCCCCTATATTTGAAAACAATTTATTTAAAATTATAGTTTTTCTTCTTTGAATGATAGAATTTACAACTTGTTCAGATTGTCTTTCTCAGTTTAGTTTATTTAGGTTCTCTGCTTCTTGTTCTGTTAATCTGGATATTTTGCTTTTTTGTAAATATTAATCTATTTCATTTAAAATATCTTTTTGCTGTCATGTAATTGGGCAGATTTTTTCCAATAATTTTCTTTATTTCTTCTTTATAAGTTATTTTTTCATTGTGCATATTAACAACTTAGTTTTCCTCATTTTAATTACATCAGCTAAGAGCTTTATTGATTTTATTTTTTTTTCTTACCCCCAAGCCCTAATTTATTTCTTGTGGAAAATGTGGAAATGTGGAGCCAAGCCCTTTCTCTGGATAGTTCTATTTTTTTCTGTTATAGCAAGCCAAGATAATGATCTCCCCTCAGATGCTAGATTTCTGGAACTGATTTTGACTTTCAATTTGTAAATTGATTAGAAGGATGATTTTGAGATAAGACAAGATGTGAAGCCTAATTGTATTAAGAAGGTGATAGAAAGTGCATAAAAGATGGCTTTGAATTTTCGAACCTTGGGGGAATTGACAAGATGTTGCTCTTGAGAGAAATAGAAAATTAGGAAGAGCGATGGATTTTATGAAAGATATTATTTCTGATTTTGACATGCTGATTTAAGATGTCCAGTAGTAAGTTGGTAATATGGAATTGGAGTTCTAGAGAGAAAAAGAGAGAGAGAGAATGGGCTAGAGTTATTAAAATGGGAATCATCCTCATAGAGATCATAATGGAAGTTATAAGAGCTCATGAGATCACCAAAACAGATAGTAAAAAAGAGAAGAAAAGAAGGTCGAAGGGCACAGCTTGGAGGACATCCTTAATTTTGGAGTTTTGCCTCTAGCAAAGGAGACTGAGAAGTCTTTAGACAAATAGGAGACCCAAGATAGAGAAGTATTGCAAAAGCTGAGGAAAGAGAAACTATCCAAGTGGTCATTAGTTTCCAAAGTAAAAAAGAGATCCAAGAAAAATGCCTTCCTCTATCAAAACTAAGATATTGTTAACCTTAAACAAACACTTTAAGTCAAAGATTTGAAGACAAGTTGCAAAAGGTTAGGGAAGTAAGGACAAAAAGTATGGACATAGAATTCTCCTCCTTCCCCCCAGAATGCTATGATATGGAGAGAGATTTTAAGGTTTACAAAATGCTTAAAATATATTATTTTATCTTCACAATAACTTGTAAAGTTGGACCCATAGATATCATCTTCATCTTCCAGAAGTGCATGCTAAGCATCAGAGAGATTAGGTGACTTGTTCATCATCTCACAATGTTAGAAGAGTGAACCCCCAAGTATCTTCTGATTCCAAGATCCTTCCATTACTCTTCCCCTGGGTCTCTAGTCTCCTAAATGAACCCAAAAGATATAAAGAAGTTGTAGCGACCCGTAGTCATAAGACTATAAGAGCCCAAGTTGGAAGGAACCTCAGAAATCATGTAATTCAACTCTAACTTGAGAGATGAGAAAACTGAGACCTATAGAAGATTATCACTTTGTTTAAAGTTATACAGTAAGTAATAGAACCAGAATTTGGACTCAAGTTCTATGACTTCAGGTCTTTCCACTTCAACTATAAATTCTACCTGTAGTGTCCTTTCCCTTCCTTCCATTTACATCATCACTACTCTACTTTCAGACCTCCATTATTTCTCATGTTGACTACTTTAATAGAAGGGTCTCAGGATGAAGTAACAAAAAAGTTTGTTTTTCACAGAGGGCTAGAATTCTGAAAATTAGGATTGCAATCAACAAAGTTGCTTAATAGGTAGATCCAACCAATCAGAAATGGGGCCCTGTATTTTTTTCAACTATAGTCTCACCACAGACCCCAAACTGACTCAGAGTAGTCAGGGTCAATGACCTAGCAAAGGTAAATTGCATATTAACCAACACACTCCATAGGAGGAGTTTTCTACCATCTTTGAACAAGGGATACATGACAAGGGGGGATGGGACATATCTAGGAAGGCTTGAAGAAGGTGGAGAAGGAAACATTGCTACTCAGCAGAATATTAACCAATCAGGAATGACTGGGAGGAGATTGGGTGGCACATAGGAGGGTTTTGATTAATATGAGCAAACTCACTTCTATACTAGCTTGCGCCTATTTCCTGCAGGAACATAAGCACTCCTTCACTTATCCCAAAGACTTTTTGTTGTTTTGGGGGATCTTAGACCCTTAATCACTTTCAGAATAACCACTGCAATAATCTCCCAATGGGTTTCCCTCTTTCCCCCTCATATTATATCCCACATAGCTGTGAAAATTATAGTTAAAGCAGAATTTTAAATATTAAACTACTTTGCTCAGAATGCTTCAAAAGTTTGCTATTTCCTCTGCTTTGTTTGGCATTTGTGAAGCCTTTTTCAACTTTGTTCCAATCTATTTTCTAGACTAACTTGATTTGTCTCTTTGTTCCAGCCAAAGGGATCTCCTTACTGTTTCTTGTACATCACTGTTTTTTATGCCTGGAATGCTCTCTATACTCTCTTCAACCTCTCAGAATGCTAAACTCCCTTCAGAAGATTGTATTTACACTAAGCTTTTCCTGAATACCCCGAGTTGTTGTTCTTCCTCCTTTCCTAGTTATTTGTATAAATCTATTCTGCAACATGGGGACTAAGGGGATGGGTCCCTGCTATCTGGAAAATTTGCATAAAATTTTTTGGTCCTCCCCTTGTACTAGAGAAGTCTAATTTTTCTTTTTCTTTAAGGTCTATTTATGGCATCTTATTGTAAAATTTGGGTTAAGCATCTGATCATAAGGCTCTATGTGATCTGCTGGCTTTTGCAGCATCCACAAAACTCCCCCAAATTCCCATTTAATTTCTCATGCCAATCCATGATGTAGACATATCAAAACCATGATAGGGAAAGGTGGGATGTGGAAAGGATAACAGTAGTTCACATTTACTTAACTATTTCCCCTCTATCCCAGTAGAAAATAAGTTCTTTGGAGGGAGGAGCTCTTTATCTTTGTATGTCCTCCTGTTCCTGGCACACAATTGGCAGATTTAAATTAGCTGAAGCAACAAGATGTCCTGAGGGAGATCTAGAAGATAACATTGCCAGATGTGTCAAAATGTTATCATTACCACCACCTCTTGTAATGCTGGAAAAACTGAGCAAAATAGAGATTAGAGAATAATTTAATAGTTTTTTAAATGGAGAGATTTACTGAGAACAAATAGATCCATGGTTGGTCCCAGGGCTGAACAAGACTATCGTCTCAAAGAATCCAGCACTGAGTATTAGACAGCAAGATTTTTTATAGGATAGATAACAAGACATAATGAGGGAGGTACCTGGATGGGGATAACCTAATGGGGGGAGGCACCTAGGATGAAACAATGGAGAGAGATACTGGAGAGGTTACTGATAGTCTAATGATGTCTAAAATGGATAGACCTTTATCCTGTCAAACATTAAGAAGGAATGATTATAGCCTAAAGATATAAAACCTTTATCTCATCAAACATAAACAGAAAAAGGTCATAACTTGAGGCAGAGTAACTAAATAGGACAATGGAGAAACTGAGTCAGGACATTAAAAGGAAACTGTGGCATAACACTCTACCACTACCTCCCCTGGCAACTTCCCTCAGATTATGATGGAATCGGCTCAGGATCCAGATATCATGAACTCCAGGAATTGCAATGTCCCCCAGGCTACCAATTCA